>NC_052351.1:61668495-61690550 GCF_009727055.1 Benincasa hispida
ACTCTAAATCTCATGAGCGGAAGCGTAAAAACTAGTCCCAGTGGCTCGATCACGAATTCTGCTTGTCCATCGCTGGTGCATCTCTACCCTTACCTGAAACAACAACATGAGAAAGAATGAGTATAAAATACTCAGTAAGTAACCCCACTACTAGGGTCAGCCTAGGCATCTATGTCATCTAGATACCCATCTCTGATGAAGCATATAAACTACTCTAGTCCTCATGGGACACATATACACATGAAACAAGAAAGAGATTGAGTCCTATCCTACTGTAGTTAAGTATGCCCACTACCTCTGGTGAAACATATAAAATGCTCTAGTTCTCATGGGACACATATACACATGAAAGAAGAAGAAGACTGAGTCCTATCATACTGTAGTTAAGTATGCTCACTACCTCTAGTGAATCCCGAAGGAGACACAAATTGGTGAATCACGAAGGAAACACAAACTGGTGAGTCCCAAAGGAAACACAAACTGGTGAATCCCGAAGGAAACACAAACTGGTGAATCCCGAAGGAAACACAAAATCTAATGGGCATCTAACTAATCAGTAAGGACATTTGCCCAGTCTCAAAATCAAAATCATCACTGTATGAATCTATGACATACATATAAACCTCAACATCATGCCTCTACAACATACACATATATCTCAACATCATGGTTCTACAGCATACATGTATACCTCAATATCATCAGATCAAATACAACCATATGGAAGTACATACCATCTCATACTTACATTCAAGTGTCTATGTGCATAAATAAATAATTTAGATCTGGTACCAGAACATACTTTGATCATATTATACTATCAGTCTATCATGCTGTCATTTTGCTATAACATTCATTTATCACGCTAGCATACATCTAATGCCTGGCTCGTGGGCAGTTCCAGTAGTAAGATTACTTACCTTAAATAAAGTCCAAAAATTAATTCAAGTGAACAAACTCCTTTCTAGCTTTCCACGACTTTTGAATGAGATCCTAGAACATGGATAAAAATCGATCTTAACTTTTAAGCCCAATTTTTTTTAAACACTAAATCATTCCAAGATTACTAGCATAACTTACCCAATAGTGGTTTGGCCAAGATCACCTCAAAGTACTAACACCAAAAATTCTCGTCAGAATCAAACTTAATTCATTCGGTTCTAAATTCAAAACTTCTTCAAAACTTGAATCCAAAGCCTAATTAATCTGAGTAAACCAAAAAAACAAAATCAAAACTCCATGGGCATACAAAGCTCTTTCAAGAGAGTTCAATGGTAGCTCCAAGATCTACCCAAGACTTCACCTATTTTCAAGATTCGGTGAAGCCACGGTGGCGCGACTAGAGTAGTGATAGTGACCAGCGGATGGTAGATCTGGACAACGATGCGGGTAGCAAAGCGCCGGAACAATTGTTGAACATCTCTCACTTAAACAAATGCGCTGGAAGCACACGACCTTTGGGGGGAGGGGTTCGCACGTGGTTAGGCTTCGTCGAAACGGTGGGCGTCGGTTGGGCAAAAACCTCGAACGACGAGTGGCTAGGGTCAGGACCGACGGTGTCTGGACGATGGGCTGAGAAGATCGGACTGTTGGTCGAGGTCGGCGGCAGAAGTGACATGATGCAGGCGTGGCGTCGATGGCGGTGGAGGTAGGGCCTCGGGTGAAGGAAAAAGAAATTGAGGGGAGGAGGGGAAGGCGCAGATGCGTGAAGAAGAAAAGGGAATTTGATTTTTTATAAATAAATAATAAATAATTAATAATAATAATAATAAATAATAATATAATAATAAATAATAATAAAAACTAAAAAGGAAATAAGTATAATTATATTTTATTCCTTTCCTTATTCCACTTTATACTATTAAATTCCTTTCCTTCTCAAAAAGAAAATTAATTCCTACCATTAATTTTCAAATTGAATAATTTCACGCCAACAATTAAATTCCCGCACTTACACTTGAAGCCCAAAATCCCAAAAATGCATTCTAACTAATAGAAATTACTGAAATTCCAAATAATAAAAAAATTACTAAACTTACATTATTACTAAAAAAATATACGGGGTGTTACATTCTTCCCTCCTCGAAGAACTTTCGTCCTCGAAAGTTCATTCTTGAAAAAGCTCCAGGTACTGAGCCTCCATCTCATCCTCACACTCCCAGGTAACCTCCTTGAATTGGTGATTCTGCCATAAGACTTTCACAAAAGTAATTTCTCGGCAGCGCAAAGTCTTTACCTCTCTGGCGAGGATCTCTATAGGCTTCTCCTCGTAGCTCAAGTTGTCATTCAACTGTAAGGGCTCGTAGTCAACAACATGGGACGGGTCTGTCACATACTTCCTCAACATCAAAACATGGAAGATATTATGAACTGAAGACAGTGTTGGGGGAAATGCCAATCGGTAAGCTAGGGGGCCAACTCGCTCCAAGACCTTGAAAGGTCCAATGAATCTCAGACTCAACTTCCCCTTCCTGCCAAACCTCAGAATACCTTTCATGGGTGCCACTTTTAAGAACACTTTCACACCACTCTCAAATTCCAGGTCCTTACATCTTACATCGGTATAGCTCTTCTTTCTACTCTGAGTTGTTTGCATGCGAGCCCCAATCTTCTGTATTGCCTCAATCGTGGCCTGAACTAATTCAGGTCCTAACAATTTCCTCTCTCCTACCTCATCCCAACACACAGGGGACCTGCAACTCTTTCCATATAGAGCCTCAAATGGTGACATGATAATAGTGGACTGGGAGCTGTTATTGTAAGCAAACTTCATTAAATGCAAGTGAGCATCCCAGCTTCCTGAAAACTCTATGGCATAGGCACGCAACATGTCTTCCAATATCTGATTCAATCGCTCTGTTTGCCCATCAGTCTATGGGTGGAAAGATGTACTGAAGTCTAACCGGGTCCCCAAAACTTCCTGAAGACTTTTCCAGAAGTTAGACGTGAAACGAGGGTCTCTGTTCGACACTCTTATACACATCTAGATGTGTATAAGAGACAGTTTCTGCCTCGAGGCATTCACCTGCTGGCACACCAAGCACTTACTGACGAACTCTGCAATCTCTCTTTTCATATCATTCCACCAGTAGTAACGTTTCAAGTCCTGATACATCTTGGTGCCGCTAGGGTGAATCGAAAATAAGGAATTATGAGCCTCTGACAACAACTCATCTTTAATATCACTAACTGCTAGCACGCACAAACGTCCCTGATAAAAGAGGCCACCTTTCGTTGAAATTGAGAATTTGCCATCCTGGCCTGACTCCACCCTACGAACTCTCTCTTCCAGATAAGGGTCATCTCGCTGCGCATCAATAATCTTCTGCCTTAGACTCGGACGCACCGACAACTGTGCTAACTATGTCGTGACCTTTTCCATAGCCATTGCAATCTCTGCCCTCTCGAATTCCCTGCACAGGTGAGTCAATCTGGTAATGAGGGCTGCTGAATGAACCACCTTTCTGCTTAGAGCATTTGCCACTACATTTGCTTTTTCCGGGTGGTACAAAATTTCACAGTCATAGTCCTTCACCAGCTGCAACCACCTTCTTTTCCTTATGTGTAACTCTTTCTGAGTGAAAAAGTACTTCAAACTCTTGTGATCGGTGAAGATTTGTATCTTCTCTCCATATAAGTAATGCCTCCAAATCTTGAGAGCAAAAACCACTGCTGCTAACTCCAAGTCGTGCGTGGGATAATTCTGTTCACGCTTCTTTAGCTGACGTGAAGCGTAAGCAAATACTTTACCCTGCTACATCAATACGTATCCCAACCCCTTCTTGGATGCATCACTGTAAATGACAAAACCACCTGATCCATCTGGTACTGTAAGAACTGGGGCTGAAACCAACCTCTGCTTGAGGTCCTGGAAACTGTTTTCACAAGCCTTATTCCAAACAAATGCTGCTTCTTTTGGGTTAACTGAGTCAATGGGGAGGCTATACGAGAGAAGTTCTTTACAAATCGTCTATAGTAGCCCGCTAACCCCAAGAAACTGCGCACCTCACTGACTGTGGTTGGACGAGCCCAACTCGTAACTGCCTCAATCTTTGCAGGATCCACAGAGACACCTTCCTTCGATACTATATACCCTAGGAAGGACACCTGCCTCAACCAAAATTCACATTTAGAAAACTTAGCATACAGCTTATTGGCCCTCAACGTCTCCAAATATTTTCGCAAATGCTCCTCGTCCTCGGCCTCTGTCTTAGAATAAACCAAGATGTCATCAATAAAAACAATCACAAAAGTGTCGAAGAATTCCTTAAACACCCTATTCATGACATCCATGAACACTGTTGGTGCATTCGTTAGACCGAACGACATCACTATGAACTCATAATGTCCATACCTCGAATGAAAAGCTGCCTTGGGTCTGTCACTATCCTTTATTCTTAGCTGGTGGTATCCTGACCGGAGATCAATCTTAGAGAATACCGTAGCTCCCTGCAACTGGTCAAACAAATCATCAATCCTGGGAAGAGGATACTTTTCTTGATGGTCACCTTGTTCAGCTCTCTGTAATCAATACACAGACGTAATGATCCATCCTTCTTTTTCATAAACAAAACAGGTGCACCCCATGGTGACATGTTAGGGCGTATGAAACCCTTGTCCAACAACTCCTGCAATTGGACCTTCGGTTCCTTCAACTCTGTCGGGGCCATCCTGTATGAAGCCTTCAAAATAGGGGTTGTTCCGGGCTCCAACTCAATAGCAAAATCTATCTCCCACTACGGGGCAGTCCGGGAAGATCCTCTGGAAAAATGTCTGGAAAATCTCTCATTACTGGCTCCAAAGTCAAGGTGACTTCAGTCTCTCTAGTGTCCACCACACTGGCCATAAAGCCCCAGGCTCCTTGGTCGAATAGTCTACTGGCCTTCAATGCTGAAATCTCTTTGGGTAGGACTACGGTCCCAACCCTTTTAAACTTAAAACTGGCTCTTATAGGAGGGTTAAAGATGACCTCCTTACGGGAGCAATCTATGCTGGCATGATTAGCAGCTAACCAATGCATGTCCAATATCACATCAAAATCGCACATATCTAAAATTATCAAGGTTACATCTAATGCGCGATTGGCTACCTCTACCTGACATGCTTTTATCTGTTCTGTAGCTAACATGATCTCTCCTGATGGAGTGGAAATGGACAATGCAAATGGTAAAGGTTCCAAGTCTAACATGGCATGTTTCATAAATACAGCAGATATAAACAAATACGAAGAGCCAGAGTCAAACAAAACTAAAGCATGGTGCCCCAAAATGGAAAGTGTACCTGTCACCACTGTGCTTGACTTCTCGGCCTCACGCCGAGTGGTAGAAAGCACCCTACCCTGTTGTTGCTGACGATTCGGGCCTCCCTAAAACGAACTTACGGGCTGGCCCCTGTGTTCAGGCGCGTTCCTCCTCAGGCATCTATCTAACATATGCCACTTCTGGCCACATCGAAAACAAATCCTAAAGCTGGCTAGACAACGTCCCCAGTGTTGCTTACCACAAGTGGTACATATCGGCCTATCCTCCCTGCTAGTCACAACCTGGGAACCCTGTTGTCCCCACTGACGTGAAGCATTCACTGTGTTCTGGTTCCTCTGTTGATGCTCAGGAGCCCTGGGCTAAGCCTTCCTTTTCTGACCTGCGGAGGTCCCAATCTCAAGCGACCTCCTGTATTCCTCTCCTATCTAGAAGTCAGCATCAATCCTCACGGCGGCCTGTAGTACCACATCATACGTCTTGAGGTCCAAGGCATGCATCGTCCCTAGCAGTCCGTTCCTCAGGCCCTAGATGAATCTCTCTGTCTTTACTACCTCGGTGGCTACTAGTTCAGGAGCAAAGCAAGATAGCTTATCAAATTCCTGCTCATACTCCTCCACCGACATACTCCCTGCCTCAAGTTTAAGAATTCTGCCTGTTTGTTGTATCGGGTGTTGGCTGAAAAGTACTTCTCATAAAAGCGCTTCTTGAATTGCTCCCAGGTTGCAAGTTTACCACCAGTATCAATCATCTTTTCTGCTGAACGCCACCAGATTTCTGCGTTACCAGTCAACATGAAGACTGTGCATTGAAGCTTGTGCTCTTCCGGGCACCTCATAAAATAGAATATTCTTTCAATAGATGATAACCACATCTCTGCTTTGGTGGGGTCCCCCAACAATCCATTAAAGGGGTGAGGGTCATACTTTCGGAAATCCCTTAGATGTTTAGCCTCCAGAGACAGACCCTGCATGTCTCTATCCTACGGTCGGGTATGTTGTAACTGCCTTGGGGGCACCGATTCCTCCTGAGCCTGGGTCTGGGCAATCTGTCCTGCCATCGTGAACGAATCAGCTCCTGTAGCTTTCCCATTAGAGAGGATGCAACAACTTCACTAATTCTAGCTAAGCGGAAGCTGGTGGGCATGTAACGACTCGAGTTCAGAAAGGTACATGAATGAACAGATATCACATCCGAATGAGAGGGATCCTGAGAACATGAAAGTATGATTAAAAAATGCCTAAAATAATTTAAAGTTACTACCTAACCAACATGGTGCACCTTTTCTTTCGGTGGCTCAAATAAGAAACTCCAAAGTTAAGCGTGCTTAGCTTGAAGCAATCCTATGTTGGGTGACCTCCTGAGAATTTTCCTAGGATGCATGTCAGGAGGACAAAGCATGCTGAAAGGACCCGGTGTGGTTTTGTGGACAACTTTCACTTTTAAAAGAATTCGAGGCAAGTGAAGATGACGTAGTCGGGTTGTAAGGGAATGCCGGGGCCATCAAGGGCCGAATTCGGATTTCTAAATCCTGGTCTGAATCTTGGGCCTGGGGTGTTACAGCTCGAGTGTAGGGCAGCTTTGTAACGCTACCCCAAGCGTTACAACGCTCTGGAGATGCCCCAACATGTCACACCCCACTCCAGATTACCCTCTTAACCTGAATAGAATGTGACTGCAGTAGTTACCAACCCTTTTTCTGGCACTTACTGCCTATCTAACCTATTAAATTTTGCTCAAACCTTGAATACATACATATCATCAATATACCAATATATCAACTCAAAACTTAACATATTTACATTACAAGGTTTCGCAGCATTGTTCATACATGAATATTACAACTTAGTGAGCCCCATCTAATATACTAGTCACTAGACAGACGCATGTGTACTAACTAATACAGGTCTTCAATTACACTTCCTTTAACTTGTTTCTTTGAGTGGCAGAGCAGCAGCAGAAAAGTCTTTTGGGAACCGACCACTACATGAAAAGGAAAACATTTAAAAACGTGAGCTAGAAGCCCAGTGAGTGACTTAATAACAACATAAATCTCATGCTTATACTAAAAGCTTGAAAACATAATACTGGAATTATACCAAGCAAATGTGTACATAAAACCTTTAAAACCATTGTATCCAAAACCTGAAACTTAGTTGAGAATGAACATTCATCGCTCTAATTCCCAATGCCAAGCCATGGCCAGATGAGACTTCTACTTCGACCTGTTCATATTGAACTATGGCTAGGAGAGATCCCTACGTCGATCTCTTTAAATATACTGATGGGTATCTCAAGCAACTTCCTTTAAACATAAACATTGATAACAACTCTTAAACACCATTAAACATCATTATTCCCTAGTTGAGAACAAACATACATCGCTCTAGCTCCCAACGTTTGTTATCGGCCAAGAGACCTATACTTCGGCCTCTCATTCGGACTGCCTACGTGCATATGGAGTTTTCTATGTATCGTCAACACCTTAGGTACATATATTCAGATACCTTCCTTAACTTCAGTATCCGGCTTACTCAAGCTATCAAGTTCTCGAAGAGCATTAAAAGAATAACTCTCAAATATAGCATACAAAACTCCTTAGGATACCTTCTCTACCTTCAGTATCCTTTATCATTATGTTTAAAAATACTAACACTTGTACTTTGACAACCTTAGGTATTTAAAACATAGTACATCAAGCTTCATTCAACCTTAGCTTTAACCCTAACACATGCCTCATACTTTGTGAAATAAGTTGGCTTAAAACATATTGAACTAACTTGTAAAAACCACTAGCATGCGTTAGACATGGAAAACATATTTGAAAAACTCATACATTAGTAAACATCATGCGTTGATAAACATTCATAAGCATTAGCAATTCCAAACTATCCTCCTAGCCTAAGAGAAGATATGGCTACTAATATTTGGCAGAAATGCCAGTTATTATAAGCCTTTTATTTAGAATTATGAGGGCTAACAGGTAGAAAACGCAGTGATAATACTTAGAATTTGTGAAAAATTGATTTTTGCGATGATTAGCACCTAAATCCCCACTGACCCAATATTATGCGTTATTCCGTGCCAAAGTGTCTATATTTTTAGCTATCGCAGGAACCACACGCATGCGTTTGAAGCTAACAATCACAGACAAACGCATGTGTTGAAGCCAGTCTACCGCAAAGACGACGCAAACGACAATCACGTGCGTCTAACACATGGAAGTTGCGGTAAACACATGTGTCTAATGCATGGACAAAGCGGTGAACAAATAGAGAATGCAGCCACGGATTGACAACCATTATAAAAGATCGCAAGATGGGTAGAACGCGTTGATAACTTCAGCTGAATTCAGCTCGGACGCATACCTTGGGAGTATCAACAAGATAAGGCGATGTGACAATGCCCATACCGCGACAAAAGCAGCAGTGAGCCATACCTTCATCATTATAGCTGTCGGCATCCAAACTCTATAAATAGCCCTTAAGACCTTCATATTAAGACATCCGAGCTTCTACCTCAAGGCAGAAGTTTGTGATCACAAATGAGAGCCTGAAAGAGATTTCCAGTGAGAATTCCTCATCTCCACAACCCAGACCGAGTGACGATCGGAGCATTCACTGGAGATAGAGCTCGAGAGAGACATCTCCACCATTCAACCATGGCACCATCGACAACCTTGACGTAGATTCCTTCATCTCCCTTCTAATCTTTGTATTGTATTACATTTTAGCTGTAGATATTAAGATATTTTGTGATCAATGCAAATCTTAATTCCTTCATTACCGTCTTCTTCATCATCTTCATTTCTATCATATTTTATCTTCAGCGTTTATTTATCAAAGTCAATCGCATGTTTAATCGTGTAGCCTAGAGATAGGACGCATGAAGCAACCCACCGAGAGGTGTGCGTTGTACGAGTATAGTGAGTTAGTCCTCTTTGCTTGGTGAAAGGTTGTAGCAACGCTTGTCTATGGGATGTTGCATTGCTATTCTATAAGTAAATGGCCGCGTCTAACTACCTGAGAAGGTAAGAGATGGAACACATTAAGCAAGGTTCGCATTGTTCCTAGAGATAGGCACAATCTTATACTCAACGTAACCATACACTATAGAGATATAGTCATGCGGCTGACCATCGAGAGGTGTGATGCGTTAGTGCAACGAGCTGGGATTACTCGGGTGATTTAAGATAGTAAACATTACTATGCGTTATTGGTTGTTGTGTTTCTACCTATTCTCATTGTAAACCTCTTAGTGTTCAATCTGTTTAGCTAGGAGTAGGAGTAGTGTATAAGTTATTTAAACTTTCTTCGCTTTATTTTTATTCTCATTCCTCGCCTCAAACGCATTACTTCACAAATATTACTGAGTGACAAGTCCCTGTGTTCGATCTCAAATTACCCAAGAAACTTGCGTTTGTGTTATACTTGGCACAAACATAAGAAAACTTGTGATAGGAACGCGTGGTCATTGCATGCTAAGATTAACGCATCATCATTCCGATGCATGACCTCAGACGCATGGGAACAAACGCATCAGTTATGTCTAACGCATGATTTCATGNCATGGGAACAAACGCATCAGTTATGTCTAACGCATGATTTCATGATTCAAACCCATCCGTCCTTAATAATTAAAATAAAACAAAACGTGTTCCTAAAATATCCCAACAAGTTCTTGGCGCCGTTGCCGGGGATTTGGCAGCTAATGTTTTGTGAAGTTTTGTGTTTTCGCAGGCACCCTTTCAATCTTAGGCGTATTGTAGATTGTGCGACCAAGCTGCAAACAATATTTGAAGTATAGACGATGCGTCAAAAGTCAAATATTGACCCCGAGATAGAAAGGCTATCTTTCACATGAGCTGGAAGAAGTCTTAGACGCATGTCAACCATCATGCATCCAACAATTGTTGGAAGCTCCAATGGTCAGGGGGAGCCCCCTTGACCCAAGCAGTTGAGAACCATCTCCTGCATGGGAGACTCCTTGCGGTGACAACACTCCAATTTCACCAGGGACATCTTCTACTCTATCTTTTACATTGTTTTATTAGTTTAGTTTATTATTTTTATTTATTGTTATTTTATATATGAGGTTGTGTCACACCCCGCCCCAGATCACCCTCTTAGCCTAGAGAAGGGCGTGACTACAGCAATTATCAACCCTTAGGCTGACACTTACTGCCTAAAAACTCTTGCAGAATAACTCTGATACCAAATACAAATTATGTACAACGGGACAGCTGTAGGCCCACAATTTATTAACTTAGAGACTTAATATGTTTAGAGTATTTACAACATTAGATTTACATGTCCCAAAACCCATAAACCCTAGTCCCTATATGAACAATAGTAACATGTGTACAATATTAACAGTAACCACCTAGCAAACGGTTACAAGTCTTTTCGTCCTTTAGTGACAGAGCAGATACTGAGCTGTCTTCAGAGGATTTGACCGCTACCTGTGGGGGGGAAAATAAAAACATTTGAAAACGGGGTGAGCTTATGCCCAGTAAATGACCGAGAAAACATAGTAAATTCTCATGCATAATTTCAGAAAATAGTTTTATCTGAAATATAAACTTTTACAGCATAAATATTTTCCAAGTGTGAATTATATAAAGCTATTTTAAACATAAAACAGTAAAATCATTTCTCAGATCAAAGTACTGTATAACTGGTAAAATAATCCCAACACCAACTACTAGTCCAGAGAGAACCCTTTTGCTTAATCTCTGACTTTATTCACCAGTGGCCACATTAGGTACTACTGCTCAGATACCTTCTCCTTGTACTTCAGTATCAAGCTACTAGGATACCTTCTCCAATGTACTTAAGTATCTCCTTGGCTTGGTACCTTCTCAAACGTACTTCAGTACCAATAGATACTTTCTCTTTGTACTTCAGTATCTAGTTGGGTGGATGCCTTCTCCTTGTACTACGACATCGCATTTTACCAAATCTATTTATAACCAACTCTTCTCTTTAAAGCATGTACAGTATAACACATATACAACATGGCTTTAAAGATGGTAACGCATGCTGGATAAAATCAACATATGTAAATAGTTTTTCAACAATAGGCATGCGTTCACAACACAATTAAGATCTTGCTTGGAAACCACTTTATAAAACTAGTAGGCATGAGAATTATTTTCACAAACATGCTTTCTGTAAAAAATTTGTAATCAAAACAGTTTAAAAATGTTTTCGTTCAAAAACATTTTAGCCACTCACCTCGAATTCTTAGGAACTTTTCCCTCTAGTAGCTCCTTGGGTCCCTTTTTCATCCCTAGAATCCAGATTCAAATTTCAACTTAGACTACTCATAGTTTCGAACCTTATTTAGAAATACTTCCTTCTAAAAACTTATTCTAAAATGTCTTATGAATCTTACCTTAAACTTTCAGCTCAGAATTCCTTGTGGTTTGGCCGGAATATCAAAATATTCAAGACGAGCCCATACTGATTCAACAGTCTGACCCTTCTGCCTTCTTCTCAACCTCTAGCCTAGTTCCTTTGAGACTTTTCCTCCGGCAGCCCTATTCTGAAAACTAGACTTCCAGAGATTTCATATGGCTTTGAAATCACTCCAAACGCACGAGTATATTGGAAGATCTTCTCGTCCAAAATTGACACATTCCTCTAAACTCTCACTGCCCTGTACTTTCTCTACGAAATTTATGATTTTTGTGTGATTTGAAAATGAAATCCCAACTCCCTATTTATAGGCGTTCAAATTGCTCGTGGGATTTACAGCACCTACTTCGCTGCATGGCTAAATGTTTAATCCTCCCTTTATCAACGTAAGCTGACTTCACCTTGGTTCAATGTGTTCTTCCCAAACGCATCCAACACAATTTCTTAGGGTTTAAGAATTTCTCTTAATCAGACACCTAAATTTTAATTGACGTTTGCCCTTACGTCTTCAAGCTTTGTTTGTATTCAAATTAGGGTTTTTAAATGCATAATCCACCCCAACACATCCAAATACATCGCCTAGAAGCTTGCTCGGTCGTTCAATGCATAGGCGAGGCGTGGGCGTGACGTTCGAATAAGACAAAGCAAGACTAACGCATAGGCGCTCTCTCTCTTTCCGCTCTCGACAGTGTCGCTCTCTCCAACTTTCTCTCCCATTTTCTCTCCAATCTCACTCTCTCCTAGTTTCTCTCCAACTTTTCTCTCCACTCTCGCTCTCTCCAGCTTTCTCGCTGGTCTTGCTCTCTCCAAACTCGCTCTCTCTCTCGCTCTCTCCCACTTTCTCGCTCAAAATCTCGCTCTCTCCAAATTTCTCGCTCAAAATCTTGCTCTCAATGATCTCGCTGGTCTCATCTCAATGATCTCACTCTTAACGATCTCGCTCTTAGCTAATGCGAACATTGTTTGTCTTCGTGCAATTCCTACACTATTGTGCCACTAGTCACTTCCATATTTTTCTCGGTCCTTCAGCCATAATGCATTTCACATAACTTCTCTATACTTAGCCGAAATTTCCTCCAAATTTTCCAAACTTAATTTTCATATTATTCCACACTAGCTCAACCTACTTATTATTTTCCCCCAACTTTCCCAACTCAATTCCATATTTTTCTTTTCAAATCCCCATTCTTTCTTCACCATTCCACACTAACTTTCTCATCAACATACTTATTATACAAATCTACATAGGGACACACAATTAAGTGGAAAATTAAGACAATTTAAATAAGAAAACACACTTAAGTGTAAAATTGGGATTCAGGGTTCACATTTACCTCCTTCTTATAAAAATTTCGTCCTCGAAATTTCGCCACAAGTTCGTCAGTTAAACAACTGCGGATACTTATTTCTGATTTTCTCCTCAACTTCCCATGTTGCTTCTTCTATAGCATGATTCCGCCATAACACCTTTACTAATGGGATTGTCTTATTCCACAAGACTTGTTCCTTTCTGTCCAGAATCTCCACTGGTTCCTCTTTATACGACAAATTCTCTTTCAACTGTACCGGTTGCTCAAATAATATATGAGTAGGGTCTGACACATACTTTCTAAGCATTGCCACACGAAACACATCATGAGCATGGGATAATTCTGGAGGTAAATCCAATCGATATGCCATTGGGCCAATTCTTTCTATTATCTCATAGGGTCCAATATATCTCGAGCTTAACTTCCCTTGTCTACCGAACCTGAGTATCCCTTTCCACGGAGATAATTTCAGAAATACGTTATCACCCATTTCAAACTCTAATTCTCTTCTCCGCTTATCAGCATAACTTTTCTGCCTATCTCGAGCCGTCTTAAGATTATCTCTTATAATCTTAATGTTATCTGACGTTTGTTGTACAAGTTCTGGACCTAGTAATTTCCTTTCACCGACTTCATTCCAGCATATTGGAGTCCTACAAGGTCTTCTGTATAAGGCTTCATATGGTGCCATTCTGATACTCGAATGGTAACTTTTGTTATAAGCAAATTCAATTAACAATAAATGTGTATCCCAACTGCCTTTGAATTGCAACACACATGCCCTCAGCATGTCTTCCAATGTCTGGATTGTCCGCTCAGATTGGCCATCCGTCTGTGGATGAAAAGCAGTACTGAAATATAACTTGGTTCTCATAGCTTTCTGTAAACTAGGCCAAAAATTTGATGTAAATTTGGAGTCTCGATCTGATACAATTGAAATTGGAGCTCCAAACTGACTTACGACTCGATCAACATATAGCTTAGCTAGTTGGTCCCGGGTATAAGTGGCTTTAATAGGTAAAAACTTAGCTATTTTTGTCAATCTATCCACAATTACCCATATACCATCATAGCTTGCTGGTGTCTTAGGTAATCCATACAAGAAATCTATCGTAATATGTTCCCACTTCCATTCTGGTACTGGGAGTGGATTAAGTAATCCTACTGGTTTCTGCCTCTCTGGTTTAACTTGTTGACATATTAGACACTTGTCAACATACTCCGCTATTTCTTTTTTCATACCCAGCCACCAACACGATTTCTTTAATGTTCTGTACATCTTTGTACTGCTTGGGTGCATAGCATATGCCGAACTATGCGCTTTTTCTAGGATAGCTTGTCTAAGAGCTAAGTCCTTAGGTACGCAAATCCTACCCTCCTTTAGTAGCATTTTGTCTGTTCTTAATTGATAGTCCATCCTTAATCCTCTATCCATTTCTTCAGCTAACTTCTTCAGATCAGAATTCTTTAATTGCTCACGTAGAATATTTTCTACAAGAGTAGGACGTACTTGAAATAAGGCTAGTAATCCTCCTTTTTGACCAATTGATAATGCTGCCCTAGGATTATACAACTCATGGATCAATTTATCCTTCACTGAATTAGTACTAGCTCCAGCTGATCTAGTTTTTCGACTTAAAGCATCAGCTACCACATTTGCTTTACCTGGGTGATAGTCAATTGTAGTCATAGTCTTTGATCAACTCGAGCCATCTTCTATGTCTCAAGTTTAGTTCCTTCTAATCAAAGATATGCTTTAGACTCTTATGGTTTGTAAATATATGACATCGCTCAACAAACAGGTAATGTCTCCACAATTTTAGAGCTAACACAACTGCTGCTAATTCTAAGTCGTGTGTAGGGTAATTAAATTCATGCTTCTTTAACTGTCGCGAAGCATAGGCTACTACTTCTTGCATCAGCACACATCCTAACCCTTGTCGAGATGCATCACAATAGACCTCAAACCTCTTACCTGGTATAGGTAGAGTTAATACTGGTGCTGATACTAACCTTTGTTTCAGCACTTGGAAACTATGCTCGCATTCTGGTGACCATTCAAACTTCGCATCTTTTCTGGTCAGGTTTGTCAATGGAAGGGCTATCTTAGAGAAACCCTCCACGAATCTCCTATAATAACCTGCCAAACCCAGAAAACTGCGTACTTCATATACATTCAGGGGTTGTTCCCAATTAATTACTGCTTCTATCTTTAGGGAATCAACACTAACTTCGTCAGCTGAAACTATATGCCCAAGAAATATGACTTGATTTAACCAAAAATCACACTTACTAAATTTGGAATATAACTTCTTTTCTCTTAAAGTTTGTAATACCATCCTTAGATGTGCTTTGTGTTTTTCCGCACTACTGGAATACACGAGTATGTCATCTATGAATACTATCACAAACTGATCCAGATAAGAATGGAATATCCTATTCATCAAGTGCATAAATACTGCAGGAGCATTTGTCAGTCCAAACGGCATAACTAGAAACTCAAAATGTCCATATCTAGTTTTGAATGCAATTTTAGGAACATCTTTGTCTTTCACCTTCAACTGGTGATAGCCTGACCTAAAATCTATCTTAGAGAACACCGTTGCTCCCTTTAACTGATCGAAAAGATCATCTATACGAGGCAATGGGTACTTATTCTTAATGATCACTTTATTCAACTGTCTATAGTCTATGCATAATCTAAGAGTACCGTCTTTCTTCTTAACAAACAAGACTGGCGCTCCCTAAGGTGATACACTGGGTCTAATGTACCTCTTATCAACAAGTTCCTGTAATTGAACTTTTAACTCTTTCAACTTCGTTGGGGCCATCCTATATGGTGCTTGGGAAATAAGTGCAGTACCAGGAATTAACTCAATAGTAAATTCCACTTCCCTATCAGGCAGTAAGCCTAGTAATTCTTTAGGGAAAACATTTAAGAATTCTTGTACTACAGGTACATCCTCAGGTTTTAGTTTCTTATCTTGGGAAACTACTACATATGCTAAATAAGCTTCACATCCTTTACTCAACAGTTTTCTAGCTTTTACCGCTGATATTAAACTTCCTGGGAGTATTCTTTTACTTCCTACCAGAGTTATTTATTTTTCACCGGGTTTCCTAAACACTATTTCTCTTCTAAAGCAATCCATAGTGGAATAGTGTTTACTTAGGAAATCCATACCTAAGATAACATCAAATTCTAGTAATTCTAATGGAATCAAGTCGACCCAAAAACTTTGGTCTCCAAGAATTACTTTACAATTCCTATAATACTCATGCAACACTAGAGTATCTCCTACAGGCGTATAGATAAATAATTCCTCATCCATATATTCAGGTATTTTATCTATATGTAATGCACACATACTAGATATGAATGAGTGTGTAGCACCAGGATTAAATAATGCATAAGTGGATTAATTACATAAAGTTATCGTACCAGTTACGACATCTGGAGCTTCTTCCGCTTCCTGGTGTGTCATAGCGTACATTCTACCCTGCTACTACTGTGGTTGCTGTTGGGGTCGTCCAACTACCCCTTTCTGGTTAGTTACACCGGATCCCTCACCTCTAGTTCTAGTCGTTCTAGGTTGGTTTACCGTCTGTGCTCCTTGTCTTTGTTCATTTTGTGTTCCACGACTTAGCTGAAGACGATCTCTTTTGAAATGCCCAGCTTGTCCGCACTGGAAACACACATTTCTATTACCGTAGCATACCCCTGTATGAGGTTTACCACAGTTCACACACAATGGTTTCCTCCCCGTACTAGCCACCGACTCACTAGCACGACCTGATACTGATCAACCACTTTTTTTAGCTACAGGTCTGGACTTCTTTCGACTCAAACTTTGTTGGCTCATGCCTCCAAAACTCCTTATCCCCGACTGTCTAGAGAACGAGGATCTAAATTTTTTAGTTCTTGTTTCTCCAGGCACTCTAAACTGTCCTTCTCCTGGTTGAAGTTCATCCTCCTTCACTACACTCCGCTCTACTCGAATAGCGGTCTCAACTAATTGAGTCAAATTCACCCAATTAGATGTAGAGGTAACAGGTGTACGTATTTTTCTTCTTAGGCCACTCTCAAATCTCCTACACCTCTTCTTCTCTTCCGCGATGATCAGAAGGGCATACTGAGATAACTCAGTAAATTTTTGTTTATACTCAGCAACCGTCATCACTCCTTTAGTTAGCCTAAGGAATTCCTCCCTTTTCGTATCTCTAAAAGAACTAGGGTAGTATTTATCCTCAAATACTTGTCTAAACTCAAACAAAGTCATAGTTTCTGAACTACCCCTTCTAACCTCTATCACTTTCCACCACTTCTCAGCCTCTTTTTGTAGCAAGAATGTCGCTAACTCGACCTTGCGGTCCTCAGGGCATCTCATAACTTTAAAACACTTCTCAATCAAATCCAACCAGATTTCAGGATCTAATGGATCTGTGGTTCCATCAAACATCGTGGCTTCTAAAGCATTCAACCTCTCGACGCCGAACTTCTTTTCTGGATCATTTTGAATCGATCCTACACTCGTCGCTAATCTTTGAGTGATTCTATCGAATACTCGATCCTCCATCTGGGGTTCTACATCTACTTTTGGTGTACTAGTCTCGTTTTCAGAAGTTGCCTTCTGTTCTACTGAGTCTCTAACTCTTTTCCCCTTCGGATCTGGGTCTAACGAGATCTCAAGACCTCCAATGATAGGGTCAATATTCCTCTTCTTAGTTTGCTTGCTCGGTCTACCTCTTTTCCTCAGCATCTTTGCCTAGTTATTAAGCACATATGTTAGGGACTTATCTATGGGACTCTAATCTAATGCATGAACTCTCTCTTTCACCCAAAGTCTTATGTTTTAGTACTAAGCTAGCTTAAATCTTTCCCAAACTTACGTATAACCCATCCTTTAATACCAAGCTGTTATCAACTTAGACTTTACACTCAACCTTTTCCCAGGTTTTACATAAACCTTTGTTCTGATACCAAACTGGTACCAGCTAGCTCTTTAACCTTCCCAGAAACTTATATTGGATACCAAGCTGGTATAAACTAATTCCTCAATTTTCCCAAAAACTTATGCTCTGATACCAAACTATCACACCCCGCCCCAGATCACCCTCTTAGCCTAGAGAAGGGTGTGACTGCAGCAATTATCAACCCTTAGGCTGACACTTACTGCCTAAAAACTCTTGTGGAATAACTCTAATACCAAATACAAATTATATGCAACGGGACGGCTGTAGGCCCACAATTTATTAACTTAGAAACTTAATATGTTTAGAGTATTTATAGATTTACAAGTCCCAAAACCCATAAACCCTAGTTTCAATATGAACAATAGTAACATGTGTACAATATTAACAGTAACCACCTAGCAAATGGTTACAAGTCTTTTCGTCCTTTAGTGACAGAGCAGATACTGAGCTGTCTTCAGAGGATTTGACCGCTACCTGTGGGGGGAAAACAAAAACATTTGAAAACGGGGTGAGCTTACGCTAGTGAGTGACCGAGAAAACATAGTAAATTCTCATGCATAATTTCAGAAAATAGTTTTATCTGAAATATAAACTTTTGCAGCATAAATATTTTCCAAGCGTAAATTATATAAAGCTGTTTTAAACATAAAACAGTAAAATCATTTCTCAAATCAAAGTACTGTATAACTGGTAAAATAATCCCAACACCAACTACTAGTCCAGAGAGAACCCTTTTGCTCAATCTCTGACTTTATTCACCTGTGGCCACATTAGGTACTACCTGTCTCTTATACACATCTAGATGTGTATAAGAGACAGATATAAACTTTTGCAGCATAAATATTTTCCAAGCGTAAATTATATAAAGCTGTTTTAAACATAAAACAGTAAAATCATTTCTCAAATCAAAGTACTGTATAACTGGTAAAATAATCCCAACACCAACTACTAGTCCAGAGAGAACCCTTTTGCTCAATCTCTGACTTTATTCACCTGTGGCCACATTAGGTACTACTGCTCAGATAGCCTGTCTCTTATACACATCTAGATGTGTATAAGAGACAGGTATAACACATATACAACATGGCTTTAAAGATGGTAACACATGCTGGATAAAATCAACATATGTAAATAGTTTTTCAACAATAGGCATGCGTTCACAACACAATTAAGATCTTGCTTGGAAACCACTTTATAAAACTAGTAGGCATGAGAATTATTTTCGCAAACATGCTTTCTGTAAAACGTTTATAATCAAAACAGTTTAAAAACATTTTAGCCACTCACCTCGAACTCTTAGAAACTTTTCCCTCTAGTAGCTCCTTGGGTCCCTTTTTCATCCCTAGAATCCAGATTCAACTTTCAACTTAGATTACTCATATTTCCGAACCTTATTTGGAAATACTTCCTTCTACAAACTTATTCTAAAATTTCTTAGAAATCTTACCTTAAACTTTCAGCTCAGAATTCCTCGTGGTTTGGCCGAAATCTCAAAATATTCAAGACGAGTCCAGACTAATTCGACAGTCTGACCCTTCTACCTTCTTCTCAACCTCCAGCCCAGTTTCTTTGAGAATTTTCCTCCAGAAGCCCTACTCTGAAAACTAGACTTCCAGAGATTTCATATGGCTTTAGAATCACTCCAAACGCACGAGTAGATTGGAAGATCTTCTCATCCAAAATTGACACATTCCTCTGAACCCTCACTGCCCTGTACTTTCTCTATGAAATTTATGATTTTTGTGTGATTTGAAAATGAAATCCCAACTCCCTATTTATAGGCGTTCAAATTGCTCGTGGGATTTACAGCACCTACTTGGCTACATGGCTAAATGTTTAATCCTCCCTTTATCAACGTAAGCTGACTTCACCTTGGTTCAATGTGTTCTTCCCAAACGCATCCAACACAATTTCTTAGGGTTTAAGAATTTCTCTTAATCGGACACCTAAATTTTAATTAACGTTTGCCCTTACGTCTTTAAGCTTTGTTTATATTCAAATTAGGGTTTTTAAATGCATAATCCACCTTAACGCGTCCAAATACATCGCCCAGAAGCTTGCTCGACCGTTCAATGCATAGGTGAGGCGTGGGCGTGACGTTCGAATCAGACAAAGCAAGGCTAATGCATAGGTGCTCTCGCTCTTTCCGCTCTCGGCAGTGTCGCTCTCTCAACCTTTCTCTCCCATTTTCTCTTAGATCTCGCTCTCTCCCAGTTTCTTTCCAACTTTTCTCTCCACTCTCGCTCTCTCCAGCTTTTTCGTTGATCTTGCTCTCTCCAAACTCACTCTCTCCAGCTTTCTTTCCAACTTTTCTCCACTCTCGCTCTCCCCACTTTCTCGCTCAAAATCTCGCTCTCTCTACTCTCGCTCTCTCCAATTTTCTCGCTCAAAATCTCGCTCTCAATGATCTTGCTGGTCTCGATCTCAATGATCTCACTCTTAACGATCTCGCTCTTAGCTATTGCGAACATTGTTTGTCTACGTGCAATTTCTACACTATTGTGCCACTAGTCACTTGCCTTCCAGTGCTCTGTGCATAACACGCATTACACATAACTTCCATATTTTTCTCGATCCTTCAGCCATAACGCATTTCACATAACTTCTCTATACTTAGCCAAAATTTCTCCAAATTTTCCAAACTTAATTTGCATATTATTCCACACTAGCTCAACCTACTTATTATTTTTCCCCAACTTTCCCAACTCAATTCCATATTTTTCTTTTCAAATCCCCATTCTTTCTTCACCATTTCACACTAACTTTCTCATCAACATACTTATTATACAAATTTAAATAGGGACACATAATTAAGTGGAAAATTAAGACAATTTAAATAAGAAAACACACTTAAGTGTAAAATTGGGATTCGGGGTTCACAGGCTGCTCCCTTGGTTGTGGTGCGTTTGCTACTTGTAGGTGCGATAATAACTCTCCTTGGTGCGCAGTTACAATGGAAGAATCCTCTACATCCTTCAAACGCATGGCTTCAATCGCATGATCTACAACGCATTGTCGCATGCGTTATTCTACTTAAGGTTATTTTCTTGTTATCTTTTATGCATTATCCTTTTGGAATTCTCCTTGTCTGACTGCAGTTCTTTGCGATGCGTCTATAATGGTACAAATAATTCACCGCGTCCTCTAACTAGTATCGCAAGGCACCCCATACTTTTAATAATTTCTTCAAATTGTGAAAGTCTATAGTTGTATTGTTTGCAAACCCTTGTTCAAATATTTGTTATCGTATTCCTATTAAGTTTGTTTTCAACTTTCAGTAAGAACGCTGCCACCCTCTAAGTTTAGGGGTGGCAGCGGTCTCGGAGAGTTGCGTTCATCACATTGCGGTTACTTCCTTAAAAAAAAAAAAAAGAGCTTTTGAAAATAACAACTTCACTGTCGACGCAATGGGGAAACCCATGTTGATAAGAGTTGAGTTGTGAAAGGCATTTACCCGTAGTTGGATATCCGCATGACACTCGTGAGGGCAAGCCAAAACGAAGGTAAATCGCCAGGATCGACACATCAGCACAACTCCTTTGTTTGGCGCAAGCCAAATTAAGCAAGACATGAGTTGAGTTGAATATGGAACGCCACCGAAGTTGGATGCCCGCATGACACACGTAGGGGTAAGCCATGGTTAGAGGTTATATTTTGAAAAGCTAGTCATTTGAATAAGTAAATGCATAAGCTTGAATTGTTTTGAACAAATGCATTCTCATGAGTTGAACGCAAAATTGCGGAGAATGAATAAAAAGTTTTTGAGCAAGGGCTTGCCAAATTTCAACTTAGAAAAGATCTCTTTGAAGAAGCAGCCAAAGTAGAGGAGAGCATTGCATTAGTGAGTTAGTCCTCTTGCTTTTGCGTTGAAAGGCATGTAGGGCAACGCTTGTCTATGGGATTGTTGCTATGCTTGTCTATAAATTAAATAGCTGCGTTCTAACTGCCTGAGAAGGTTAAAGTGGGAACGCATCTAAAGGGCAAGGTTTGCATTGTTCCTAGAGATAGGCACACAATCTTAGCCTTCAACGCAACGCACGATAGAGATATAGTCATTTGCAGCTGGGACCACCAAGAGGGTGATGCGTTAGAGC
>NC_052351.1:61691494-61709072 GCF_009727055.1 Benincasa hispida
CAACGAGCTGGGATTACTCGGGCGATTTAAGATAGTAAACATTACTATGCGTTATTGGTTGTTGTGTTTCTACCTATTCTCATTGTAAACCTCCTAGTGTTCAATCTGTTTAGCTAGGAGTAGGAGTAGTGTATAAGTCATTTAAACTTTCTTCGCTTTATTTTATTCTCATTCCTCGCCTCAAACGCATCACTTCACAAATATTATTGAGTGACAAGTCCCCGTGTTCGACCTCAGAATACTCGAGAAACTTGCGTTTGTGTTATACTTAGCGCAAGCATAAGAAGACTTGTGATAGGAACGCGTGGTCATTGCATGCTAGATTAATGCATCATCATTCTAACGATGACCTCAGATGCAACAAACGCATAAGTTATGTTTAACGCATGATTTCATGATTCAAACCCATCCGTCCTTAATAATTAAAATAAAACAAAATGCATTCCTAAAATATCCCAACAACTACCTTTATCCTTAGTTGAGAGTGAATTACTAGATCTAACCCTCAACGTCAACCTTAGTCGGGGAGAACCGTTTTGCTCAATCCCTCGACGTCGTATTACCTACGTGCACGTGGTTAAAACTGAGTACCGTCGCACCTTAGGTACTTAACTAGGATACCTTCTCATTGTCCTTCAGTATCCGTCATATAACTAATCATAAACATTTAGTTGAACACTAAGGCTTAGTGCTCAAATCATCATACTAGTTCATCCATCATACTAGTTCATCATAAAATTGGAGTTACTTAAATATGTTGAAAGTATTTGGACAAAATAACATATTTAAATCATGTCAATTCCATGGAAAACATGCTTTACTTAGCATGAGAAACAGTTTCACAAATATGTTGCTTGGCACTTCATTTAAACACTTAGCATGAGAAATATCTTCAAAGAAATCATAGTTTCTAAATCATTAAAATGTTAATTCATCACATAGTCACTCATTGCTCATTGGCCTCTTAATGGGTTATACGCCTCTCCTAGCTCTTCTTGGCCTGAAAGAACATAATTCCCAGTTAAACTACTTAGAATTCTTAGCAAAATACCTCAAATAGTTCATTTACTAATGGAACTTTCATCATCAAAGGCAGTTTTACTAGCAAGATCCTCATGAGCGAGATCAAGCTTTTCCTGGCAAACTTTCATCCTAGCGATACTCCCCTTACCAGTGATACTCAGCCCAATTTCTAGTTAGATTTCCTTCTAGAGCGAGATCCTCATCACAAAATCAGTGAGATTTCCTTCATAAGCGAGATCCTCATTCCTATATCTCGCTATAACTCTCCACGGTGAGCTGTTTGCTTGTTTTTCCCAAGCAGCTTTCTGCTTATGCACCGATTCTCTGTTACAAATTCAAAAATTCATAACTCAAAATTCATACCTCTTTTGAAGAAACTTCCTTCTACAAACATGTTTATAATTGAGTTAAATTTCTTACCTTAAAATTTCAGCCACAAATTCTTTATAGTTTGGCCTAGAACTTCCAATCTTCATCTTAGGCTCTAAATAACCCGAGATTCTGCCTCTTCTACCATTTCCTCACTTTTTGTTCTCCTTCTCCTGTAATCTTTCTCCGTAAGACAACCTCGAAAACTAAATTCTCCCAGCTTTCAAATGGCATAAATTGCACTAAATTTACTCATGTAGATTGCCAAAACCAAACTTTCAAATTACCTCTGCCTTTTAATCTTCCTGCCGACTCCCGAGTTCAAGGATTAACCGCCATGTCACCCCATATTTAATGCCTCTACCAAAACCAATAAGTGAACTTTCCTATTTAATATGTTTTTCTTCTCCTTTCTCCACAACTTCTATAAATAACATGGTTTTTCACTTATTAGATATTTGGGGTTTACACTTAGCTACACAAGAGCTTATTTCTTCTTGCTTCCATCCTCTATCCCTCCTAAAACATGGCTTCATTTAACTCTTTAGAAGACATCAAATTACTTACTCTTACTTAAAGTAATTAGGGTTCGGGTTTTCCACAACGCCACCATTGCACCGATCCCCAACACTGCCCTCCAACGCTCTAAGACAGAATAGGCTGCATTGCAATGCTCCTGGAGAGCGTTGCAACGCTACTTGGTTTGACGGACGCATAGCCCCAGTGTGCGTGCACAACGCAAGGAGTAACGCTGCAACACATGCTGATTTTCGGCCATTATGTGTCGCAATGTTGCAACGCTCTTCCTAGTGTTACGACACCGCGAGAATTTTATAAAAGAATAATTTTGGTTTAGTCGATTACATCATCCCTGAGTACACTGATTCTTGAACGCCACCATTCTCTCCAACATAGTTTTAGCTTCATTTTTAATCAAAATTTTGTAAAAAGTTTTTCCCTATGCCAATTGTAATGAATTCGAGCATGATCAGAGGCTAAAGGGTAAGAGCTTAGCTTGGGTTTGTTAGTTTAGTTTGGTTCCAATTCAATTCTTGAGACTCGTATTGTAATTTTGTGAGTTTTTATTATGAATTTATGAGAATTTATCTTAAGATTATTCTTCAATTTTTGTGTGCAGGATTATCTGACAAATTAGTTATGCATGTTTAATTAATTGCTTTGATTAGCCCTAATTTGTAATCATTAGGTAGTCGTCACCTAGAAGCATGAGTTAAGTTGGTTTGTTGTGTTAATTTGGGATTCCAATTAGCAAGCATTTACTTTCTAACTTAGATAAATCTCGCTCAGTTAATTGGTTAGATGATGGAAATCAATTAATTGGCTTAGCTTTGCCCTTAATCTCAATACCTGTTGATTGATTGATTGGTTGAGGATCCTCACTTTTTGGTTAATTAACTTGATTCTATGAACTACCGGTTAGGATTCTAATTGAGTAGGCTAAGTTTTAATTCTAAAATTCTCACGCATCTTTTGAATAGTCAGTGATAGAATTGATGATGAATGAACTAAATTATAATTACCCAAGCTAAGTATTTATTCGATTGATAAATTATTACATACGTTTACTTGCGCACTTTTGTTCTCTAGCAATTTTATTTAAGAATTTATCACAACCCCCTTCCCCCCTTTTGGTTACTTCCTACAAGTTCCAATCCTTGAGGAATCCATATTCTACTCTTTGTGATTCGACCTCGGACTTACTACTTGTACTACTAATTAGTATAAGGGGTTAGTTTTTTGCATACAAAATTTTATTTACGTTCGCCGCCGGTTTACAAAGGACAGTCAATCCGCCGACCGGCTAAATTGGCATCGTTGTTGGGGAGTCAACAAAATCCTTAATTTTTGAAACTTGTAGTGTTTATCCTTGCTAATTAATTTTTCCTTTTGGTGCAAACCCACACTCCCAAAGGTGTTAGACAATTGTATTTTACAGAGATTTCCAGGGAAGAGCGCAGAATCAAAAAAGAAAAGAGACAACAAGCTACGTTTGACAGAGAGATATGTGTTGAAGACACATAAGAAGAAGAAGGCATTCTTGAAGATTTTTCATTGATGGCTGAACGAGAAAAGACCCTCAAGAAGCTTGCAACACCTGACTTCACTCAACAGCCCTGTGCATTGCCTATCCTGAGACGACTGGTAAATTTGAGCTTAAATCTGGCTTAACTCACTTACCTCCTGCATTTTTTGGTCTACAGAACGAAGATCTGCATAAACACTTGAAGGGATTCTATATGGTGTGCAATGGGATGGAACCTAATGGGGTGATCCAAGAGTAGATTAACATGAGAGCATTCCTCTTTTCATTGAAGGGAAATCCTAAAGAGTGGCTCTACATTCTTCCACCAGGAAGCATCACATCCTGGGAGGAGTTGCATAGGCAGTTTTTGGAAAAGTTCTTTCCAGCATCCCGAGCTGCTAGTGTCAAAAAGAAAATTTATAGCATCATGCAGTTCGATGGGGAGACCTTTCATGAGTACCGAGAACGATTCAAAAAGACCTGTGCCAAGTTCCCCCATCATCAGATCTCAGATCTCAGACCAATTCTTGATCCAATACTTTTATGAGGGGCTGATGAAGATCAATAAAAGCAATATAGATGCAGTTGTAGGAGGAGCCTTAGTCAATAAAACCCCGACTGAGGCCATAAACCTAATAGCTACCATGGCTGCAAATTCTCAACAATTTGGAACTAGAGCTGCAATTAGTGTTAAATCCGCCAATGAGGTAAGTGAAGTTAAGAAAGAAATATTTGACTTAGTTTCTGTTGTTAAGCAGTTGACGAAAGTGAAGATTAGACATCCCACTTCTGTTTGCCAAGTATGTCATGGGACTGGCCATTCAACTGACATTTGCCCAAGTGCTCCGCAAGGAGCAATTCCTGAGGTAAATGCCATTTGAGGCTACAATTATAATGGGCAAAATAGGAGGCGCGACCCATTCAATCAAACTTACAATCCTGGGTGGGGAGACCACCCAAACTTCTAATGGGGAGGGCAGAATGAGCAGGCCCAACCTCATCATGGAGTTTCGTTCGGTTTACGTATGTCCTTAGAAGATATTGTTAAAAGTCTTGCTGACAACTCTTTTAAATTTTAATAAGATACATAGAACTTTCAGCAGGATACAAAGGAAGTCATTTAAGCTTTGGGGACCCAAGTCTCACAGTTAGCCACCTCTATGAGCAGGTTGGAAAGACAGTCTGGCAAACTCCCGTCCCAACCTTGCAAGGCCAAAAGAACCAGCTGTAGACAAGGACAAGGAGCTTTTGGAGATGTTTAGAAGGGTGGAGATAAATATTCCTCTCCTCAATGCAGTCAACCAAATTCCTAAATATGGCAAATTCCTAAAGGAGCTTTGCACAAGGAAGAGACAGGCCAACGAAAAGGAGAGGATGGTGGTAAGTCAATCTATGCTTGCGATCCTTTAGAAAAACTTGCCAAAAAAACAAAAGGATCCAGGTATGTTTTCTCTCCTTTGCCTTATAGGCAAAAAGAAAATTGATAGGGTCATGCTAGATTTGGGTGCATCAATAAATGTCATGCCTTATTCAATTTATCAAGAATTAAAATTAAAAGACCCAATTGAAACTGGAGTTGTCATTCAATTAGCTGATAGGTCTTTTATACACCCATTATGAGTCATAGAGGATGTCCTAGTTCAGGTTAATGAATTAATTTTTCCTGTTGATTTCTATGTTCTTAAAATGAGAAGACCACATCTATCTCATCTGCATCCCTTTTACTTGGTCGGCCTTTCATAACGACAGCCAAGACTAAGATAGATGTGGATGAGGGCACTTTGTCTATAGAGTTCAATGGTGAGTTTGTTAAATTTAATATTTTCGATGCTATGAAAACTTCCACCATAGGGCAAGTACATTCTTTGTGCCAGATTGATGTGTTTGACTCTCTTGACCAGGAGGTTATATAAGATATCTATGACGACGATGAGGATGACTCAAGAGAGTTGATCCCACTTGGAGAGCTTGCCACCTTGTCTATGACAGAGCCGGTAGGTATGCCCTCATATTCTGATGATGAATCTTCTGACAATGTGCTTCCTTCTGTTTTGCAGGCATCTAAATTAGAGCTGAAGGAGCTTCTAGACCACCTGAAGTACACCTATCTGAAGGAAGCTGAGACCTTACCTGTCATAATTTCAAAGGATCTGACTGAGGAACAAGAGAAGCAGTTGGTGGAGGTATTACAGAAACACAAGCTTGACATTAGATAGACGTTGGCTGACATAAAAGGTATTAGCCCTGCCCTGTGTATGCATAAAATTACCTTGGAGGATGGAGCTAAGCCTTGTTGACAGCTGTAATGATGTCTGAATCCTGTCTTGAAGGAGGTAGTCATGAAGGAAGTCTTCAAACTCTTGGATGCATGTATTTATCTATCATATTTCTGATAGTGAATGGGTTAATCCTATTCATATAGTGCCTAAGAAAACAGATATTATTGTGGTAAAAAATGATGAGGGTAGTTTAATTCCTGTTAGGGTTTAGAATGGGTGGAGGATGTGTATAGATTTCAAGAAATTGAATGTTGTAACTAAAAAGAACCACTTCCCCGTCCCCTTCATTGATCAGACGCTTGAAAGGCTAGTTGGCAGGCGCTTCTTCTATTTCCTTGATGGTTTTGTGGGTTTCTATCAAATCCCGATTAGCCAAGAGGACCAGTAGAAGATGACCTTTACATGTACCTATGGCACCTTTGCCTTCAAAAGAATGCCATTTGGATTATGTAATGCTCCTAGCACCTTTCAGCATTGTATGATGTTGATATTTTCTGAGTTTATTGAGAAATGCATGGAGGTTTTTATGGATGACTTTACTGTATATGGAGACTCATTTGCGAATTGTCTGTCTAATTTATCTAGGGTGCTAAAAAGACGCATTGAGTCTAATCTGGTTCTTAACTTTGAAAAATGTCATTTCATAGTCTCACGTGGCATTGTATTAGGACACATAGTATCTGAGCATGGCATAAAGTTAGACTCTACTAAGATTGATGTTATTGCTAAGCTCTCTTACACCACAAATGTGACGGAGGTTCATTCGTTTCTTGGTCATGTAGGTTTCTATTGTAGGTTCATTAAAGATTTTAGTAAGATTGCCCAGCCAATGACCTTTCTCCTCCAAAAGGATGTGGCCTTTGATTTCAATGATGATTGCAGGAGAAGTTTTGATGTGCTAAAAAATACCTTGTCATGCATTCTAGTTATTCAGACTCCTCGTTGGGATCTTCCCTTCGAGATCATGTGTGATGCGAGTGACCATGCTGTAGAAGCAATGTATGAGCGGGTGTGGGGTTCGCGGGGGGGACAGAAGTTGATAAACGAAACATCATGTGATTATACTATGCTTCAAAGTCCCTCAACCCGGCTCAATGCAGCTACACCACAACGGAGAAGGAGTTTTTAGCTGTTATTTTTGCTTTAGAAAAATTTCACTCTTATATTATAGGATCTGAAGTTATTGTTTTTTTCTGACCATACAGCTCTGCGCTACCTGATGTCAAAGAGGAAGTTCAAGCCCAGATTTCTGAGGTGAGTTCTTCTCCTCCAGGAGTTTAACCTAAGACTTCAGGATAGGAAGGGATGCGAGAATGTCGTTGTCAATCACCTGAGCAAAATAGTAGCTGATGGAAGTTGCCTCAGTTCTAATGGGACTTCCCTGACCACACTTTGATGTAAGCAGATGGTATTTCTATGACTCCCTGGTATGCTAATATTGTGAACTACTTGACCACTGGTGAGTTCCCTCATGGTATGAATAAGCATAAACAAGATAAAATCAATAGTTAGTCAAAGTATTATGTTTGGGAGGACCCTAATCTATGGAAATTTTTTTCAAATCAGGTAGTTAGGAGGTATGCCCCTAATGATGAGTTATTTTCTATCCTTGAATTTTGTCATAAGCATGCATGTGGAGGACACTTCAGTCTCAAGAGAACCACCAAGAAAGTCTTAGATTCTGGTTTATATTGGGACACATTATTTAGGGATGCATATTTTGTTTGTAAAACTTATGAGCGATGTCAGAAATCTGGCCGATTGTCCCGTAGGACCAAGATGCCACAATTCCCTATCTTATTTTGTGAGATATTTGATGTTTGGGGGATTGAGTTTATAAGACCTTTTCCTTCTTCTTGTGGGTATAAGTACATTTTATTGGCAATGGACTATGTTTCCAAATAGGTGGAAACAAATTACACAATTACTGATGATGCTAAAGTGGTTGCAGGTTTCTTGAAGACTAACATTCTATGTAGGTTTGCCTTCCCTAAAGCTATCATGAGCGACCAAGGATCGCACTTTTTCAACCGGGTCGTTGCCTCCTTAATGAAAAAGTACGGTGTTCAACATCGTATTGCCACCCTATACCACCCTCAAACCAATGGGCAGGCAGAGGTGTCCAACAAGGAAGTAAAAACCATTTTGGAAAATATGGTCAACCTAGGAAGAAATGATTGGAGCCTCCAACTGGATGATGCTCTATGGGCTTACAGGACAACTTTTAAGACTCCTATCGGGATGTCCCCCTATCGAATGGTTTATGGTAAGGCTTTTCTGTTGGGGTTGATGGCCTAAAATCTTGTGTCTTATAGTTTGTAAACAGTTTGTACGAGTGATAACTTGTAGAAATACAAGTTATTTATGCTATTTTATTTAGATATTGAGGCAAAAAGAAGGGAAAGTTGCATCGATAGTATAAGAATTGGCTGAGAAATATGAAAATTATAAAATATCGTGAACACACCCGCTAACCCCATTGTGATCGCGAAATAGAATGTTCCAGTCTCTGTTTTGTAGGAAATAGGTCACTGCATGAATTAATGGCTCGAGCAAAAAATGTACAACGCATCTACATCGCATGCGCCAATTGATGAAGAACGAAGAACTGATCAATGCAATGACGGTGCATGCGACGATCGATCACGGACTCTAGAGATCAACGCATTTCAACCGCATACGATAATAAAAAACCACACCGTATACGACGATCGATCGAAGATGTGAAGAGCAACGCATTCACGGACGATGCTGACAAGTGTACAGCTTTTTGTTGTACAATTCTGACAGATTGATTGTGGAGGAGAGAGGAATTTTCCATTACGCCATGGCAGGAATTATCAGAATTATACAGTGGGATCACAAATTCAAAGAGCCAAGGCCTTGTCTATAAATAGCTTCCTTGAATTCATTTCAAGGAGTAGAGAGGCTGGTCTGAAGAGACTTTCCAAAGAAAATCCGAGAGATCGACGAGACAAGGCTGAAAAGTGAGTCTCCGAGCAAGGAATTCTTCCGATTCTCGAAGCTGAAGCTCTGTACAAAAGGGTCACTTCTACTGGGAAAGCAAGCCTGAGAGGGAAGCTTTCCTCTCCACTTCATCCATACGCCGACAAGCACAAGTCTCCGATCGGGATCTGTGTCAAGACATTTCCGTATTTGTTTCTATTCTTTAATTCATCTTCTGTGTTCATCTTCTTTAATCCTTCATTCACAATCATGTATTAAACGCTTATCTTTAGAATTAAATATCATCATTATCATCATTATCATCTATCTGTCCCTTTCCACACATTTATCATCCATTTTCTCCATCATGTGTTCTTAATCCCTTGGGTAAAGAGGAAGAATTAAGCGAGTGAGTTAATCTGTGTTAAGGTAATCGATTAAGTTTAGCTAAAGCATGCTCGACGGCATCTTCACTTGTGAGAGTAGAAGTGAAGATGTTATTCCGCCTATCGAGAGAGGGTAGGAAGAATGCATTAACTAAAGTGAGAAGTATTTCCAGAGATGGAAACAACCTTGCGTTCATTACGTTCATCTCTGTTTCACCATAGACGTATGGGAACGCGGCCAATCACTGAAAGATGTACGCCAAGGGAAAGCGGAACCTTAGTTGCGACCTTAATGCAATTGACAAACTTGCGATGTTCTTTCTCTCTACTCATTCTCTTTCTAACTCATTCATAAGACTTGCCATCGCATTCATAGATTCTTTTGTACAACTTCACAACCAGTCATTGCCCATGTATCATAGTAGTTTAGACATTTTATTTACAATGCAATTTTACTTTCAACGCAATTTTATTCAACGCAATTTATATTTTTGTCAAAACCAAATTCTTTATTCTTTATTATAACCGGTCGCATATACCACATTAGTATCACATATAAACGACAAGAATCCCCGTGTTCGACCTTGGATCATTCTGAGAAACTTGCGTTGGAATTATACTTGGTTCTAGCGCAAGGAAACTTGTGACACGCACTACATCATCGCATACTATGAAACATATCACTATCAACGCATACACTTAGAACGTAATATCGCAAAATATCTTTATTGCAAATCACTGGAGTGCATAGAGCATCACTTTCATTCATTCATCAGCGCAATAGATAAAGATAGGTCCATTTTTAGTCAACAAGTTTATGGCAACATGAGCTTGTAGCATAATATCTATCATCACAGTGCATGCATAATAATAATAAAGATTATATAAATTTTAGTCATCAAGTATGGCACCGTTGTCGGGGACATGAGCTTGTATGATTCATATTCATCATTTTCCATATGCTTTAAAGATATAAAAATTTTAGTCAACAACGAAGCTTGTGTTGCTAATATATGATATTTACTTCACATCTTGTATTTTTGCTCAGTTGCTTGTTTTATTTGCTTTACCACAAACCAATAAACATAAAATCCCTGGTTATCGGTATATGACTCAAGCATGTATGTGGTGACATACAAGCGGATCATGTCTTGAGTGATAACGAAAATGGTCTATAGTATATGGATATATGAGGGAAACCTTATCCTGGTAACGCTCGGATGCGGCCCGCTTTGTGGAATGGTCACAAGTGTTGTGACTTGTCACAGATGGTCTAATCCTAATCATTCGTTTGGGACATGCGAGCGGGAGCGTCCGAAACAAAGAGTTTGTATAAACTCGACCATGAAGTGTAACATCTCGTTATATAACCATTCATGACAGAGACTTCACTCACTAGGATGACCATTAGTAAGATGACCTCAATCCTGAAGTGAGTTAGGAACTCCTGCCATTGAGGGTGGTTCTTTGATTTGTATGGGTGTGAGTGACTAGGTCGCCGATTCAAACCTACCATTTTGGGGATTCGTTCTGATTGGGACTGGGAAACTAAGCTTACACAAGATGGAATTCACTCTTTTCCCTGAGGCAGGGGTAAAGTAGATAGATAGTCCCTTCAAGGTTGGATTCCAAGGTTTGAACGATGTGGCGCCACACACCTTCGCTTGGCCCTATGTAGTTGGACTATGTTGTATTGTTCATTAGAGGAATCAGTGGTACTTAATGAGTGAGATGTAACTACAGGGGCAAAACGGTATTTTGCCCAACGTTACTTATGAAACATCTGTGAAGGGTCATCGTACTCATGATTGGTTATATCCGATGACACAAAAAATATATCTGTGGTAAGAAGAGTTCAACTGTTAGTCTCTAGTGGAATGCCTGACAGTTAACGGATGGTGGACTCGTGGCTAAAGAGTTTAGTCAGCTATTCACGGACCGTTAGAGCTTCAACATAGGTTCATTAGGTCCCTGGTAGCTCCTTAGATTAAAAAGTCGAAGATCCAGTAGTTTGGGTTAATTTGAAATGTTCAAATTGACAAGAGGAAGTTTGTTATATATGATATAATTGCCTAAATATATGAGATACATTATTTTGGAGGAAATTAGATATAATATGAATTATAATCAAGTAGAGGAGAAAATACTGATATGTATGATATGTGATATCAAATTATAGGATAAAAATTTAATATGATTATATTTATTATTAATTAATTGGTTAATTATATGATAATTAATCCAAAAATCACGTTTGGACGTGGGTTAGTGGGAATGAGTCGGTTATTGTAACCGATGAAATAAAAATGAAATTGTTTCATTTTTTAATCGTTCGTAGGATCGTCCAAAAAGAAATCGCAGGCGCACATTGGTGAAAAGTTAATCGATCGCTTAAGTTTTTTCGAGAGCCTGTACGATAGTCGCTCTTCGTCTAGACGATCGTCCACCTCGCGCCTAAACGATCGCACACTTATTCCTACATGATCGCATAGCTTCTCTAAACGATCGTAGTGTGTGTCGATTTTACTAAACGATCGTATACCATTTCTTAAATTATCGTTCAGTAAAACCTACATAATTGTGTAACTTTTCCTAAACAATAAGCATCGTGCTATACGATAGCGCCTTTTTTCCTCCCACTTGCTTATCACCTACATGATCCGTGTTTCCTCCTTCCTCTACTAAATTCACCAAAGACCATGCTTTGGGTTCTCACTCCAAGAATACTTGGGGCTCTTTTCTGGTGGTGTCATCCTGGCGGCGTTCATGTTCGTACTGCTTTAGTCGATGCTGTTGCTAGGCGTTGGTTGATCGGGTGAAGGGTTCCGCTGCGTTGAGTTCCAAAGTTTGAAGAACGTCTTCAATTGGTATGGCAACTCATTCCCTTGTTATATTCTTGTTCATAGCATGCTGATAATTACTGTTCGTTTGCAAAAATGTACGTTTGAATGTATATTATTGTATTTCGGTCACTGTGAAATCGGAGCGATCCGAACGCGCTCATGGAACTCTTTGGTAAGAGATTCTTCATTGCCATCTTCCAGCTGAAATCCAACATAAGGTTTATTAGGCAGTCAAGAAATGCAACTGGGACTTAAAGGCAGCTAGGGAGGTCAGATTTCTACAGCTTCAGGAGCTAGAAGAGCTGAGGTTGGAATGTTTTGATACTTCTTTTATTTATAAGAAAAAAACGAAGGACCTTCATGACAGAATGCTTGCACCAAAGGAGTTTCAGGTAGGGTAAAAGGTACTTCTTTATAACTCTCGATTGAAATTTCTGCCTGGTAAACTGCGGTCCAAGTGGATTGGCCCATTTGGTGTTTCTCACGTTTATCCTTATGGTGCAATAGACATTGTTAATCTCTAGACAGGGAAGGTTATTAAAGTCAATGGGCATAGGTTGAAAGTCTTCCATGATGGTGAGTCATTGGACTTCTTTGACATCGCCTATCGATTGAACTCGCCGGCCTATATCTGAGATTGAGCCATCACGGTCGAGCAACCGACCATAAATATTTGCGCTACCTGAAGGCAGCCAGGATTCAAATTTACTTGCTTTCTAGGATTAGATTTCAATTCAGTATTTTCTCTCTTTTTATCTTTCATTTATTTTGTTGAGCAAAATTCTTTCTATTATTCTTGTTTACTAGGATTTTTGAAGAAAAGGACTTTAGCTGAGTGTCCTGCATCCTCCTTTCATTCCATTGTTCAAGGAAGTATTATGATCCCTCATACTTCATTTTAATCACATTGAGGACAATGTGTGTTTTAAAAGTTGGGGGTGGGATGTTTGCATTTCTTAGCTATTTTTGGGCTAAATTTTTTTAATGATATTATTTGGGGTCCTAGAGCACTGTGCTTGGACAATGCTTGCTTGATTGAGTTTGTCTTGTTGTTTTGTTCCTTACCATGACTAGTCTATGACACACTCATATGAATTGTTTTTGCATTAGAATAGGTTATACTCGATTGGGATCAAAGCTCATTCAAACATTCGTGAAGGCTGTGTTCTGTTCATTGCATTTGAGTGCTGCTTTGGACGCATTGGAAATCGGTCGAGGAATACTTGAAGAATAGTTCTTCAAAGGTACAAATACTCTATCCCCTATATCTCTTGTAGCATGCTGTAATTTCTGATTATGCATAACCTAATCATTTCCGTTTAAGACTGTAATTATTTGTGTTCATTCTGAATGAGATTTGGAAAAATCACTTCTGCTGCTCATGGAGATCTCTATTTAGATTTCCTTCAGTATATAGATGATATCCTACTCATTGGGAATGATGTGGGTTTAATGACTACAGTTAAGAACAAGCTAGCGACCCAATTTCCAAATGAAAGATTTGGGAGAGACTCAATTTCTGGGTATTCAGATCTTTTGAGAGCGAAAGAACAAAATGCTTGCACTATCTCAGGCGTCATATATAAAGGAACTCTTATACAAGAGTATCTTTGAGCGGAAGCGGATCTTTCCAAAAGCATTGTGAAAGAATTACCACATTTACATTCACACATACAAATATGTATCATAATACTAAATTACTAACATGCTTAGAGATAAATAAACAGGATAACAAGTAAACTTACCAGTTGAAGACTCTCTTCGCAGCAAATTTCGCTTTCGCTGAAATGACAAGCTATCATTAGCAACATTCAATCATCTATAACGAACAGTCTCCACACAAACAGATGAAGAATAGGGACAACACCACCACTTGGAACCCTCAGTATTCTCAGAGTGAGAATCCAAAGAGTGGGCTCTGTTCGGATTTGGTAGAGGGGAGGAGGAAAAGAGATCGTATACAACGATCAAGTAAGTGGGAGAAAGACTCGTTTATCGTATAGACAAAATGCTTGATTGTTTAGGTGAAGTATACGATCGTGTAGGAAAAATTAAGCGATCGTTTAGTAAAGCTCGGGTGCTAAACGATCGTTTAGTAAAAGATAAGCGATCGTTTAGTAAGTAGCGCGTGCGGGTATAAACGATTGTTCAATAAATAGCACTATCGTATAGGATTTGATTTACTAAGCGATGACCTTCTTGAATCACAACACACTTGAGCTATTTAAGCGTCTCAAAATGATTCTTCATCTTACTCATCAGTTACGAAAATAGAAGAGACGTCGGCCAATTATCCTATAACTGTCCAATTAATAAATAATAAATATAATCACATTATATTCATAACCTATCGTTTAATATCATATATTAACCATAGTATTTTTCCTCCACTAGATATAAATCATATTTATATCCAATTTTCTCCAAATTAATGTATCTCATACATAAAGTGAATTATATCATATATAATTAACTAGTTCAATTATATCATATATAATCGAACACCCATTTGTCAATTTGATCATTTCAAACTAACCCAAAAAGTGATTCTCAACTTGTATCCAAGCTACCAAGGGGACCTTATGGACCTATGGCTCGAAGCTCCAACGGTACATGAATAACTGACTAAACTCTTTAGCCACGATATCACCATCCGTTAACTACCAGACATTCCACTAAAGATTGACAGCTAAACTCTTCTTACCACAGATATATTTCTGTGTCCATCGAATATAACCAATCATCAGTACGATGACCATTCACATATGCTCGTAAGTATAGCTGGGCCAATTTACCATTTTGCCCCTATATTTACATCAGCAACACTCAATTGTCTACCACGAACAGTCTCCACACGAACAAATGAAGAACAGGGACGACACCACCACTTGGAACCCTTAGTATTGTCGGAGTGAGAATCCAAACAATGGGCTCTATTCGGATTTGGTAGAGGGGAGGAGGAAAAGAGATCGTATACAATGATCAAGTAAGTGGGAGAAAGACTCGTCTATCGTAAAACCTTTTTCATTTCGAATTCTTTTTGAAAAGCTAATAAAAGATTTTAAAGCTTCATCCTTATGAGATAAAAATAAAACCCAAGTAAATCTCAAAAAATCATCAACTATAACAAACGCAATGTTTTCCACTTAGACTTGCAACTCTAGTAGGTCCAAAAAGGTCCATATATAACAGTTGCAAAGGTCTAGAAGTAGAAACCATTTTCTTTGGTTTGAAAGAAGACTTGGTTTGTTTACCCATTTGACAAGCATCACAAACTTTATCTTTTTCAAAGTTTAATTTTGGAAGACCTCTAACAAGGGATTTCTTAGAAATATTTGAAATTAAATGTATGTTAGCATGACCTAACCTTCTATGCCACAACCACGAATCTTCATGCAATGCAGATAAATATTTATTTTCTACTATAGGACAATCTAATAGATCAATAGTATAAACATTTTTATCTCTATTTCCTACAAACAGAACTTTTCCATCACATGCATTTTCTATTGTACAATTTTTATCACTAAATGACTAATACTTAATAAATCATGCTTTAAACCATCAACCAAAAAAAACATTTTCAATAAGAAAATTCGAACCGTTACTAATATTACCTTTACCAACAATCTTACCCTTTTTATTGTTATCGAAGGTAACGTATCCTCCATCTTTCTTTTCTAGGTATGTGAATTTTGTGTGGTCCCTAGTCATATGTTTTGAACATCCATTGTCCAAGTACCACTTATTCTTTATGGATCTCAAACATACCTGAGAGAATTAATTCTCAAGATGTAACCTTAGGTACCCAAATTTGTTTGGGTCCTTGGGGGTTAGCTAACAAAAATTTAGGAATCCATCTCTTTTCATTCATAATATTGATTTTTCTTAAATTGCATGCATAAGCTTTGTGACCAAGTTTTCCACATGCATGACAAATAATAGAACCTTCTTTGATAAAGTAGTTTGTAAATTTATTTTGTTTTTGGTGAGGTTTATAACCTAAGCCACTATTATCAAATATGCATTGTTGCTTACCCATCATGATATCTAAATTCTTTTTCCCATTTGTAAACTTTAAAAGAGTAGCTGAAATATCGTCATTTTTATTTTCTAATAATTTATACTCTTCTTTTAAAGCATGCAAATTTGATTTAGATAAATCTAGATCTTTTCCAATTGTCTCATTTTTCTCGTTTAGATTATCTAGCTCAATTAATAAATTATTATTTTTAAGAGCTAATTTAGCATTTTTCTTCCTAAGAGACATATATTTGCAACCTAGTTTTTCAAATTCAATCTTTATTTTACATTTTGTTTTTTTTTAATCTTATTAAATCTGGAATTTTTTCTAATTTTTTGCAAAAAAGTTTTGAAAAAATTGAGTTTTAAAAGCTGTTTTTCATTAGAAATTTTTTGTCTTGAAAATTGGTTATTAAAACCTTTTTTTTTTCTCACTTCTTAATCTTTGAAATCTTTTTGATTAAAATCTAAACTTTGGAAAAGTATTTCTCTTTAACAAAAATCTTTTAAAAAAAAATTATATTCTCTTCCTCTTTCGAAAAACTTAATTGTTCAAGCTTATGACAACTACTGGAATAAATGGGTATGGTTAAGATCAATCTACCACTAGGCTACCTTTGTTTTGATGGAAATAATTATGCATGGTGAAAAACTAGGATGAGAATTTATTTGAATTCTATTGACTATAATCTATGGGAAATTGTTTTTAATGGTCCTTTAATTCCTACTAAGATAGTTGATAATAAAGCTATTCCTAAGGAAGAAAAAGAGTTTAAATGATGAAGATAAAAAAATTTTTCTATTAATGCTAAAGCCATGAACTATCTGTTTTGTGTTTTATGTCCTGATGAGTTTAATCGAGTCTCTACATGTAATTCTGCTAAAGAAATTTGGGATATGCTTGAAGTAACTCATGAAGGAACTAATCAAGTTAAAGAGTCAAAGATTAGCATGTTAGTTCATATTATGAATTGTTAAAATGATGCAAATGAAACTATATCTGAAATGTTTACTAGGTTCACGAATATTTGTTAATGTTTGAAGGATTAGGAAAATCTATACACCTCTGAAAATGTGAGAAAAATTCTTAGATACTGCTAAGAGTTGGGAAGCTAAGGTGACGACAATCCAAGAAGCAAAAGACCTCTCAAAAACTTCCACTAGAGGAGTTCGTTGGATCTCTCATGACACATGAGATAATCATGAAGGCCAATGTGGAAGAAGGTGTCAAAAAGAAAAAGAGCCTAACATTAAAGTCCACTCAAATTCAAGAGGACTCTAAAACTGAAGCTGAACTAAATGATGAGGAGTTCGCTTACTTGACCAAGAAGTTCAAAAAGCATTTTAGGAAAAGGAACTTTTCAAGAAAGTCAACAATCAAGAAGGCAAAGAAGAAAAGAGCAACAAAGATACAATCATCTGTTATGAATGCAAAACCCGGACACGTGAAGTGGGATTGTCCTCAAAGAAAAGCCATTTTTCAAAAAAGACCAGGAAGGCCATGAAAGCTACTTGGGACGAAAGCGATGAAAGCGAATCTGAAAGCGAGGAAGAAGTAGCAAATCTGTGCGTTTGGCTTTTGGAGACGACGACGACGACGATGACGAGGTAAGTCCTGAAAACCTTATTTTTGATGAGCTCATGATGCATATATGAAGCTCTAAA
>NC_052351.1:61709097-61732913 GCF_009727055.1 Benincasa hispida
TTAAAAAAAAAAAAAAAAAATTGGTAGTCAACCCTATTCACTCCCCTCTAGTGTTGCCTTTAGATCCTACAATTGGTATCAGAGCAGGTAGCTCGATTTTCTTTATTTTCAAAAACGTTTTGTATTTTTTTCTTTATTTTACATTTGTTTTTTTTTAATCTTATTAAATCTGGAATTTTTCTCAATTTTTGCAAAAAGTTTTGAAAAATTGAGTTTTTAAAAGCTGTTTTTCATTAGAAATTTTTTCTTGAAAATTGGTTATTAAAACCTTTTTTTTTTCTCTACTTCTTAATCTTTGAAATCTTTATGATTAAAATCTAAACTTTGGAAAAGTATTTCTCCTTACAAAAATCTTTTAAAAAAAATTATATTCTCTTCCTCTTTCGAAAAACTTAATTGTTCAAGCTTATGACAACTACTGGAATAAATGGGTATGGTTAAGATCAATCTACCACTAGGCTACCTTTGTTTGATGGAAATAATTATGCATGGTGAAAAACTAGGATGAGAATTTATTTGAATTCTATTGACTAAATATCTATGGGAAATTGTTTTTAATGGTCCTTTAATTCCTACTAAGATAGTTGATAATAAAGCTATTCCTAAGGAAGAAAAAGAGTTTTAATGATTGAAGATAAAAAAAGTTTTTCTATTAATGCTAAAGCCATGAACTATCTGTTTTGTGTTTTATGTCCTGATGAGTTTAATCGGAGTCTCTACATGTAATTCTGCTAAAGAAATTTGGGATATGCTTGAAGTAAACTCATGAAGGACTAATCAAGTTAAAGAGTCAAAGATTAGCATGTTAGGTTCATAATTATGAATTGTTTAAAATGGATGCAAATGAAACTATATCTGAAATGTTACTAGGTTCACGAATATTGTTTAATGCTTTGAAGGATTAGGAAAGTTATTACCACCTCTGAAAATGTTGAGAAAAATTCTTAGACACTGCCTAAGAGTTGGAAGAAGGAAGTAGGTGACGACAATCCAAGAAGCAAAAGACCTCTCAAAAACTTCCACTAGAGGAGTTCGTTGGATCTCTCATGACACATGAGATAATCATGAAGGCCAATGTGGAAGAAGGTGTCAAAAAGAAAAAGAGCCTAACATTAAAGTCCACTCAAATTCAAGAGGACTCTAAAACTGAAGCTGAACTAAATGATGAGGAGTTCGCTTACTTGACCAAGAAGTTCAAAAAGCATTTTAGGAAAAGGAACTTTTCAAAGAAAGTCAACAATCAAGAAGGCAAAGAAGAAAAGAGCAACAAAGATACAATCATCTGTTATGAATGCAAAAAGCCCGGACACGTGAAGTGGGATTGTCCTCAAAGAAAAGCCATTTCAAAAAAGACCAGGAAGGCCATGAAAGCTACTTGGGACGAAAGCGATGAAAGCGAATCTGAAAGCGAGGAAGAAGTAGCAAATCTGTGCGTTATGGCTTTTGGAGACGACGACGACGACGATGACGAGGTAAGTCCTGAAAACCTTATTTTTGATGAGCTCATTGATGCATATAATGAAGTTAAAATTGAATTTGAAAAACTAGGTTGCAAATATATGTCTCTTAGGAAGAAAAATGCTAAATTAGCTCTAAAAAATAATAATTTATTAATTGAGCTAGATAATCTAAACGAGAAAATGAGACAATTGGAAAAGATCTAGATTTATCTAAATCAAATTTGCATGCTTTAAAAGAGAGTATAAATTATTAGAAAATAAAAATGACGATATTTCAGCTACTCTTTTAAAGTTTACAAATGGGAAAAAGAATTTAGATATCATGATGGGTAAGCAACAATGCATATTTTATAATAGTGGCTTAGGTTATAAACCTCACCAAAAACAAAATAAATTTACAACTACTTTATCAAAGAAGTTCTATTATTTGTCATGCATGTGGAAAACTTGGTCACAAAGCTTATGCATGCAATTTAAGAAAATCAATATTATGAATGAAAAGAGATGGATTCCTAAATTTTTGTTAGCTAACCCCCAAGGACCAAACAAATTTGGGTACCTAAGGTACATCTTGAGAATTAATTCTCTCAGGTATGTTTGAGATCCATAGAAATAAGTGGTACTTGGACAATGGATGTTCAAAACATATGACTAGGGACCACACAAAATTCACATACCTAGAAAAGAAAGATGGAGGATACGTTACTCTTCGATAACAATAAAAAGGGTAAGATTGTTGGTAAAGGTAATATTAGTAACGGTTCGAATTTTCTTAAAATTTTGGATTGGTTTAAAGCATGATTTATTAAGTATTAGTCATTTAGTGATAAAAATTGTACAATAAAAATGCATTGATGGAAAAGTTCTGTTTTGTAGGAAATAGAGATAAAAATGTTTATACTATTGATCTATTAGATTGTCCTATAGTAGAAAATAAAATATTTATCTTGCATTGCATGAAGATTCGTGGTTGTGGCATAGAAGGTTAGGTCATGCTAACATACATTTAATTTCAAATATTTCTAAGAAATCCCTTGTTAGAGGTCTTCCAAAATTAAACTTTGAAAAGATAAAGTTTGTGATGCTTGTCAAATGGGTAAACAAACCAAGTCTTCTTTCAAACCAAAGAAAATTGTTCTACTTCTAGACCTTTGCATCTGTTACGTATGGACCTTTTTGGACCTACTAGAGTTGCAAGTCTAAGTGGAGAAACATTGCGTTTGTTATAGTTGATGATTTTTTGAGATTTACTTGGTTTTATTTTTTATCTCATAAGGATGAAGCTTTAAAATCTTTATTAGCTTTTCAAAAAGAATTCGAAATGAAAAAGGTTTTACGATAGACGAGTCTTTCTCCCACTTACTTGATCATTGTATACGATCTCTTTTCCTCCTCCCCTCTACCAAATCCGAATAGAGCCCATTGTTTGGATTCTCACTCCGACAATACTAAGGGTTCCAAGTGGTGGTGTCGTCCCTGTTTCTTCATTTGTTTCGTGTGAGACTGTTCGTGGTAGACAATTGAGTGTTGCTGATGTAAATATAGGGGCAAAATGGTAAATTGGCCCAGCTATACTTACGAGCATATGTGAATGGTCATCGTACTGATGATTGGTTATATTCGATGGACACAGAAATATATCTGTGGTAAGAAGAGTTTAGCTGTCAATCTTTAGTGGAATGTCTTGGTAGTTAACGGATGGTGATATCGTGGCTAAGAGTTTAGTCAGTTATTCATGTACCGTTGGAGCTTCGAGCCATAGGTCCATAAGGTCCCCTTGGTAGCTTGGATACAAGTTGAGAATCACTTTTTGGGTTAGTTTGAAATGATCAAAATTGACAAATGGGTGTTCGATTATATATGATATAATTGAACTAGTTAATTATATATGATATAATTCACTTTATGTATGAGATACATTAATTTGGAGAAAATTGGATATAAATATGATTTATATCTAGTGGAGGAAAAAATACTATTGGTTAATATATGATATTAAACGATAGGTTATGAATATAATGTGATTATAATTTATTATTTATTAATTGGACAGTTATAGGATAATTGGCCGACGTCTCTTCTATTTTCGTAACTGATGAGTAAGATGAAGAATCATTTTGAGACGCTTAAATAGCTCAAGTGTGTTGTGATTCAAGAAGGTCATCGCTTAGTAAATCAAATCCTATACGATAGTGCTATTTATTGAACAATCGTTTATACCCGCACGCGCTACTTACTAAACGATCGCTTATCTTTTACTAAACGATCGTTTAGCACCCGAGCTTTACTAAACGATCGCTTAATTTTTCCTACACGATCGTATACTTCACCTAAACAAATCAAGCATTTTGTCTATACGATAAACGAGTCTTTCTCCCACTTACTTGATCGTTGTATACGATCTCTTTTCCTCCTTCCCTCTACCAAATCCGAACAGAGCCCACTCTTTGGATTCTCACTCTGAGAATACTGAGGTTCCAAGTGGTGGTGTTGTCCTATTCTTCATCTGTTTGTGTGGGACTGTTCGTTATAGATGATTGAATGTTGCTAATGATAGCTTGTCATTTCAGCGAAAGCGAAATTTGCTGCGAAGAGAGTCTTCAACTGGTAAGTTTACTTGTTATCCTGTTTATTTATCTCTAAGCATGTTAGTAATTTAGTATTATGATACATATTTGTATGTGTGAGTAAATGTGGTAATTCTTTCACAATGCTTTTGGAAAGATCCGCTTCCGCTCAAAGATACTCTTGTATAAGAGTTCCTTTATATATGACGCCTGAGATAGTGCAAGCATTTTGTTCTTTCGCTCTCAAAGATCTGAATACCCAGAAATTGATCTCTCCAAATCTTTCATTTGGAAATTGGGTCGCTAGCTTGTTCTTAACTGTAGTCATTAAACCCACATCATTCCCAATGAGTAGGATATCATCTATATACTGAAGGAAATCTAAATAGAGATCTCCATGAGCAGCAGAAGTGATTTTCCAAATCTCATTCAGAATGAACACAAATAATTACAGTCTTAAACGGAAATGATTAGGTTATGCATAATCAGAAAATTACAGCATGCTACAAGAGATATAGGGGATAGAGTATTTGTACCTTTGAAGAACTATTCTTCAAGTATTCCTCGACCGATTTCCAATGCGTCCAAAGCAGCACTCAAATGCAATGAACAAACACAGCCTTCACGAATGTTTGAATGAGCTTTGATCCCAATCGAGTATATAACCTATTCTAATGCAAAAACAATTCATATGAGTGTTCATAGACTAGTCATGGTAAGGAACAAAACAACAAGACAAACTCAATCAAGCAAGCATTGTCCAAGCACAGTGCTCTAGGACCCCAAAAATATCAATTAAAAAATTTAGCCAAAAATAGCTAAGAAATGCAAACATCCCACCCCAACTTTTAAAACACACATTGTCCTCAATGTGATTAAAATGAAGTATGAGGGATCATAATACTTCCTTGAACAATGGAATGAAAGGAGATGCAGGACACTCAGCTAAAGTCCTTTTCTTCAAAAATCCTAGTAAACAAGAATAATAGAAAGAATTTTGCTCAACAAAAATAAATGAAAGATAAAAAGAGAGAAAATACTGAATTGAAATCTAATCCTAGAAAGCAAGTAAATTTGAATCCTGGCTGCCTTCAGGTAGCGCAAATATTTTATGGTCGGTTGCTCGACCGTGATGGCTCAATCTCAGATATAGGCCGGCGAGTTCAATCGATAGGCGATGTCAAGAAGTCCAATGACTCACCATCATGGAAGACTTTCAACCTATGCCCATTGACTTTAATAACCTTCCCTGTCTAGAGATTAACAATGTCTATTGCACCATAAGGATAAACGTGAGAAACACCAAATGGGCAATCCACTTTGGACCGCAGTTTACCAGGCAGAAATTTCAATCGAGATTATAAAGAGTACTTTTACCTACCTGAAAACTCCTTTGTGCAAGCATTCTGTTCATGAAGTCCTTCGTTTTTCTTTATAAAATAAAAGAAGTATCAAAACATTCCAACCTCAGCTTTCTAGCTTCCTGAAGCTGTAGAAATCTGACCTTCCCTAGCTCGCCTTTAAGTCCCAGTTGCATTTCTTGACTGCCTAATAAACCTTATGTTGGATTTCAGCTAGAAGATGGCAATGAAGAATCTCTTACCAAAGAGTTCCATGAGAGCGTGCGTTCGGTATCGCTCCGATTTCACAGTGACCGAAATACAATAATATACATTCAAACGTACATTTTTGACAAACGAACAGTAATTATCAGCATGCTATGAACAAAGAATATAACAAGGGAATTGATTTGCCATACCAATTGAAGACGTTCTTCAAACTTTGGAACTCAACGCAGCGGAACCCTTCACCCGATAACCAACGCCTAGCAACAGCATCGACTTAAAGCAGTACGAACATGAACGCCGCCAGGATGAACAACCACCAGAAAAGAGCCCCAAGTATTTTGGAGTGAGAACCCAAAGCATGGTCTTTGTGAAATTTAGTAGAGGAAGAGAGGAAACACGGATCATGTAGGTGATAAGCAAGTGGAGGAAAAAAGGCCGCTATCGTATAGCACGATGATGCTTTATTGTTTAGGAAAAGTTTACACAATTATGTAGGTTTTAACTGAACGAAATTTTAAGAAATGGTATACGATCGTTTAGTAAAATCGACACACACTACGATCGTTTAGAGAAGCTATGCGGATCATGTAGGAATAAGTGTGCGATCGTTTAGGCGCGAGGTGACGATCGTCTAGGACGAAGAGCGACTATCGTACAGGTCTTCGAAAAAACTTAAGCGATCGATTTAACTTTTCCACAATGTGCGCCTGCGATTTCTTTTTTGGACGATCTACGAACGATTAAAAAATGAAACAATTTCATTTTTATTTTCATCGGTTACCAATAACCGACTCATTCCACTAACCACGTTCCAAACTGAATTTTATGGATTAATTATCATCTTCTCTCTTTTTAAAATAATTTTATCTTCAAACAATGCTCAATAAAGTTAAGCCACTAATTTGATTAAAGAAAATTTATGCAAGACAAAACTTAAATCATGCAAGCAATGATAACTTCAAATTTAAAGACAATTTAATCAAGGATAAATTTAAATAACACACTAAAAATTAAATCATGCAATTTGGAAAGATTAAAAAAAATAACTAAGACAAGAAGCAAAAAATTTGAAAAAAAGAAATAAAAGAGAGAGGAAGAGAAAACACCGGGAATTATAGTGGTTCGGCAAATTGCCTACTCCACTCTCCAACACCGGCTAAACTTCAGTACAGCATTCCACCTATAGACTGATGGGCAGACAGAGAGATTGAATCAGATACTTGAAGACATATTGCGTGCTTGTGCCATAGAGTTTTCAAAAAGCTGGGATGCTCACTTGCACTTAATGGAGTTTGCGTACAATAATAGCTACCAGTCCACTATTGGGATGTCACCCTTTGAGGGCCTATATGGGAAGAGTTGTAGGTCCCCTGTGTGTTGGGATGAGGTAGGAGAAAGGAGATTGTTACGACATGAATTGGTGCAGACCACAAATGAGGCCATACAGAAGATCAGGGCTCGTATGCAGATAGCCCAGAGCAGACAGAAGAGCTATGCCGATGTAATACGTAAGGACCTGGAATTTGAGACTGGGGGTGAAAGTGTTTTTAAAGGTGACACCCATGAAAGGCATTCTGAGGTTTGGCAGGAAAGGAAAGTTGAGTCCAAGATTCATTGGACCTTTTGAGGTCCTAGAACGAGTTAGCCCTGTAGCTTACCATTTGGCCTTGCCCCTAGCATTGTCTTCAGTTCATAATGTCTTCCATGTTTCGATGCTAAGGAAGTATGTGGTAGACCCGTCCCACGTAATTGACTATGAGCCCTTACGATTGAATGATAACTTGAGCTACGAGGAAAAGCCCATAGAGATTCTTGCCAGAGAAGTAAAGACATTGCGCCGTCGGGAAATTGCTTTTGTGAAAGTTCTGTGGCAGAACCACCAGTTCAAGGAAGCCACCTGGGAGCGAGAGGATGAGATGAAGGCCCAGTACCCAGAGCTTTTTCAAGGATAAACTTTCGAGGATGAAAGTTCTTTGAGGGGGGAAGAATGTAACATCCCACACCTTTTTATTTATTTATTAATAATGTAAAACTTTTCCTTTTTCAGTAATTGTCCTTAGTTGAAGGGCATGTTTGGAAATTTGAATTTAAATTATAAGTGCGAGGATTTAAGTGTTGTCGTGAAAATTATTCAAAAATTATTCAATTTTCAAATTCAATTTGAAAGGTTATGGCAGGAATTAATTATTTTTGGAAAAAGGAAAGGAATTAAATAGTATAAAATGGGTTAAGGAAAGGATTTAATTAGAGTTATACTATTTTCCTTTTTTTATTATTATTATTATTAGTTTTTTTTTAAAAAATAAAAAGGGCATCCCCTCATCTCCTTCACGCGTCTCTCTCGCTCGAGCGCCTCGCCCCTCACAGCCGTCCACCGCCATCGAGCCCTCCTCACAACCCAGACTCGCATTTCTCATCAGATCTGACAAGTGCACCCTCTTCCCCAGATCCAGTAGGCGAACCCTCCTCACCAAATCCGGCAGACGTGCCATCGCCCACTGCTCAAGCCAGACCTGCTGCCGACCGTCACGACTAACTCACTTCCTCCCTTCGCCGCACAAGCCATCGGACTTACGTGTCACCGGTCGCACCGCTGGATCTCGCCCAATCGGTCTGAATCGCCATCGTCGCTCTAGCCCCTAACCGCTGCACTCCGTCGTTGTCTCCCAGCAGCTTGAGCCGCTGTCGCCTCCGGCCGGTTCCTCCACCGTCCATCGCCGCTCTACCTATCTTCTGTTGCGTGGGTCTTCGTCAGACTCTTAGATTTTGGTAAGATCTATTTTGTGGTTGGATTTCTTGAAAGATTTTGGATGCCCGCTAAGTTGGATTAAAGATTAAATTAGTCGCATTATCTTGATTTTAGATTTGATCTTGGGAAATTACAGCAGCGACTGTCCAGTAGATTCAAGATCATTCGACAAGAGTTTTGGTAAGAGTTATGGTCCTTATTGTTGGTTTGTGGGCACGCTTTGATTACTGAATTAAGTTGACTTAACCCTTGTATCTTTAAGGTTCCAAGCTGTCGTCCATTGGGAGTTAAAATCTATTGGAAGGAGATTTTGGAGTGGTTGTTAATCAAGTTCCTTGGGTAAGATTTTGGGGTGTTGTGGTTTTGAATCTGAGGTGTCGCAATTATTATTGGACTGAAATTTTATGGTTGTATTCATATGGTAGGGTCGTTTCTTCAAATCGCGGTCATTGTTTGGTTGTCGGAGTTTATCTGTGGAATTTCGATTAAGGTACGTAATCTTACCATTGGAACTGCCCCCAGGTTTTATTTGTATGCTCACGTGATAAGTGTATGTTATGGTAAATATTAGCATGTTGACTGATAGTATGACCTGAATCAAGTATGTTCTGGCACGAGTTCTGTTTTGTTTAAAGATACACCTAGGCATTTGATCGTTAGTATGTGATGGTATGTGTTTTCATATGTTGATATCTGATCTGCTGGTGTTGGGGCATACTTGCATGCTATGGAATTATGATGTAAGGTATACATGAATGTAGTTTGATATGTTGTCAATAATCATGTGTATATGATGGAGCCATGGTATCAAGGATTTTCATGTATGTTCTAAAATTGTACAATGTTGATTCTTAGAACGTTGAGACTGTGTGACTGTCCTCATTGATTAGTTAAACGCTCACCAGTTTGTGTTTCCTTCGGGATTCACTAGTTTGTGTTTCCTTCGGGATTCACCAGTTTTGTGTTTCCTTCGGGATTCACAGTTTTGTGTTTCCTTTGGGATTCACCAGTTTTGTGTTTTCTTCGGGATTCACCAGTTTTGTGTTTCCTTCGGGATTCACTAGTTTGTGTTTCCTTGGGGATTCACCAGTTTGTGTTTCCTTCGGGATTCACCAGTTTTGTGTTCCCTTCAGGGTTCACCAATTTTGTGGGCATACTTAACTACAATAGGATAGGACTCAGTCTTTCGTTTGTTCCATTTGTTTATGTGCCATAAGTGGGTATCTAGAAGACATAGATGCCTAGCCTGACCCCAGTGGTGGGGTTACTTACTGAGTATTTCATGCTCATTCTTTCTTATGTTGATGTTTCAGGTAAGGGTAGAGATGCACTGGTGATGGCGCAGCGGAATTCGTGATCATGCCACTGGGACTAGTTTTTACGCTTCTGCATCATGACATTTAGAGTCCTTATTTTTCCCCTTAATGTTTAGTTTTACTGTCTTAAACTTATTATTAAGGATTATTTCTTTTATATACTTTTAATAGTCTTTACGAATTATGGGTACCCTATTATTGTTTTAACAATTGCATTTAATAAATGTCTTTTGAACTTCTCTTGTTTAATTAACATTTATTTCAACATAACTAAGCGTCGTTTTAAATGTTATGCATGCATTTATTTTAGTAACGATCTAACCTAAGTCCTAGGGGTTCGGGTCGTTACACAAACCGATACTCGACCCTCTTTTTCCTAGGCTAAAGAGAAATCCAAGATCCTTTTTACTGGTTCAGAATCAAACAAATTTTTTTTTTCACAACCCAAGGTGTACCCACACCTTAATACAATTCCCAAAAGTTAAAATAAAACCTCGCAATATTACCTCTTGAAGGCTAAATACACAAGTTGAGCACTCAGAAAAAAATCACAAAAATAACTCTAGGCCAATTTAGGAGCAAGGAGGACAAGAATTTGAGAGTAGAGAGAATTGAGAGCTTAAGACTTGAAAGCTTTTGGTGTGTCCATGAAGAGTAAAATCAAGTCGAATTTATAGGCGAGTGGGATAAATTTTGGCCATTGAATATGATTGCAAATGAAGGGTGGAGATTGAATAAAAATAGAAAAGGAAAGGATTTGAAAAGGAATTTTGAAAGATTGGAATTATTGAGATTTGGAGAATAAAAAGGATTTGAAGGATGAAAATTTAGGAAGGAAATCAAATTTGAAAAGACTGAAATTTGGTGAGAATTTGGAGAAAATTTGGAGAAAATTGGATCAGGAAATTAAAGAAAAATAAGAAAATAAAAATGAAAATAAAAAATAGCCGGATGATATGAGCACCACGCGCACAGAGGAGGAGATTTAGTGTCACGCGCCGCATTCTGTGAAGAAACTGGAGGCACTTACGGTGTCCGCGCATGAAGCTGGGTGACCGCCACTTGTCATTATCTCATTTGTCCACGGTCGCCACGTCACTGTCACATCATGTGCCACGTCATCGCCATGTCAGCAAAAAGTAACCGGTTGGAGCGTCACGTCATCTTCCACATCATCAATATTGACCATTTGTGTGTCACGTCAACCGCCACGTTGGATGCCACGTCAGCAAGGTGCCACGTGTCACTGCTACGTTAGATTTCCTCTCCAATTTTCTTTTGCTTATAACTTTCTCGTTTGAACTCCGATTTGAGCGATTCAAATTGCGTTGGAATCATCTTTCCGAGCTCTACAAGATAATGACTCTGAAACACTGAAAATGTTAGTACAAAAAAATCTAATTTTGTTATCATCAAAATACTTGGTTTGATTGAAGCCCTAAAGCTAACACACGACAACTGTTAACGCATAGTAAAATGCATGGGGAAATGGATAAAATGGTGAGGATGTCTTCATCGCAACACTAAGCTTGACTGCAAGGGTAACCCCAGCCAACACATGCTATGCGATCATGCTATACACACTTGACGTAGACACATGCAATGTGTATCCTATAGGGTCGAGAGGCCTTAGGCAAGATGACCGCATACCACCATATCCTACTTAAAGAGTGCATATGCTGTGTATTAGCAAACGGAGCTTATTCTTAAGTCCCCATTCTTACTTATGCAATCCAATCTACTCTCTTGAGTCTAGATTTGGATTTTAGACTACTCTTTCAAGTATGCCTAAATGATGAATGATGCGCTCATAAAACAAGGTAATCACATAAAACATGGTTGACATAAGATTATTCCTATCTCTAGCGAACACTTGCTTACATTGCTTAATGCGATCAACTACTTACCCTCCCAGGTAGTTGGTTACTGCTGACTCTACTCATAAACAACCATTGCGTCCGCTTATAGACAAGCATGGCTACAGCTTCACACTAAGCAAATAAGATTTTCTCACAATACTCGCACACCTCCCGGTGGTTTGCTACATGCTTCATATGTCTATGCCGCATGATTAAGTATGTGATACCCTAGCAATCTTACTTAGTAATGCAATGAAAGTAAAGGATGCTAAGTAAATGAGAATAGAGATGGAATCGAAGGAAAATATAGAAATGCATTGATCACAAAATGTATTAATCTTTTAAGCCACAATGTAATACAATACAAGGATAGAAGAGAAATGGAGGGCCAGATGGAAGTAATGTCTTGCTTCCATCAGATGTGTGTTAAGGCTACCGGTGGTGCCATGGACGAGCGGTGGAGTAGACTCTTTCGAGCTCTAACTCTAGCGAAGGCTCCAATCGACACTCAGAATGGTTGAGGGGATGAAGAGCTCTCAAAACTATCTTTTCATGCTTTGGTCTGGATCACAAGGATCCACCCGAAGGTAGCCTTGAGGCAGAAGTCCTTGGACTCCTTCAGGCAGAAAACCTTGGATGAAATTGTGCTCTAAGGCTTCTATTTATAGAGCTTGATCGCCGACAACATTTATGAACCAGCTCTGAATCTGACACTCGTGGCGCGATGGTCCTTTTCTGAATCTCTGTGCTAACGGCGTGGTAGGTGAAATGTCAACATCACCTTTTGACACTTTCGAGGTATGCGTTCATGCTTGGTTTCTGAAGTTTCAACGCATTCCACCACCCTTGTATTCATCCCTCTACTATGGTTATTACTCTGTAGCCGCAATCTCCCTGCGATGACCACATTCGCTTGGTCGCTGCAACACCCATACAATGGACGCATGTGATCGTCTTCGCGATAGCCTCGCTTCCGTGCATGCGATCGATTTCTGCGTTCGCTACAAAAATAAATAGTTGAACGCATAATAACGCATAAAAGTGGGTTAGCCGAGATTCTTAATGTCGGTCGACGCAAGCTCATTTTCTCGTGAATCCTTAGTATAATCGGCGCATATTCTACTTAACAGCTCACATAATTCTAAATAAAAGGCTTATAGTAACATACATTTCTGCCCGTCATCAATGCTTGTAACTAAGGTTGGGCCAATTTACAATTTTGCCCCTGTAGTTACATCAGTAACACTCAATCGTCTACCACGAATAGTCTCCACACGAACAGATGAAGAATAGGGACGACACCACCACTTGAAACCCTCAGTATTCTTGGAGTGAGAATCCAAAGAGTGGGCTCTAATTGGATTTGGTAGAGGGGAGGAGGAAAAGAGATTGTATACAACGATCAAGCAAATGGGAGAAAGACTCATCTATCATATAAATAAAATGTTTGATCATTTAGGTGAAGTATATGATCGTGTAGGAAAAGCTAAGCGATCATCTATACGATCGTTTAGTAAAGCTCGAGCACTAAACGATCGTTTAGTAAAAGATAAGCGATCGTTTAGTAAGTAGCGTGCGCGGGTGTAAGCAGTCGTTCAGTAAACAGCACTATCATATAAGCTCTGATTTACTAAGCGATAACCTTCTTGAATCACAACACACCGAGAGCTATTTAAGCGTCTCAAAATGATTCTTAATCTTACTCATCAGTTACGAAAACATAAGAGATGTCGGCCAATTATCCTATAACTGACCAATTAATAAATAATAAATATAATCACATTATATTCATAACCTATGGTTTAATATCATATATTAACCATATTATTTTTCCTCCACTAGATATAAACATATTTATATCCAATTTCCTCCAAATTAATATATCTCATACATAAAGCCAATTGTATCATATATAATTAACTAGTTCAATTATATCATATATAATCGAACTCCCTCTTGTCAATTTGAACATTTCAAACTGACCCAAAAACTAATTCTAAATTTGTATCCAAACTACCAAGGGAACCTTATAGACCTATGGCTCGAAGCTCCAACGGTAAGTAAATAACTGACTAAACTCTTTAGCCATGATATCCACCATCCATTAACTTCTAGGCATTCAACTAAAGACCCACAACTGAACTCTTCTTATCACAGATATATTTCTGTGTCCATCGGATATAACCAATCATCAGTATGATGACCCTTCACAGATGCTCGTAATTACAGTTGGGTCAATTTACTGTTTTGCCCCTGTAGTTACATCTTAATTTTTAAGTACCACTTATCCCTCTAATGAATAATATAACATAGTCCTACTATGTGTAAACACCTCTCGGGCCATGAGAATGTGTGTGATGCCACATTGTTCAAGCCCCGAGATCAACCCTTAAGGGAGCAATCTATCTACTTACCCCTGCTTCGGGGAAGGAGTGAACTCCATCTTGTGTAGCTGAGTTCCCAGCTCCTAAATCAGATGAATCCCCAAAGTGGTAGGTTTGAGTCGGCGCTCTGGCCACTCGTACCCAAGCAAATCAAAGGACCGCCCTCAATGGTAGAAGTTCCCAACTCACTCAGGATTGAGGTCATGTTACCTACGGTCATCCTAGTGAAATGAAGTCTTTGTCATGAACCAGATTATATGACAAGACGTTAACACTTCGTGGTTTGGCTCTCGTGACTCTCGCTCTTGCTAGTTTGGCTCTCGTGGCTCTTGCTCTCGCTTGTTTTACTCTCGTGGCTCTCGCTCTTTCCCACTTTCTCGCTGATAATCTCGCTCTCTCCACTGTCGTTCTCTCCAATTTTCTCTCCAATCTCGCTATCCCCACTCTCGCTCTCTCCAATTTTCTTTCCAATCTCGCTCTCTCCAATTTTCTCTCCAATATCGCTAGTTTTCACGTGTGGATTTCCTTCACTGCTTGTGGATTCCACTTCCCCTTTTAACTCTTTCAAATTTTAAGAGTATATGGGCAATTAATTCACCTCCAATTCTTCCAATGAACAGTGCCCAAAAAAAAAGTTATCTACTGCCCTTTGTCTCCTGAATTAGCTAGCGTCTAACTTCTAATTAATCCTCCCCAATTCTGCCCTCTTATTCATTATTTTTGGATAATTAATAAATTTCTTGTTTTTTTTTTCCAATTCTAAATTTCCACCCGATTTTCCTATTAAATTTATATATTTTTCATTCTTAATTATATATTTTATTTGTTTTCCTGCTTTCTAAATTAGGATTAGGGTATTACATTTACTACCCCTTTAAATAAAATTTTGTCCTGCTTAACATTTGACATTTAATTTCCTGTAATGTATGCGTACAAATTTGGGTTGTTACATTCTTCCCCCCTTAAGAACTTTCGTCCTCGAAAGTTTCTTGGTTCTTAAAACGATAAGGGTATTTGACTTTCATCTCTTCTTCTCGTTCCCATGTAGCTTCTTCTACTTGCTGATTTCTCCAGAGAACCTTCACTAAACTTATTTCCCGATTACGAAGTGACTTCGTTTCTCTTGCTAGGATACAAGCTAGAGTCTCTTCATATTCCAAGTTTTGACTTATTTGTAGAGGTTCATAATTTACTACATGTGATGGGTCAAACACGTATTTTCGAAGCATCGATACATGAAAGACATTATGTATTGTAGAAAGGGTAGGTGGTAATGCTAATCGATAAGCTACTTGGCATATACGTTCTAATATTTCAAAGGGTCTAATAAAGCGGGGGCTAAGTTTTCCTTTTCGTCCGAAATGCATAATGCCTTTCATTGGTGCTACCTTTCGAAATACGTGATCTCCTACTTTGAATTCCAACTCTTTTCGACGGTTATCAGCATAACTCTTCTCTCTGCTTTGAGCTGTTCACATTCTTTCCTAAATTAGCTTAATTGACTCTGATTTTTGCTGCACTAATTCAGGTCCTAGTAGTGTTCGCTCCCCGACTTCATCCCAGTGTATAGGGGATCTGCATTTCTTTCCGTATAAGGCTTCGAAGGGAACCATACTAATTGTCGCTTGATAATTATTATTACAAGAAAATTCTATAAGGTGTATATGCGAATCCCATGCTCCAGTAAAACCAAAGCACATGCCCTCAACATGTCTTCTAGGGTTTTATTAACTCGTTTTGTTTGGCCATCAGTTTGTGGATGGAAGGTTGTGCTAAAATTTAGCTGTGTGCCCATTGCTTCCTGCAAACTTTTCCAGAACTTGGAGACGAAACGAGGATCTCGATCTGAAACAATTGATACTGGGACTCCATGTAACCGGATGACTTCTTTTAAGTACATTTGAGCTAGTGCTTCCGTAGTGTGAGTAGTCTTGCATGGTAGGAAGTGGGCCAATTTGGTGAGTCAATCTACAATCACCCAAATCATGTTGTGGCCTTTAACAGTTCTCGGGAGTCCTGAGATGAAGTCCATAGAAATATGCTTCTATTTCCATTCTGGAACATTTAAAGGCTAGAGGAGTCCTCGTGGTTGTTGTCGTAGAGCTTCACCTATTGAGAAACCAAACATTTACTTACATAGTCGGCTATATCCTTTTTCATGTTACCTCACCAGTAATGTGCTTTCAAGTCTCGATACATTTTGGTACTCCCATGATGTATTGAAAAGCATGATTCATGAGCTTTCTTCAGTAGTTCTTTTTTGATTTATTCATCATCTAGTACACATAGACGTCCACGGTAGAGAAGTGCAGAGTTTGGGGCTGTAGAGAATTGACTGGTTTCTCCATTCTTTGATTGTAGTTGTTTGTTTAGGTATTTATCTATTTGTTGTGCATTAATTATCCTTTGTCTTAATGTAGGTCTTGCAATTAACTGTGCTATTCGAGTTGTGAAGGTTTCTGGTATTAGTGAGATTTCAGCTCTTTCAAGGTCATCCATTATGTATTTGGAGATGGTACTTAGGGCTGCTATATGAGCTGACTTTCTGCTAAGAGCATCAGCAACAATGTTAGCTTTTCTTGAATGATAGAGGATCTCACAGTCATAGTTTTTGACTAATTCTAACCATCTTCGTTGCCTCATATTTAACTCTTTATGGGTAAATAAGTACTTAAGGCTTTTATGATCTGTATAAATTTGGATCTTTTCCCCATATAAGTAATGTCTCCATATCTTTAAAGCAAAGACTACGGCAGCTAACTCCAAGTCATGAACGGGATAATTTTATTCATAAGGTTTTAGTTGTCTTGAAGCATATGCTATTACCATTTCGTGTTGCATCAATAACATAACCAAGCCCCTTCTTCAATGCTAAAACTGTACACAGTTAACCCCCTGATTCCGTCAGGTTATATGAGAATTAGGGTTGTGGTCAACTTTTTCTTTAGTTCCTAGGAAGCTTTGCTCACATACTTGATTTCCAGGACAAAAGATTTATTCTTCTTGGTGAGGTTTGGTTAAGGTAATGCTATAATTGAGAAATTCTTCACAAATCTTCATAATATCCTTTAATCCAAGAGGACGCTTCGCACTTCGCTGACTATTGCTTGGCAAGCCACTTGTATAACCTATTCCAATTCTTAGCATGATCCACTAAATTCCTTCCTTGCCTTTACGCATCTGCCCTAGGTAAGGCGACTTGTCGCGGTCCAACAACTCACACTTGGAGAATTTTTGGCATAAAACTTTTCCATTTCTTAATATGGAAAGGACATCCCTAAGATTTTTTCATGTTTCTGCCTCAGACTTGGAATTAGACCAAAAATATCCATCTATAATACGATCACGAAGTTATCAAGATAGTCGTTAAAAATTCTATTCATAAAGCCCATGAAGGCTGCTAGGGCATTCGTTAATCCAAAGGGCATCACAACGAATTCATAATGCCCATATCTTGTTCGGAAAGTAGTCTTGGGTATATCAGACTCCTTGATTCGTAGTTGATGATATCCAAATCGTAAATCTATTTTGGAGAATACTGAGGTTCCTTGTAATTGATCAAATAGGTCATCAATGCGTGGGAGTGGGTACTTATTCTTTATTGTCAACTTATTCAACTCCCGATAATCTATACATAAACGCATGGATCCATCCTTTTTCTTAACAAATAAGATAGGTGATCCCTATGGAGACACGCTAGGGCGTATAAATCCCTTATCTAACAATTCTTGTAATTGTATTTTGAGTTCTTTTAATTCCGTAGGTGCCATTCTATATGGTGCTTTAGATATTGGTTCAGCTCCGGGAATTAGATCTATACAAAATTCTATTTCTCGACTAGGTGGTAAACCTGGTAGATCTTCTGGGAATACATCTTCAAATTCTCTTATTACGGAATGGCCTTAATTTCATCCTTTTGGTTTCGTAAATCCATTACACTTGCTAAATATGCCCAAGCCCCATGGTTGAAAAAATGTTTAATTTTTAAGGCTGAAATTATTCTTGGGGCTGATTGTGTATTAGAACTCTTAAACTTAAACTTGGTTCCTATTGGAAAGATGAATATGACCTTTTTATTATGACAATATATGCTTGCATAGTTTGCTGCTAACCGGTCCATACCTAGTATTATGTCGAAATCACTTATCTAGGATGATAAGGGTCACCTCTAGTTTATGTCTCGATACTGACAATTCACAGTTTTCTACTACTGAGTGGGCCAACATAGATATTCCGGCAGGAGTAGCTACGGATAGAATGTAGCCTAAGGGCTTTGATGTTAATTGAGCATGTTGTGCAAATGTTGTAGAGATGAATGAATGACTAGAGCCCGAATCAAATAAAGTGAAGGCATAATACCCTAGTATGGGTAATATACCTTTAACAACTGCATTTTGATCCTCTGCCTCTTGACGTATAACAGCAAACACCCGTCCTTTCTATTGCTGGGTAACCTTGTTACTAGTAGGCTGAGTGGTCTGGGCAGTTGATACTTGGTTTATGAGCTTTGGGCAAGCCTTTACATAGTGACCCGTCTGGCCGCAGTTGAAACACACCCCTAAGTTCCGAAGACATTGCCCCTGATGGTGTTTTCCATAATTTCTGCACTTAGGATATATGAATGTTTGACTCTTCTGTTGTGACTATACGCCCTGAGTGCTTTGGGAAATTTATGCTTGTCGTTGTAAATGTTGGAAGCCTTGTTGGGTGAATTTCCTTTTTTCATTTGGCATGAATCCTCGTTCAAAAGTTGAGGTTTTGACAGCAAGATCTACTTCCATGAGTAAGGCCGACTAGAGGGCAGGGGCATACTCTTTGTGGTCGGAAAGCAGTAACAATGCCTCGAATACCTTCTCTTAATCCCCAAATAAACCTTTCCACCTTCTTCTCTTCTGTGTCCACTAGTCGAGGAACAAAATGGGACAAGCGATCAAATTTCCGTTCATATTCTATCACTGACATGTTCTCTTGACGAAGATTAAGAAATTCCACTTCCTTTTGATATCTCACTGTCAAAGGGAAATACTTGTTGTAAAAAGCCTGATTGAATTACTACCATGAGACTGTACCTTTTATTGTTCTTTGTGTGGATTCCCACCAGAACTTTGCATCGCCTCTTAACATGAAGGTGGCACAATTTACTCTCTGTTCTTGTGGGATGTTCATGTGGCGGAAAATAGTTTCTATTTCTGTTATCTAATTCTCTGCTATAATTGGATCCACATATGATCCATCAAATGTTGAAGGATTGAACTTCCTAAATTCTCGAATGATCTTCGAGTCATTTGTATCGTTGGTTATTGGTGTGGTGGACGAGGTTGTGTTTCCATTACTCATATTTTGTATTAGTATTCGTAGCGCATCTGGTGTAAGTAACACATAAGGCGTCTGTCCATGTCCTTGATTTTGTTCCCTTGTGGATTCATTTTGAGGTTTACTTCGTCGTGTTGGAGCCCTTTGTAGTGGCATCTGGTACACACATTTTATTTTCATAATGAGGAAGCAATCTAATTTTGATTTTTTTTTTTAACTCATACCTTATGTTTACTAAGTTATTTACTAAATTACTTGTTTGGAAATTCCACTTACCAGCATATTTGGCATAACTGTGGGCATCACTTAACAAGTTGAACCATCAAACACCACGACTTTTCTAATTAGTAGAGCCTAATTGGCTCAATTGCTCTAATACCAACCTGTAACGACCGGATCCTTATATATTATGGTCCGACCGCTACGACATGCATACTTAGACTTTTCTATTATGAGATAAGTTTTTGGTAAAAATCTCAAAAGAACATATCTAAGATTTTATTAATTAGGTAGAAAACTATATACAAAGTTTATTTTACAAAACACCAGGATCCATAAAATACTAGCATAGTGATACAAAAATGCATATGACTATAATAGTGAGTTTGATGGTTGGCCATTTGAGCGACGTCAAATTCTGCCACCTATGCTGTGTCCTTACCTACAAAGTCTGTAAAAATGGAATGAGTATATAATATACCCAGTAAGTAGTTCTCACATAGGGTAGTGACCAAATACACAATCACATTCAACATATTCTGAAAACATATGATTAGGACCGAAAACATATAATAACATGTGGTGGTCGGTTATGCTTCTAATGTAAATTTCTCCGCCCTAATAGGAAGATGAGGACTTAGGCGGAAACTAACCCATCTGATGTTAGCGGGTCATGTAGTCAGTAGGGCCAGAGTCGCATCCAACATCAACCATTAACATAAACGTAAGATTGGACTAGAGGGGTACAACCATACATGCCATGCTAGCCCTAGAAGTATAACCTTTATCTAATTAAAATTTAATCTTATTTCATCGTTGTGAACAAACATAATGCATGGGGTCCCTTGTCGATAAACGTATTTTAAACATGTAATGCAAAATAACAATAACATAATTATGTAACATATTAAAGGTACACTACCATGAACCACTTAAAGAGAGGGGGAGATAGACTACTTACCTTGACTGCGATCCTAGTTATTCCTTATTATTCCTTATGGTTTAATCAGTAGAGTTTTCCCTCTTAAACCAGAAGGAAATTTGGGTAGCACTTCCCTCGCGTTTCCTCCTTCTAACTAACAGAATTACTTCATCCTTTTCACATGATTTCTTACTACTGAGTTTTGTTTAAGAATGAGTTTAACTTCCAGCCCAAAGCCTTCTATTTATAGCCGTTTCCAGCTCTTCTCTGTGTGACAACTCATCCTACAAATGGCTTCTTTAAAATTACTTAGGTTTAAGAATTTCTCTTAATAAGACACCTAATTTTAGCTAGCCCTTACGTCTTCAACCTTTGTTTGTATTCAATTTTAGGGTTCTCCATGTATAATCTATAAGATCATGGCCAAATTCAACGCATAATCCACGCTTTTGTCCAAATCTCGCTCTTTCTGTTCTCAGAATCTCGCTCTCTCCAGCTTTCTTACTGGTTTGGCTCTCGTGACTCTCATTTTTGCTGGTTTGGCTCTCGTGGCTCTCGCTCTCGCTGGTTTTACTCTCGTGGCTCTCGCTCTCTCCCACTTTCTCGCTGAGAATCTCGCTCTCTCCAATTTTCTCTCCAATCTCGCTCTCTTCACTCTCGCTCTCCCCACTCTCGTTCTCTCCAATTTTCTCTCCAATCTCGCTAGTTTTCATACGTGGGTTGCCTTCACTGCTTGTGGATTCCACTTCCCCTTTTTAACTCTTTCAAATTTTAAGAGTATATGGGCAATTAATTCACCTCCAATTCTTCCAATGAGCAGTGCCCAAATCAAAGTTATCTACTTCCCTTTGTCTCCTGAATTAGCTAGCTTCCAACTTCTAATTAATCCTCCTTGATTCTGCCCCCTTATTCATTATTTTTGGATAATTAATAAATTTCTTATTTTTTTCCAATTCTAAATTTCCACCCGATTTTCCTATTAAATTTAAATATTTTTCATTCTTAATTATATATTTTATTTGTTTTCCAGCTTTCTAAATTAGGATTAGGGTATTACATTTACCATCCCTTTAAATAAAATTTCGTCCTGCTTAATATTTGACATTTAATTTTTTGTAGTGTATGCGTACAAATTTGGGTTGTTACAACTTCAGCCTTGAATACTTTGAACTTTTCAAAAGATTCAGATTTTTATTGCATCAGATAAACATACCCATATCTAGAGTAATCATCAGTAAAACTAACAAAGTACTCATAGCCTCCTCGAGCTTGCACATTCATAGGATCACAAAGGTCAGAATGTACTAATTCTAGAGGCTCTTTGGCTCAATAACCTTTTCCAGTAAAAAGGTCTTTTAGTCATCTTACCCTCAAGGCAAGTTTCACACACTGGTAAAGAATTTTCTTCTAACTCGCATAGAAGGTCATTCTTCACCAATCTCTCAATCCTATTAAGATTGATGTGCCCTAATCGAAGGTGCCAAAGTTGGGTATTTTCTTTTGGAGAAACTCATTGACGTTTAGATTGAGTTACGACAGATTTAAACATCTCTATGTTATGGAGGGAACTTAAGGCTAACGTTCTTAGCACATACAAGATATTTTGCAGTTTAGCTGTACAAATTTCAACACCATCCTTAGGAATAAACACTTTACTCACATTAAAAGAAAGAGTGTATTTGCATTGCAACAGACACTTTATAGAAATAAGGTTCTTTTAAGTTCAGGAACTATAAAGACATCTCTTAATACAAGAAACCTATTCTGTAAATTTAACTAGATGCCTCCCACTGCCACAGCTGAGACGATGTGCCCAGTGCCTACTCGCAACATCATCTCACCGACCTCCAGCTGTCTCCAGGATCTAATCCCCTGAAGAGAAGAACAAACATGATTAATGGTGCTCGAATCAATTATCCAGGCTGAATCATCATTCTCCACTAAACAAGTTTCTAACATAAGTAAATCACATTTACCTTAGTTTTCCTTGGCCTTAGCCTTCGCTGCCTTCCTTTCCATCAGATAGCAAGGACAATTTCTCTTCTAGTGTTCATCCTGATTGTAGTGGAAACATGTTCCTTTTTCAACTGGCGGTGGACATTTCCTCTGGCCAACAGGTGGCGGGTTAGTAGGTGCTTTCCCTTTCCCTTTACCATCCTTCTTCTTCTTCCCCTTATTGGCTTTTTGGCCCTTAATCTCAAATTAATTAATTAATTAATCAATATTTTGATGATAACAAACTCAATTTTTAATTACTGAAAATCTTAGTGTTTTAATATGTCCATATCGTAGAGCTCGGAACAACGATTCCAATACCTCTTGAATCACTCAAATCGGAGCTAAAACGAAGACGATATGACCGAAACAAGTCTATAGAGAAAATACCGTGGTGGATGACGTGGCATAACCAGACCATTTGCATGTAGACATGTGACAGCATATTGGTTGAATGATGGATCATTAAGAGATTACATATGATGGACTTTTGATTTTTGGATTGTTTTAAAATAAAAAAAATTGAAATTTAAAAGAAATTTAAAAGGGAAATAAATTTAATATTATTTTATGTTTGTGTCTAACCTCTAGTTTTTTCCACATGGTATGCTTTTTATTTTTGGATTGACTTTAAAGAGAATGAATTTAAAAAGAGAATGAATTTAAAAAGAAAATGAATTTAAAAAGAAAATGAATTAAAAGGAAAATGAATTTAATATTATTTTATGTTTGTGTCTAACGACTAGTTTTTGACACATTTTATGTTTTTTTATTTTTTGGATTAATTTTAAAAAGAAAATGAATTTCAAAAGAAAATGGATTTAATATTATATTTTGTTTGTATCTAACGACTAGTTAGTTTAAAATCTCCACTATTGGTTTTTCTTTTCCAAAATCCAATGGTCCAAATTAATTGTGGTTTCTAAAAAAATTTCCGTCTCTATATAAACCATCTTCCTCTCCAAATTTTAAACTAACAAATTTCACATTTCATAATCCTCCAAAACTCAAAAGTTCCATTGTTGCTCTCTCTAAGTTCCTAATTTTTTTTTTCATCTTACTCTTGAGAGAGTGCTATTGTATTGTGAGGATAAACTTGTTGAGTGCTTAAACTTGTAAATCCACTCTAGTGAGAGTTGTATTGTGTTCTTCAAAAATTCCGACATTTCTAACGATTTGATCCTAAACCGTGGAAAGGATCGGGTTTTCTCTTGAGCCAGTAAAAGGAGTGGTGGTGTAACGGTTGGGCTCTAATACGTGGAAAGAGTCAGAAAGATTATATTCAAATTCCCAAAAGGCACTTGAGGAGTGGAGTAGGTCGAGTTTGACCGAACCACTATAAAAATTACGGTGTCTTCTTCTCTAACTCTTTCCTTTTTATTTTTGCAATTAATTTAAGCAATTTATTGTATGTTTTAGTTTGTTCTTATTTATTTGCTAAAATTTGATAGAATTAAATTATCA
>NC_052351.1:61732982-62012016 GCF_009727055.1 Benincasa hispida
TATGAGGTTTGTTTGAAAGCCTCTAAGAAAAACAAGTGGTACTTGGACAGTGGTTACTCAAGACACATGACGGGAGACCCATTCAAGTTTGTCTCTCTCTCCAAAAAGGATGGAGGTCTTGTAACCTTTGTGACAACAAGAAAGGTAAAATAATTGGTAAAGGTATTATAGGTAATGAATCTTCTATTTTAATTGAAAATGTACTTTTGGTTGATGGTTTGAAGCATGATTTACTTAGTATTATTCAATTTGTGTGATAAAGGCTTTAGAGTTGTGTTCGATAAAAAGAATTGCATCATTGAAAATGCTAGTGATAGAAAGTTTATATTTGTTGAAATAGAGATGAAAATGTTTATACTAATGATTTGAATGATTGTCCTATTAATGATAAATATTTATCGGCTTTGCATAATGATTCTTGGCTATGGCATAGAAGACTAGGACATGCTAGTATGCACTTAATTTCAAATATTTTCAAGAATTATTTGGTTAGAGGTCTTCCCAACTTTAAATTTGAAAAAGACAAAGTTTGTGATCTTTGTCAAATGGTAAGCAAACTAAGTCCTCTTTCAAATCTAAAAATGTAATCTCTACAACTAGACCCCTTCAACTATTACACATGGACTTATTTGGCCCTTCTAGAATTGCTAGTTTTGGAGGGAACTATTATGCCTTTATGATAGTTGATGATTTTTCAAGATTTACTTGGGTTTTGATGCTAAAACATAAGGATGATGCTTTGAAAAGCTTTTCTAGTTTGTGCAAAAACAGTTCAAAATGAAAAAGGTTTTTTTATTTCTAAAATTAGGAGTGATCATGGAGGAGAATTTGATAGCAATGTTTTTGAAACTTTTTGTGAAAGAAATGATTTTTCTCATAATTTCTCTGCTCCAAGAACTCCTCAACAAAACGGTGTAGTTGAAAGGAAAAATTGTACTTTGCAAGAATTTGTTAGATCAATGTTGTATGAGTATGGTTTAACTACATACTTTTGGGCGGAAGCCGTTAACACCGCTTGTTATGTTTTAAATAGAGTTTTAATTAGACCTTCTTTGGATAAAACTTTCTATGAACTTTGGCATAACAAAATTCCAAATATTGGGTATTTCAAAGTTTTTGGTTGCAAATGTTTTATTTTGAATAACAAAGAAAAACTTGGAAATTTTGATTCTAAGATGGATGTTGGTATTTTTCTTGGCTATTCCTCTACTAGTAAAGCTTATAGAGTTTTCAATAAAAGAACTTTAGTAATTGAGGAATCTATGCATGTAGTATTTGATGAATCTTACAATGTTATTTCTAATGAGCCTATTTATAGTGATGTTTTAGAAGGAAATTTTGGAGATTTACTTGTTAGTGACAAAGGCAAGAAAATTGTTTCAAGTAGAGCAAGAGGTGAGCTTAATTGAAAAGAACGAAATTGGTTCTTCATCCATGCCTAAAGAGTGGAGGTATGCTCCTTCCCATCCCAAAGAATTATTTCTTGGTGATCCCGAACAAGGTGTGAAAACTCGTTCCTCTCTAATATGTTTAATAATCTTGCTTTTGTTTCTCAAATTGAATCAAAAAGTTTTAAAGATGTCAAAAATGATGAATTTTGGATTTTAGCTATGCAAGAAGAATTAAATCAATTTGAAAGGAATAAAGTTTGGGATTAGTCCTAGGCCTCTCATGCTTCTATAATTGGAACTAAATGGGTCTTTAAAAATAAAATGAATGAAAATGGAAATATCATTAGAAATAAAGCTAGACCTGTAGCTCAAGGTTATTATCAAGAAGAAGGAATAGATTATGAAGAAACTTTTGCACCTGTTGCTAGATTAGAAGCTATTAGAATGTTGCTTGCTTTTGCTTCTTATAAGAATTTCATTTTGTATCAAATGGATGTGAAAAGTGTATTTTTAAATGGTCATATCATGGAGGAAGTTTATGTAGAACAACCTCCAGGATTTGAAAGTTTTGATTTTCCTAATCATGTCTATAAGTTGAAAAATGCTTTTTATGGCTTAAAACAAGCTCCAAGAGCTTGGTATGATAGACTTAGTAATTTCTTGCTTGAGAATGGATTTAAAATGGGTAAAATTGATACTACTCTTTTTATTAAGACTAAAGAAAATTATATGCCTTTAGTACAAATATATGTGGATGATATTATTTTTGGTTCTACTGATCCATCTTTTTGTTTCTAAGTATATGCATAGTGAATTTGAGATGAGTATGATGGGAGAACTTAGCTTCTTCCTTGGACTCCAAATTAAACAACTCAAGGATGGTATTTCATAAGTCAAGAAAAATACACAAGGGATTTGCACAAAAGGTTCAAATTCAATGAAGGTAAAATTGCAAAAACTCCTATGAGCACATCCACTAAGCTTGACAAGGTGAAAAAGGTAAGTGTGTGAATATAAAAACTTATAGAGGTATGATTGGATCTTTTACTTTATTTAATTGCTAGTAGACCTGATATTATGTTTAGTGTATATCTTTGTGCTAGATTTCAATCTTGTCCTAAGGAATCACATTTACATGTCGTTAAAAGAATTTTTAAATATTTGCTTGATACTATTGATTTAGGCTTATGGTATCCTAGAAATGTTGAATTTAATTTGGTAGGATATTCCGATGCGGATTTTGCGGGTAGTTTACTTGACCGTAAGAGTACTAGTGGGACTTGTCAATTTCTTGGTAGTTTCTTAGTTTTTTAAGTTTAGTAAAAAGCAAAATTCGGTTGCCTTATCACTACCTAAGCGGAATATATTTGCCGTTGCTAGTTGTTGTACTCAAATTCTTTGGATGAAACAAATTATTTGTGATTTTGGATTAAAGTTTGATAATGTGCCTATATTTTGTGATAATACTAGTGCTATTAATTTGACTAAAAATCCTATACATCATTCTAGAACTAAGTATATTGATATTAGGCATCACTTTATTAGAGAGCATGTGCAAAATGATAATATTACACTTGAATTTGTAGGATTAATAACCAATTAGCGGATATTTTTACCAAGCCTTTGAATGAAGAAAACTTTTGCAAAAATAGGCTTGAGCTCGGTATTATTCGTTGTGATACCTCTTGATTTTATTATTTTACTTGTTAAATCTTTTAGAAGGCATTTTGATAGGGGGAGATATGTTCATGTTTTTAAGGAGAAACTTTGTATTCTAAATTTTCTTTAATTATGATTACAAAGGGGGAGAAGTTTTAAAAAAAAAATATGCTATAAATTTGTTATGATTTTGATTGTATTAATTACGGAGAGAATTTATTTTTTTGAGTGAATTTCAAGAATGATCTTTGTGGTGATATGTTGAATTTTATTATGTGCTACATATGGTTTACATGTATTTCAAGCTATTTTTCTTGAATGGTTGTCATCATCAAAAAGGGGAGATTATGGCTTTTTGGCCCTTAATCTCAAATTAATTAATTTTAGTTAATTAATTAATCAATGTTTTGATGATAACAAACTCAATTTTTAATTACTGAAATCTTATGTTTATTAGCATAGAGCTCAGAATAATGATTCAAACACCTCTTTTTATTAGAGCTAAAACGAAGACAAATATGACCAAAACAAGTATATAGAATAACTGTAGTGGATGACATGGCATAACCAGACCATTTGCATGTAGACATGTGGCAACATATTGGTTGAATGGTGGATCATTAAGAGATTAACATATGATGGACTTTTAATTTTTTGGATTGATTTAAAATTAAAAAAAAAAAGAAATTATAAGAAATTTAAAAGGAAAATAAATTTAATATTATTTTATGTTTGTGTCTAACGGCCTAGTTTTTTACCACATGGTATGTTTTTATTTTTGGATTGACTTTAAAGGAGAATGTAAAAGAAAAGTGAATTAAAAGAAAAAATGAATTTAATATTATTTTAATGTTTGTGTCTAATGGCACATGGTATGTTTTTTTATTTTTTGGATTAATTTTAAAAAGAAAATGAATTTTAAAAGAAAAGAAATTTAACATTATATTTTGTTTGTATCTAACGACTAGTTTAGTTTAAAATCTCCACTATTAGTTTTTCTTTTCCAAAATCCAATGGTTCAAATTAATTGTAGTTTCTAAATTTTTTTCATCTCTATATAAACCACTTCCTCTCCAAATTTTTACATTCCATAATCCTCCAAAACTCAAAAGTTCCATTATTGCTCTCTCTAAGTTCCCAATTTTTTTTTCATCTTATTCTTGAGAGACTGTTATTGTATTGTGAGGATAAACTTGTTGAGTGCTTAAACTTGTAAATCCACTCTAGTGAGAGTTCTTGGGAGTGGAGTATATCGAGTTTGACCGAACCACAATAAAAATTACGGTGTCTTCTTCTCTAACTCTTTCCTTTTTATTTTTGCTAATTAATTTAAGCAATTTATTGTATGTTTTAGTTTGTTCTTATTTATTTGCTAAAATTTGATAGAATTAAATTATCACATTTTTTGTCATCTTATTTGTTGCATTATTTGAATTTTTCTTATTATTTATAAAAAATGTATTAATTAGTTTAATTGGGTTAATTTAGAAAAAAAAAATAATTAAACCCTATTCACCCACCCTCTAGGGTTGCTATATCGATCCAACACCCATTTCCAGAGTTAGAAGTGGAAGGTGCAAACTTCGTCCTGAAGTCGAACCTCGATGGAACTTTTTAGAAGACGAGACAATATTTGCCTCACCTCCCCTCTTTCCCTTACTTTTCAATAAGGATTGATAAGTCTGCAACTCGTTGAGGAGAGTAGTAAGGGTATATTCCAATTTATTAAGAATCGTATTGCTAACAAAGTGGAGGAAGCTCTCTGGCAATGAATGTAGGATAATGCTAACCTGACTGACCTCATCAATTTTAGACCCATTCATCTCTGCCACTTTAAAATGGACCATCATATTAAGTACGTGTTCACGAACAGAGGTGTCTTTCTCCATTTTAGAGCTGAAGATGTGTTTCAGAGCCTCGTGCTTGAGCTATCCAGATGGCTGTCCGAACATTCATCTATAACAATTATAACAATTATAACCCTAGAGCATTCATCTATAACATGCTTCCTTCAATCAAACATGCTTTAATATAACACTTATATTAAAACTAAGCATGTATAGTATATATTTTATAACACTTATAACATATAACAAATGCATGTTACATGCTTTTCCTATGGTGGAGTTTTAAAACTATAGGGCATACTATATGCACACATAATCAAAAAACATTATAAATCACATGCATAATAGGTAAACAACACTAAAGTGGACCGATTTTGGCATTAAAAATAAACAAATAACTAATTTATTACACAAATCAGCAACCAGCTTCTCAGAACCAGCTTCAAACACTTTAAACCATCTGGAACTGCTCATAAACCACTCGAACCGACCCAAAAACTCCAAAAACCAAGTTGAACCGGTCAAACAGACCGGTCCAGACCGGCCGGTCAACAAACGCTGGTGCATCAACGGAGGCGTGGGGGCGGTTCGGGTCGACGAAAATCGCGAGCGCGAGCAGGTGCGCGGGTCGCGCAGGTCGAATTTGGGTGGGGCAGACGCGCATGTGAGAAATTGAATCGGAGCACTCGGGTCGGTGGGTCGGGTCTGGCAACCTTCTCTCGGGTCTGGGAGCAGAATTCGGGTCTGTGATAAAAAATTCTTCAATTTTGCTACTGTCCTCTCTCCCAGAATCAAGAAATTACAACATAATTTCAACTCTAATGACTCCAACAAATTTACAAACCCTTTTTCACACATTAATGCTCATAAACATGTGAGCAATTACAAATTTTCACAAGAAATTTAAAGAAAAACAATGCCAAAATCGTAATAAGTCCACTTTAGTCCATATTTCATTTAAACTTTGAATAGAAAGGAAAAAAACACTCACCAAAAGCAATTGAGCGTAATTAAAACATGTTCTGATACCACATGATGGAACACGAGACATATGTAATGGAAAAAGGATCTAATTACACTCTAATTACTTATAATTACATATGTAATGGAATGTATTCATATTCTTGATATTTAAATCACATTTAAATATTAAAGTTGTATCTCTAAACTGAAAACCGACTACTATATCACATATACTTGTCGGTTTCTCTCTCTTCACCTAATTCGAACAATTCTAATCATTCTATCATACTGTTCTAAGTTTATTCCATATGAGCTAGTAGGGGGAACCTAATGGACCTATAGATCATGGCCTCCAACGATCCAAGATTAGCTGGCTAAACTCTTTAGACAGAGCTAATCAACATTCGTTAACTAACTGGCCATTCCACTATAGTCTTATAGTTGCACTCCCCTCACTATAGATATATTTGTGTCCATTTGATATAACCATGATTAGTAAACTAATCCTTCACAAGTTGTTCGTAATCTCGGCTGGGTCATAAAAACCGTTTTACCCCCAAGACTACATCTTGTTCCTTAAGTTCTACTAATCCTCTAATAAACAATTAGTTTAAGATCCAACCTATAAACCGAACCCCTCTCGGGCCAAGGAGAGGGTGGGGCCCCTTGTTCAAGACTGGATTCAGTACTAAAGGGAACAACCTATCTACTATCCTTACAACGAGTAGGAGTGAATTCCATCTTGTACCCTATATTCCCAGCTATCCACCTGATCTTACCCCTGAAATGGGAGGCTTATTAGGCCAGCGATAATGAGCTGCCCTCACCTATGCAGATCTAAGGATAATTTTGAGTGAACAGGAGTTCATAATTAGCTCAGGATTAAGATTAAGTTACCTAGGTCATCAATTAACGAAATAGTCAATTTTATACATAAAACGGTATTTAGAACGTAAAAAGTGACTATTTCATGGTTCAATCTTATGTAAACTCTTTACATAGAATGCCCCCACTTTCATGTCTCCACATGAATGATTTAGGATCACATCGTTTGTACTAACTACAAAATGGGCCGCATCCATAATGTCCCCAGAACAAGATGCCCAACCTTATTCATATACTATAGACCATTTTTGCTATATATTTGAACTTGTTCCACATTTATGTCACTACATAAAGTTCAAACTACATTAAATAACCTCAGAACCTTAGTTTATCAGATTCAAGATTACAATTTCAATAACAATTTTATCGAAAAACAAAGCATAATATGTTTATTAATTTACAAACTACGACTTTTAAGACATAAAATCCAACACTATCGTATAGGCTCTGATTTACTAAGTGATGACCTTCTTGAATCGAAACATACTGTGAGCTATTTAAGTGTCTCAAAATGATTTTTCATCTTATTCATCAGTTACGAAAACAGAAGAGACGTTGACCAATTATCCTATAACTGTCCAATTAATAAATAATAAATATAATCACATTATATTCATAACCTGTGGTTAAATATCATATATTAACCATAGTATTTTTCCTCCATTAGATATAAATCATATTTATATCCAATTTCCTCCAAATTAATGTATCTCATACATAAAGTCAATTATATCATATATAATTAACTAGTTCAATTATATCATATATAATCAAACTCCCTCTTGTCAATTTGAACATTTCAAACTAACCCAAAAACTGATTCTCAACTTGTATCCAAACTACCAAGGGGACCTTCTAGACCTATGGCTCAAAGCTCCAACGGTATGTGTGAAGGAAATCGATCATGAGGATTTCCATGAGCAACGGAAAGATCATTCCAAATTACAATCATATATGAACATTACAATTACAGTCGTAAATAAAAACAAACGATTAAGCAATCAATACAGAAATTACAGCATGATACAACAAAAAAAAAGGAGAAATCTACACACATTTGTAGACTCATCTCCACGCTCCTTGATCACGAATGCTCGAACACAACAACCTTGAATGCTCGAACAACACGACCGCTACACAGCATGAACACCACGCACTCGAACTCAGCAATTACCTAGGTCACGAACACCCCAACAGCACGAACGGCCTCCACAGAACCTCGACGACATCGAGTTGAGTATAACACCACCAAGAAGGCTACCTTGGTATTCTCGGTGTGAGAATCCAGAGGGTGGGCTCTGTGTGGACTTGGATTGAGGCAGAAGAACGGAGGAAACAATAATCGTGTAAACGATTGAGCAAGGGGGAGAAGACTGAACCTATCGTATAGGTCGATGCCTAATCGTTTAGCAAAAGCTAAGCGATTGTTTAGCTCATTGGTTAGCTGCATGTCTGTCGCCTACAAACACTATAAGATCATTTACCTTTGTCAAGCTATCGCTTAGTAAATCCTATTTACTTGACAACTTCCGTGAGATTCTTTTTCCAAGAGAGAAAATCTCAAAAACAAGTTTTTCAATATTACTAAAATTAAGAAAAGAATTTTTCTTTCATCTCACGGTTACCATGAAAGCACCAATAACCTCCCACTCAATTGGTTATTAGAGAAAAAGATTTAATTATCCAATAATTAATATTATTATAAATATAAATGATAACCAACTTATCATACTATATTTATAACCTATAATTTTAATATTTCCTCCTATGAAACATACAAACCATATCGCTTTTTTTATTCCATGGTACTTAATGTAAATCTCATTTACATTAATCCTCCACTAGATGTATCTCATACATCATACCGATCATATCATATATAATTGAATTACCTCTTGTCAATTTGAACATTTCAAATCAACACCAAGAACTGATCCCCAACTGAATTCATTGAACTACCAAGGGGACCTTATGGACCTGTAGCTCGAAGTTTCAACGGTATGTGAATAACTGATTAAACTCTTTAGTCACGGGATCCACCATCCATTAACTACCAGGCACTCCACTAAAGACCGACAGTTGAACTCTCCTTACTACAGATATATTATGTGTCCATCTTAACTAATCAGCAGTGTGACAACCCTTCACAAATCGCTCGTAAGTACAGCTGGGCCAATAACCATTATGCCTATGCAGTTACATCTAACTTCTTAAGTACCATTGATCCCTTTAATGAACATAAGTCATAGTCCTACTATTCCAGTGAGTCCTCCTATGGTGAAAAAAAAGATGGACCCTACAGCAAATAACATGGGTGTTTTGTATTGTATCGAACCCCCCCACATGGTAGCGATCCAACTAAAGATTTTGATTCCAGTGGGGACTGCTATGATCATGGTAGCAGCGGTGAAGTAGGCACGGGTATCAACGTCTAAGCCCACAGTAAACATATGATGAGCCCAAACAAGAAATCCTCTCTTCCAAAAAAAAGTTGTGGCCACTATGTTCAAGCCCTAGAATTAGCCCTTAAGGGAGCAATCTCTTTACTTATCCCTGCCTCGGGAAATGAGTGAATTCTATCTTATGGATTTTTTCCCAGCTCCTAGATCAGACAAGTCCCCAAAAAGGTAGGCATGTTGAGTTTTCAATCTGACCACTCTCATCCATACTAATCAAAGGACTGCCCTCAAAGGAAAGAGTTCCCAAAACACTCAGAATTGAGGTCGTGTCACCTACGGTCGTTTAGGTGATATGTAAATCTCTAGTATCAACGGCGTTATATATAAAGTCTAGTCATCTCGTGGTCTGGTCTTATACAAACTCTTTGTATAAGACACCCCCACTTGAATGTCTCCACATGAATGGTCAGGATCTATCATTTGTATTAGTTTATAACACTTGCAAACCTCTACAAAGCGAGTCATATCCGTAGTGTCACCAGGATCAGGTATCCCACCTTAATCCTTATACTACAGACCTCATATCCGTAGTGTCACCAGGATCAGGTATCCCACCTTAATTCTTATACTACAGACCTATTTAAGTTATCACTTAAGGCAAGATCCACTTGTATATCACATATACATGCTTAAGTTCACATAAGATAACCAAGAAGCTTTGTTTATTGGATATGAGTAAATGCCAGAATGACATAATGATTATTTTATTCATCAAACAATGTATATCATTACAAACAACGAAACTCCGGGAGAATTAGGACACCAATCCCAACAACGTGAATAACTAACTAAACTCTTTAGCCATGATATTCACCATCCGTTAACTGCCAGGAATTCCACTAAAGACCAACAACTAAACTCTTCTTACCACAGATATATTTTTGTGTCCCTCGAATATAATCAATCATCAGTACGATGACCCTTCACAAATGCTCGTAAGTACAGCTGGGCCAATTTATCGTTTTGCCCTTATAGTTTTATCTTACTCCTTAAGTACCACTGATCCCTCTAATGAACAATACAACATAGTTCTACTATGTGTGAACAACTCTCGGGCCGTGAAAAGGTGTGTGGCGCCACATCATTCAAGCCCCGAGATCAGCCTTTAAGGGAGCAATCTATCTATTTACCCCTGCTTCGGGGAAAGAGTGAACTCCATCTTGTGTAGCTGAGTTTTTCAGCTCCCAAATCAGACGAATCCCCAAAGCGGTAGGTTTGAGTCGACGCTTCTGGCCACTTGCACCTAAGCAAATTAAAGGACCCTCAATGGCAGGAGTTCCTAACTCACTCAAGATTGAGGTCATGTTACCTACGGTCATCCTAGTGAAATGAAGTCTCTGTCATGAACGGGGTTATATGACGAGATATTAACACTTCGTGGTCAGGTATTATACAAACTCTTTATATAGGACCCTGCTCGCATGTCCTCTACACGAATGATCAGGATCAGACCATCTATGACAAGTCACAACATTTGTAACTATTCCACAAAGCGGGACGGATCCGTAGCATTACCAAGATAAGGTTTCCCTCCTATATCCATATACTACAGACCATTTTGGTTATCACTTAAGACATGATCCACGTGTATGTCACCACATACATGCTTAAGTTACATAAAGACAACCAGGGATTTTAAGTTTATTGGTTTGTGGTAAAGCAAATAAAACATCCAAATGTGCAAAGTCAAGAAGTGAAGTAAATATCATATATTATACATCACAAGCATTCGTACAAATTATTTACAAACTACAGGACGCGAGACTTTAAGGCATCAACCCCAACAATGTATTGACAAGTTGCTTGTCAAATAATCAATGCAGAACTCCAAGAGGGGCTTATTACCTTTCAGGCATGAAGTTACATTATCTAAGGAACAATGTCCTAAGACATCTCAAGAGGTTGAGGAGATGAGACGAATCCCCTATGCATCTGTCGTGGGTAGCTTAATGTATGCGATGTTATGTACTAGACCTGACATTTACTATTCAGTGGGATAGTCAGTAGATATCAATCTAATCCAAGATTAGATCACCAGACAGTCGTTAAGAATAGCCTCAAGTCTCTACAGAGAACGAAGGACTACATGCTTGTGTATGGTTCTAAGGATTTGATCCTTACGAGATACACGGACTATGATTTTCAGACTAATAAGGATTCTAGGAAATCCATATCAGGATTGGTGTTCACTCTTAACGGTGGAGTGGTAGTATGGTGAAGCACCAAGCAAGGGTATGTCGCTTACTCTACCATGGAGGCTGAGTATGTAGCGGCTTGTGAAGCTGTTAAGGAGGTCGTTTGGCTCAGAAAATTCTTAACTGATTTGGAAGTTATTGTGACTAATTCCCAAGAGCCTAGGAGTCATAAGCGCGGCAAGCACATAGAGGGGAAGTATCATCTCATCCAAGAGATTGTGCATTGAGGGGACGTGATTGTCACAAAGATAGCTTCAGAACACAACGTTGCTGATCCGTTTACGAATGCTCTCATGGCTACAGTGTTTGAGGATCACCTGCAGAGTATAGGTCTATGGGACAAACCACAACTGGACTAGGGCAAGTGGGAGATATTTTACTGGGCGTGTTATACCCTAGTTTATTTTTTATGTACTTGTATTTTCGTTATATTGTACACCCCACTAGCTTTAGGTCAAGTGCAAGATTGTTGGGGTTAATGCCCTAAATCTCGTAAGGTCTTATAGTTTGTAAATATTGTATAAACAAACTCTATATGTGATTAATAAAATATATGATATTTTATTCATTTTGTCTATAAAATATGTGATATTTTAGTTGCATTAACCACAAACTAATAAACTAACATCCAAGGTTATCTTTGTAACTTAAACATGTATGTGGTGACATACGGGTGGATCATGTTTAAGTGATAACCTAAATGGTCTGTAGTAGGTGTTACAATTGTTGTAAAGTGCTACAAATGATCCGATCCTGATCATTCATATATTAGACATGCGAGCGGGGATATTCTATACAAAGGAGTTTGTATAAGACCGGACCACGAAATTTTTAGTCTCATTATATAACACCGTTATAATAGAGACTTACATTTTACCAGGATGACCATAGGTAACATGACCTCTGAGTTGTGAACTCTTGTTTATGAGGGCGATCCTTTAATTTGTATAGGTGAGAATGGCCATATCAGCGACTCAACAAGCCTACCATTTTGGGGATTCGTCTGATTAGGGAGCTGGGAACACAGTTACACAAGATGGAATTCACTCCTTCCCCGAAGCTGGGGTAAATAGATAAATTACTCTCTTAAAGACTGATTCCAGGACTTGAATAATGTGACGCCACACCCTCTCCTGGCCCGATAGGGGTTTAGTCATAATAGAACTATGATCTATTGTTCATTAAAGGGATCAATGGTACTTAAGAAGTTAGATGTAACTATAGGGGCAAAACGGTAATTTAGTTCAGTTGTACTTACGAGCAATTTGTCAAGGGTCATCGTACTGTTGATTGGTTATATCCAATGGACACAGAAATATATTTGCAATGCGAAAAGTGCAACCGTCGGTCTTTAGTGGAGTGTCCAACAGTTAACGAATGATGAATAATATAATTAAAGAATTTAATTAATTATTCATGTACGATTGGAGCTTCAAACTACAGGTCCATGAGGTCCCCTTAGTAGCTCATAATTTAATTGAGAATCAGTTTTTAGATTAATTTGAATTTTTCAAATTAATAGAATGATTTAATTATATTGATATAATTAAATTGTTTCAATTATATATGATATAATTGTCATAATGTATTTGATACATTATAGTTTAATGGGAGAAAATAAATATTTGAATGAGATTCAAATATATTTTCTATGAATAGGATTCATAGTTGTTAAATTTAATAAAAATATGATTTATATTAAATGCCATATAATAGAGAATACAATATTAAAACTATAGGTTATATGTTATATTTGATATAACATATAATTTAATATAAATATAATATGATGAATTAGTTATCATATTTATTTATATTATATTATTATATTTTGAATAATAAGGGAATGAGTTACAATTCTCTTCCCCATCTTTTCTCTCCACCCAGTAGTGGGGTGGCTATTCATTTTGGGCAATAAGAGAATAAAAGAAAATTAGTTTTTCTTTCTCTGATTGAGAGAAAATAATAAAAGTGTTCGGTAATTTGTGAGTTCTTGTGTGAAAAGCTCTCAATCTTCTTCTTCCTCCACACATTTAAATCTTTCCATCTAACCAAAATAGTCAGAGCCCACCACTCTTCGGTTCTCACCCCGAGAATACCGACTCCATTGTGGTTGTATTCGGTTTTTGGTTCAAGAAAATTTTGAAGAATGTCTTCAAGAAGTTGTTGATTCCGTTCAAGTGCGTGAGAGAAGCACTTTTTCAAAAAAAAAAAAAAGCTTTATTTTCTTTTTTCCTTTTAAACTCATCCTAGTATATTATATCTTACGTAAACTCCTTTCCTTTTCCTCATCAAATTCCAAATTCCCAAATCCTTTTGGAAAATTATCCCAATAAAACTGATTTGAAACAATTATCTTTTCCAAAATCTAAATCTCCCAATTTTAATTTAATTTTCCAAATTAATTGAAGTATATCCCAAATTTCCCTTAAAATGTTTTAAATTCCAAAATCCTTATTAAAGCAAAAATTTTAAATTGAATTATCTTTTCATAATAATTCAATTTAACCTCCAAAATTTCAAAATAACTCTCAAATATTACAAAATATCCAAATTTAAATTACATAAAAAAAATTTACGATGTCACACCCATACACACTAAAATTGATAAAAAAAAACCAACGTTACAACCTATAACAAATCCAGAGAGCTACACCAATGCAAATGCATTGTATTTAGTATTTTAGAAATTACTAATTACAAGCAAATACATATACACAACCAAAGAAAAATAATAATAATAATATATATAGCTGAAAAAATAGATTGATTCGGGCACATTTCGAAGGCAAACAACTAATTGATGGAGGATTGCAGTAGAAAACAAAATCCAACATGGTGGTGTGAGGTTGAAGTAGAGAGTGAAATATGAAGAAGAAAAAGGAAAATGGAGATGTAGCTTTGTTGGCGATCGAAAATCGACGACAACATCACATAGAAGAAGAAACGATAAAAGGCGAAAAAAATCAAAGATGAAAGTTGGTGTATGGTTGTCGATTGGAGAGTCATGAACAAACAAGAAAACAGGAGAAAAGGTGGAAAGAAAACACACCAGAACTGTGCTGCTGCAACAATGGAAGAACGAATAGATGGGGAAGAAAGAAACATAATATAGGGTTATCCTTTTTTAAAACTTTTTTATCGATTTAAATTCTACTAAAATTTATTAGATTCTAACGGGAAATCTAAAATTTAAAATTCTATTAAAATTTATTCTGAAGCATGGGTTTAAACAAAAGAAATCAAATTCAAAATTTACCATTTCCAAACTATTCATAAATTTCAAATCCAAAAATTGCAACCATCATAAGAAAATGAAATTAAAAAAATTGAAAAGAATTACATGATACTGAATCAAATAAAAAAATTACAATATGATAAGAAAATGTATAAATAAATCGGAAAATAATAAAATCAAATCAAATTTGATAACAAAAGATATATTTGAGTATAGATTGATGGAGAAAAATAAAAAAACATACAAAATTCTGTTATAATCCGGAATCACAAAAATGATGACTTATAACTTCACATTACGATTACACAGTATGTGTAAATGTATACTATTATAATCAAGAATGATGAAAAATATTGGTTTAAACCCCATAACTATAAATTACAATATACTGCATGTGTAAATGTAGATTACTTAAGTCTCACGGTTTCATTTTACTATTATACGGTATGTGTAAATGTATACTAGTTAATCATCAAAACATACTAATATTAATGGAGAAAAAATCAAGAAAATATATTCTATTATGATCATGAATCACAAAAATGATGGTTAAAACCCCTTAACTTCACAATACAATCTTCAACGATTACATTGTATGTACTACATACTCCATTGAGGGCAAATCATGAATTATAAAATGTCAGATCACGTGCTCTATAACAAATTTGCTAAAATTCTTATTAGATTTTGGTGTCTTATTAGATTTTGGTTTTCCCCTTTTTTTCAATTGAAACTTAAAATCCTGCTATATACTCCAATTCTTCTAAAAATATTGCTAGATCAGGAAGGGTCCATTAATTATTATTATCCATAACTACATCCTTACTTCAACTCCAACAATAATTATAGTGTATTTATAAGAACACGAACCACAAAACTTAGCAGCCTTATTAGGGGAAAACAAGAATTAAAAAAATATCTCACACGTGATTTGCCAAAAATCCTATTATTTTTCGATTTTGACATTTTTTTTTCAAACGAAGCCTAAATCGTGTCTACATATTACAATTACTCCCAAATATATAAATAAAGGAGATCATCTTTGGTCTTAGAGTATTTAGTCATGATCCAAAATAAATTCATCAAACTAAATAAATAAAGAAGACTACCCTTCATTTTAATTCAGACATATTCTGAAATAATAGGAAGCCAAATATTTAAAAGTACACTAAAAAGACAATCCAAAGACATAAGATTCCAATACTAGCTAGCAAAAAAATCCAAGAAGATCAACAAGTCAATAGAACGATCTAAAAAGATCAATATGTTAACATACTGATTTAAGAAGACCAACAAGCTAATAAATGCAATGCTTACATACCCGAGAAAAAAATGGATGAAAAATACTAGAAATTGTGATACTTATACAAATATCAAAATTCAAGTTCATTTCCACAAATATGAATATCTCTAAATCTATTGTGATATACTCATAGGATATGACATCCCGAGTAGGTGGCCATCATTGATTGACCTTATTCTCTTTAAGTCTTTTATTAATCTGTTTCTTTTATTCACCTCTCGGCCAACCCATGATGGTTCATTAGTAATCATATTGAACAAAAATTTGAATATTTGAGGCCACGATATGTATTTAGTATTTTTCTTTTCTTTATTCTTATTGTTTACACAAGATCTCAATAAAGAAATTTATTCATGGAAATGAAGTAGATTTTATTGATGTGTAGTAGTGCTACAATTTCTAATGTATAATCATCTGATGTTTTCTTTCGAATGTAAGTTTTGATCTGAGAGCTAGCAAGTTTATTCTCATATCAAGGAAGTGAATCTTCAACTTTTAAATTGTGAAAAGATGGTCAATTTGTTAGAATATTCTAGTCTTTGAGACTTCTTACTTCTAAATTTTGGAATTCTCTAATTTCCGACTTTTGTAGATTTTGACTTTTGATTCCTCCAAGTGAATGACTCAATGGATGCTTCAATCTCGAATCGTCCAAATGAATTGTGGCCTCTATTTGTAAAGTTTTGAGAGACCACGTATAAGCTTGGACACGATTCACTTTGAACCCAACTTTTGGGTTTGGGCTTAGGCTTATTTAAGCAACTCATTCCTTTTCGATGAACTTGGATTATTCAGCTTTAGCACAATCTATTTTTTAATGAGCCCTAATCAAATTATTCGCGGATCCAGCTGTCATGTGGCACAATTTGATTGTCCAATTTTCATGTTTTTAAATTTAATATGAGGACAAGTGTATTTTCTAATCGATCCTAAATTTATAAGCATATATGTTTTTAATCATTAATGATGTGGCAAATGGTTATTGGTCAAGATTTTCCGGTCAATACTAACCATTAGGTATACGTTCTTTTTTAGAATGAGGACCAAGGTTTGTAGGGATGATATGGGGAACGAGGGAGAGGGCGGAAATGAAAATTTTCTCGTTAGCTAAATGAGTATTGAGACAAGGAATGTTCCCTATCTTTATCCTATGTCCGTCCCATCCACATTCTTCATCCCAACCCTAGTTTCCAAGCCAAAAATGGGTTTTGCCCACTTTTTGAAACTTAAGAATTTTAGTCTCTTGCTTACATCATTATCCGTCAAATTTACCAAATTACCCTTATTTCCTTTTTCTCTCTTCATTTTCCTTCCTCTTCCACATTTCCTTTTTTTTTTTTCCTCTTACTTCTTGATCTTCTCATCTTACTTGCCTTTGATTTTCTCTTCTTTTTTTTTCCTCTCCTTGTCTGCTCTGTAACTTTTCTTCTCCATGGGTTTGTTCGTCTGTCTTCTTTGTGGGTTTTGATCTTGGAGATTTTGTGCTGCAGAGCGAGAGAGCGAATGGGTAAGAGCATGAGAGCAAGAGAGCAAAAGAAAGACGATTTGCGTGAAAGAGAGAAAAGATAGAGTGAGAGCGAGATGCCCAATTTTCATTCACAAGGTTCCGTTTTGGTAATTTTACCCTAAAAGGACATCAGCAAAGGATAAAAAAAAACCTCAATTTCAAAAAGTATGACAAATTTTTTCATTTTTCTCTCAATTTTTGGGTCATCCATCCACTGGACCTTGACTTTGTACATGTATATGAATTCTAAGTTTGAACTTTTACGAAATAAAATTTTATTTTTATTTGAAAGTTTAGATTTTTCTCTTTAGATAGAGGATTCTTATTGGGAATTAATCATTTATTGATTTTTTTAATCTCGATATTAAATGGGGTAGTAAGGGGAAAATTTTTTTCTTCTCCTTTTACCCTTGCAATTTTTAAAAATTCCTATTTATCCCTATTATATTTCTTCGATTAAACCTTCTAAGCAGACACCTCTCACTCAAACTCTTTCATGATCATCAATTGAAACCTTTCATCAAAAGACCCTTTTATAAAGAGACCCATCCCTTTTACGACAACCATCCTAGCCTACTTTTTTTTAATTTATTTTTTTCAGTTTTACTTTTGTCAAACGTTTTACATAAGCAACCATTTCTAAACTATTATAAATCGAAATTGAACCAGAGTGCACGGGACTCTAAAATCGATGCCATTATTGATATGATAAAGTGAAAATTCCAAAATGAAAAATTAAAGTAGAATTTTCAAGAAGACAATTCCAATTCTTTTTTTCTCTCTTTTATTTTTGTTCGAATGACTTTTTGGAGAAAATATTAACGGTAATGGAATTCTTACTTTAGTTAATTGGACGAATTTTTGTGACTTACATTTTGCAGTTATTGAAAGGGGACGAATCTACAACATTGCTAGTTTTTAAAAAAGTGTAGAGTAAACAATTGGTTATTGTTGTTTTGTTTGTTTTTTTAGATGCAGGTTTTTGTATTTTTAGTTTAGCAATTTTCATTTGATTATAGATTCATTTTAGAAAGGCAAAGACTCAATATAGTTAGAATTGATAAGTAACCATTTCTAAATTATTAGAGATAAAAAAAATGAATTGGAATGCACAAGACTCTAAAATTTGTCACCATAGATACAATAAAATGACAATTTCAAAATGAAAAATTAAGATTGAATTTCACAACGAGAATTTCAGGTTCTTTTTCCTTTTCTTTTCTTTTTGTTTGAATTACTTTTTAGAGAAAATGTTAATGGTAGTGTAATTTTTTCTTTAGTTAATTGAACGAATTTTTGTGACTTGCATTTTACAAGTATTGAGAGGTGACGATCTATGATATTGTTAGTCTTTAAAAAGTGTCGGAGTAAGTAATTGGTTGTTATTTTGCTTTTTTTTACAAGCACATTTTTTTTATGTTTTTAGTTTACCAATTTTCATTTGATTATAGATTCTTGTTAGAAAAGCGAAAAACTAATACAGTTGGATAGAATTTTCTGGTATTCACAAGTAATTATGGTAACAAGGTATCTACATTGGTCGATTAAGATTCATAATTATTTTTTAATTTGTCTATACTATTTATAAAAAGGGCTATAAGAGGAGAATCTTTATATACCTATTTTGTCCTTATAGTTTTAGTAAATTCCTATGTTACCCTATATTGATTGAATGAGCCTTTTTGAATTTAGAGTCCATTCAAAAGACAATAGATATGATCTTTCTAATTTTTAATTCACAAATATATTTATATATTTCAAAATTAAAATTTTATGTTGAATAGGTGCAATTGGTGTTGTCAAGATACAACTCTTTGAGTGTATGTGTTTGACGAGCACCAATTGATGCCAACGGGATGTGACGTTTTGGAGGGTGTGGTTACACATTAAACATGTCTTTCCTTTCACATAGGATTGAAATGCATATATAAAAAGAAAAAAATTAAAGTGTGTGATTATGTTTTTAATTTTTAAGAAATCATATAACTCTCATAAAATAGAGAGGAGAGAAGAACAAACATAAGAATATAAGAGAGAAATTGAGAGAAGAAAGTAGAGAACATATGTATTATACTCAATTGAGGTGTGTTTTCAAATGATCTCTACAATCTGTATTTATAGGGTTGTGAGGATGGTGATTATAAGAATGAAACATAAAAAGGGGACAAGATAATTATGGGGATTAAATGGAGAGGTTAATGGATGAGTTTTAACCTATGGAGGTTATGCATGGACATCTACATAATTATCATATTTATAATATTTCCCCTTCGATGTCCATAATATACAAAATATATACATTGTTAAAACCTTACTAGGAAAAACCCAATGGGATAAAAACCTAGTGAAGAAAAAAAAAGTACATCATTCATATATTTTAATAATTGCCTCATTAAAACCTTGCTAAGAAAACCCAGTGGGACAAAACTATAGTCAAGGAAAAAATAGTGCAGCATATTTACTCCCCTCATGAAAATATCAATTGATACTCTTAGTTGTCACATACAAGTGTTGCGTATTTAAAATCTCAAATGTTGTTGCAGGTAACACCTTCGTCAATAAGTCTCCCAAGTCGTCTTTTGAAGAAATTCGTATAATAGCGATACTAGTACTTTATGTTTTATTATCTTCATATAAGAACACTATTGACTGGCCTCGTACATCATCAAGATTTTAACATGATATAAAGTAATTGTTATAATCTGCTTCATAAGCTACCATGGTTAGCTTTTTGGACCTTAATTTCAAATTAATTAATTAATTAATATTTTGATGATAAAAAACTAGCTTTTATTTATTAAAAATTTGAATGTTTTGAAGTACCCATTGTGTAGAGCTTGAAACAACGGTTTCAATGCAATTTGAATCAAGTTCAAACGAAGAAAATATGACCAAAACAAGTTTAACGAAAAAAAACTTGAGCTGATGACATGGCCAAGTTTTCTCATCAAAGTTGACCAATTGAAAAGTCCCCTTGAGCAATGGAAGAGTGACACATGGTGTGCTTTTGATTTTTGAATTGGTTTTAAAAAGAAAATTAATTTAAAAGGAAAATGACTTTAATATTATTTTATGTTTGTGTACTAGTTTTAGACACATAATAGGTTTTTGCTTTTTGTTGGGTTTTTAAAAAGAACATGAATTTAAAAAGAAAAGAAATTTAATAATATAATTTATTTGTGTCTACCAACTAGTTTAGTTTAAAATCTCCATCATTGATTTTTCTTTTCCGAGATCCAATGGTCCAAATTAAATATGGTTTTCAACAATTTTTCATCTCTATTTAAACTCATTTTCTCCTCTAAATCATAACAATTTTTATTATCTTCAATCCTCCATAACTCATTAAGCCACCATTGTTGCTTTTTCTCCAAGCTTTAATTTTCTTCTTTTCATCTTCTTCTTGAGAGAAATATTTTATGTTGTGAGGATTAATTCATTGATTACTCTTCAAGAGAGTTTTTCTCGTATTGTTTTTCATTTCCAAATTCATTATAAGAGTTGCTCTTGATCCCTAAAAAAAAGATTGTAATGGTTTGATCCCCAACCTTAGAAATGATCGTTTTCATTCTTGCTCCCGGAAAAAAGAACATTGTAGCAGTTCGATTCTAAGTCGTGGAAAGAGTCAAGTTCGTAGTGACATACACAAGAGGAGCTTGGGAAGTGGATATAGGCCGATTGTGTCGAATCACTATAAAATTCTCGGTGTCAGTTTCTCCTATTTAATTTTGCAATTAATTTATTAATATATTTCATTGCATAGAATTAGTTGTTATAGTTTGTTCTTGAATTTGTTTATGCCAATTTATTGATCTTTTTGAACTGAATTATTTGCATAAAATTTTTGTTTAAATTACTAATTAACAAAAGTTTGTTAATTTGTTTAATTGGGCTCATATTAGTAAAAAAAAAATTAATTGGTTTGAATAAACCCTATTCACGAGGGTTGTCATACCGATCGAACTCCTCCACATAAATTATTTTTAAAATATTATTAATGTTTTGAAAAATTGAATTGCAAGAGCTATGACAACTTTAAATGGTGATTCTATTAATAGACCTCATACTTTGATGGAAATAGAAATTATGATATATGGAAAAATAAAATGAGAACATTCATGCTTGCTATGATTTTAACATTTTGTATGTTTGTGAGCATGATTTGTCTAAGTTGCAATTAAATAATGAGTTGCTTTACTTTCAATGCCAAAGCCATAAATATCATATATTGTGTATTGGATAGACAAATATGTGATAAAATCTTACATTTTGAATATGCATATGATATTTAGAATTTTCTTGATAGTACATATAGCTTAGAAAATTCTCGTTATAGTACGATTTATTTGATGTGAAAGAGAACTATAATTCTAAAAATCAAGGAAAAGTCCATGAAGAAGAAAAAGGAAAATGTAATGGATCCTTATTATGCTTAGTGGCTCATTCAGATAACGACTCCATAGATGAAAGTGACAAAAATGAGGCAAATCATAGAACCTTCTTATGATGAATTATTTGATGCATTTGAAAGTATGCAACATGATCTTGAAAAAGTTATCTCTACATATTTAAAATTATCGAATAAGTATAAGATATTGATTGTTGAGGATAAAATTTTGATAGATGAAAATAATTCTTTGAAAAATAAAGCTACTACTAATATTTTGCATGATGATAAATTTTGTGATCATGAGAAATGTGCCTTGAATGATAGATTCAAGTTTCTTGAAAAAGAGAACGATGAACTCAAATTTTTATCTTGTGAATTGAAACTTGAAGTAAATCATTAGAGAGATAAAAATGAGTAAATTAAATCTGGTTCTTTAGAATTGAAAGATGAAATTGCTAGTTTGAAACATAGAATTAATGCGTTGGAAACTAACAATTCTTCTCTAGAAAAAAAAGTAAAATTTCTCTTGTTGATAAAATTAAATTTCTTGAGCATGATATTTTTTATAAAAATGAATTTGTTAAACCTTTAAGAGAAAAAGAGTCAAATCCTGTGACTATAGGTGCACATAAATTAGATAAAATTGTTGGATTGGATAAACCTTTTAGTGATAAAAGGGTATTAGACTATGTGAGTGAAAATTGTTCATCTACTTCTAAGAGTGTTACTTTTGTTAAGGTCACATTAATGTCTTATCCAATATGCCTAATCTTGTTAAATCAACTTTAACAAAAGTTGTGCATAAACGAAATCATGTTAGACCAAAATGTGCTCATAATATAAATTTTATGTCTAAGCATGGAAAAGGTAGATCTACACATGAAAAATCTAAGTTTATGCCTAAACATTATCTTGCTAAATCTAAATGTATTCATAGTACTAAATTTGTGTCTAGTCATGGAAATGCTCGAAGTGTGCATGGAAAATCAAAATTTTGTCATTTTTGTAGAGTTAAAGATCATATTAGACTAAATTATTTCAAATTGAAAAACGCTCCTAGAAAGAATTTCTTGATTAGAAATAAGGTACACAATCAATTAGTTCAAAAGAAATTCTTGCCCAATGTTGTATGTTATTCTTGTGACAAAGTTGGTCATAAATATCATGCTTGTTATTTACAAAAAAATGAATGCTAGTAATTTTGGATGTAATTTGAAATGAATTCCTAAATCTTTGCTCACTAATAATGGAGGATCCAAGAGATGGGTACCAAAATCCTTTGATCGAATTTTGTTTGTAGGTGTGATTCAAGAAGAAATTGTTGCTTAGATTGTAATTGTGGAATTATTTCAATTTGGAGCAACTAAAAGAAAATCTTGCATGAATCCTACAAAGGAAATGACTTACTTTGGTAACCTTTATTTAAAAGGAAAAAAATTCTTGAGACAATTATTCTTTTGTTATCTTTATTAAAATTATATCTATTGAATAGTTTTGAAAGGTTAGAATTTGAGATCTTGTGAATTACATTGACTATTTGATTTTTATGCCATAAAAAATTATTGTATATCTATCTATTTGGCATTTGTCTCTATTGCTTAATATTTGGTTTTTTGGCCGTTTAAATGGCTACTATATCCTTGTGTTTTTCTTTGAAAGATTTGAGCAAAAGGATATCGAGTTTGCAAAAGAGTGATATTGGTAGTGATAATTAAAATATGTTGTTTATGTTCTTAGATGAAATGGATTAGATTTCTATTAAATGCTTTTTTAGCATATTTTTGCATATCCTACGATTTTCATCATTGAATAGAAACTAATTGAGCATATTATCTGTCATATGTTGAAAATTGTGTTTTGTAATGTCGAGAAGATTTGATCATTGAGATTGTTGTTTTGAAGAATTGTTAAATTCCTTTTCATAGGGGGAGTATTTATGGAATTAATTTATATTTTTGAACCTCTTGAAATTTTTGCTCAAATTGGTGCTTATTTTATAATATGTTTGATATTTTGATATCTCAAATGTTTGAATTTTTCTTAATGATTTTATCTCCTCGGTTTTAATTGATATTTCTTATTAGAAGGAGAATGGTTGGCTTTACGGGAAGTTATGTATTTTATATATGAATTTCATTTATGAATAAGATTGATTCTCATATTCTTTTAGTGTTGTGTACCCCTCTTATGCATATTATTTATCCTTTTAAGGGAGTACTTATCTTTGAAGCAAAATTTTATTTGTTATTTCTACCCTCAATTTGATTATGTACTAAATGTCTTTTTGTCCCTTATTAAGGAGGAGTGTTTCTATTGATTCCAAAAGGGGGAGAAATTGTTAAATTGGTTTATTCTTTATGATGTCTTTTGAATCTACAATGTCGTTGCTTATTTTCTAAATGCATAGGAGAAGAAATATGCAAAATAGTATGTGTTCATGATTTTAGGAGACACTTTTATATCTTTGTTTATTTGTCTCAATTGTCCTTTTTTTAATTGATTCCAAATGGGGGAGAGGTAGTAAGAAAAATGAAAGTATCTTGTTATTGAAATATTCATAGTTTTCAAGTTAATTGAATTTATGTGTGTTATTGTGATTCTTGTTCATGTTTTATATCATACACCTCTTTGAATTTTATTTTTCTTGATTTGTTTGTCATCATCAAAAAGGAGAAGATTATTGGCTTTTTGGATCTTAATCTCAAATTAATTAATTAATTAATTAATATTTTGATGATAACAAATCTAGTTTTATTTATTAATAATTTGAGTGTTTTGAAGTGCTCATTGTGTAAAGCTTGGAACAACGATTCCAATGCAATCTGAATCACTCAAATTGGATATCAAACGAAGAAGATATGACCAAAACAAATTTAACGAAAAAATCCGGATCTGATGAAATGACATAAGTTTTCTCATTAAAAACTGAAACGTCCACTTGAAACAATGGAAGAGTGACACATGGTGGGCTTTTGATTTTTGTTGAGTTTTTAAAAAGAACATGACTTTAAAAAGAAAAAGAATTTAATATTATAATTTGTTTGTGTCTAACGGCTAGTTTAGTTAAAATCTTCAACATTGATTTTTCTTTTCCAAGATCCAATGGTTTAAATTAAATGTGGTTTTCAACAATTTTTTCTCTCTATTTAAACTCATCTTCTCCTTCAAATCATAACAACAATTTTTATTATCTTCAATCCTCCATAACTCATTAAGTCACTATTGTTGCTTTCTCTCCAAAGTTTAATTTTCTTCTTTTCATCTTCTTCTTAAGAGATATTTTATGTTGTGAAGATTAATTCATTGAGTGCTAACTTTGTAAATTTACTCTTCAAGAGAGCTTTTCTCGTCTTGTTCTTCATTTCCAAATTCATAGTAATGGTTGCTCTTGATCCCTCAAAAGAGTGGTTGTCACGGTTTGATCACCAACCATGGAAAGGATAGGGTTCATTCTTACTCCAAATATATATATATATATTTTAGCAATTCGACTCTAACCCATGGAAAGAGTCAAGTTTATAGTGATATACCAAGAGAAGCTTGGGAAGTGGATGTAGGCTGATTGTATCGAACCACTATAAAATTTTCAGTGTCAATTTCTCTATCCCTCTCCTATTTAATTTTACAATTAATTTATTAATATATTTCATTGTATAGAATTAATTGTTATAATTTGTTCTTGGATTTGTTTATGCCAATTTATTGATTTTTTTGAATTGAATGTCTTTGAAAAAAAAAATTTTTTAACTACTAATTAACAAAAGTTTGTTTATTTGTTTAATTGGGCCCATATTAGTAAAAAGTTTTCATTAAGTTAAATAAACCTTCACAGGGTTGCCATACCGATCCTATAAACATGTTTAAAATCTAGTTCTAACATATTAGAAAAGTAACTTATATTTTTACAATCAACTAGATCACAATTAGATTTATGAGAATAAAATAAATCTATATAAACTAATTCTCAAATAAAAACATAACCTATGTTTGACTCTACTCCAATATCTTCAGATGAATATTATATTTATGCTACGACAGGTAGCATATAAACTAGTAAAGATATAAGTACACTTATTTTCCAAAAATTATGGTTCTTCGGGACCTAAAGTTCTTTATTATATTTATGATATTAGATGATATAAATTTTCACACCAAGTGAATGAACCATCATAGAAATATTCAATGGTGAAACTAGTCTATGTAAGATCTATGCATAAATTGATGCAATTTCATCTACTTTATAAAGGCAAGCTAATGCAAAACTTATCATCCCAATTTATTTCTTAAAAAACTCTATTTGCATTTGAAATCTCTTTGGGAGTTTATGCTCAAATTATCAACATATGTATAAATAATATATAATAAATCTCAAGTTCTCATTTCTTTATAAAAGCATATGAACAAATAGGGTTATTTTTATACCCTCATATCATCTAATATTTAATAAGATGATTACTTTACATTCATCAGGAATATTTTATAAAAATCTCTATGATATATATATATATATATATATATCATTTCCTAATATTTTACTTATATGGTTTTGGTATCTTTAATCCTTTAGGGATATGTTATTAAGAGATTCATATAAATGTATAATGACTATATCCATAAGATGTATGTTAAGCTTTTCAATTAAATATCTCATGGTATTGTATCCACCATAGGATAATATGTCTCTTCATAATCAATATCAATGCTATGCCAGAATTATAACTACTAGTTTTCACGATTTGGAAAATGAATTTATTTCTATTGAATTGTTTGGTTTCTTTCCACATAAGTCAATCATTTCTATGACGTGACATTTTTCAATAGTATATAATACTCATTTTCATAAGTATAATATGTAGGGATGTATATTTATTCTCATATTTGAAAGATAAAATAATATTATTAAAAGAGCATCTTAACGAATAAAATATAATATTATTATGAGAGAATTTTACCTTTATTTAAAAGAAACTCAAATCTTATATAGAAATATGCAATACAATTAAGAAAACAAATATCCTAATTTAATTTTTCATATATAACAATTATATTCAAAGATATAGGAATATGAATTGATCATCTCAATCAAATCTTTCAAAAATAATAATTTATTTAAAATTAAGATTTATGATTTGTAGTCTATGATAAATTTTAATCTAAATGACATATTTTATACAAAGTAACAATTTTAAACATACACATGAAACTATATAGCATATTTGACATATTCATATAAAATGCCTAAAAACTTAGAGTCAATAAATATTTGATTTTCAATATCATTTCTATTTTGGATCACTTAAAATAAGGTTATTTGAGTTTCTCAAACCTAAATTTTATTATTCAACAATTTAACTTTTACCCATAACTCATGAAATACTCATCTAGATTGTGATGAAGACCCATGGCACAGTGTATGAATTTTTGGAGAGTAGGATTTGGAGTCTAACAAGTATATGTCTAACCAAATTCAATATGCTTGAGAAACTTGGAGACAAACAACGACCTACTAGTTGTAAAAAATCTCCCTTTAATTTTATAATAAGCAAACAAAGAATGCAAAGTCCCAAATTAGCCAACAAATGATGTAAAACCAAATTGCAAATAAGGCTTAAAAAAACTCACAAATGCTTCAAGCCAATGAAGATTTTAGTTTATTGCTCACATAAAATTGTATGAGTTTTACAACTTGACTAGATCAAATCTAATATTAAATAAATCAATTTTCACACATAAATCACATATATGATTAAAATAGAGTACTCGCCTTCTTTGAACTTTAGTTTTAAATATCTTGAAAATATGTAGACAATTCAAGTGGATCTTTGACGTTCTTGGTGTTCTAGTGAACCAACTCCAACCTCTACAAACATTTCAATAGTAGAAACTTGTGCTGAAAACCTATTATAAAATAGAGAGAAGAGAAAAACAAACATAAGAACATAAGAGAGAAATGGAGAGAATAAAGTAGAGAACGTATGTATTATGCTCAATTGAGATGTATTTTCAAATAATCTCTACAACCATTATTTATAAGGTTGTGAGAATAATGGTGGTTATAAGAATGAAACATAAAGAGGAGACAAGATAATTATGGAGATTAAATGGAGAGGTTAATTATCATATTTATAATAATAACTAAAATTTAGAGAGGGAAAAAAAAGTAGATCTTTTAAAGAAACAAGTTTGAAAATAAATAAAGTAAATGTATAAGTTTGAAAATAAATAACGTAGATGTATATATAAATAAATAAAAATTCAAAACAATTAAGAAAGTTGAGATCACTACATTCCAAAAGAAATTAATTAGTTTTCAAATTAAAATTTTAAATGTATTATATTAGTTTTAAAAATTAAATATAATTTTAATTTTTAAAATTATAAAATATTAAATTTTTTTCATAAAATTTTATGGAGATTAAAACAAACTTCAAATAGTATTTAAGTATGGCAATATGATTATTAAACAAAAACTAAACATCTTTATCTACTTTGAATTAAATTACCAAATTTTATTCGACTATAGAGAAGATTTTTTTGTCTTACTATTTAATTCTTTTTTTTTTTTCATAAAATCTCTGTCGTTCTCTTCAAATGGTTACAACTATTCAAATAATTAAAAAAAAATGATTAGTATTGCACACTATAGAATAATTTATTTATAAAAAAACAATAATATGAAAATATGAAAATATAAATTCTTACCCATTTAAATCTTAAAAATTTATTATAATTTTAAAAAATAAATAATAATTTATTTATTATGTGCTTAGAAATAGCTTTTAAAAAAAAGACTACAAGATTCACGTGCATATTTATGCACGTGTTTCTTGACTAGTGTATATATGTGTATATATCTTAATCAAAATTTAAAAACAAAATAAAATAAACGGAGAATGATTCTCCTCAACAATTTTAGTCATTTATTTTTAAATGTCAATTTAGTCAAGTGAATCAAATAACATTTACATAAGCAAAAATTTATATGCGGTGTAGATTGAGATTAAAATGTAGGATTGTTTTCAAATATATGAAAATGAACCAAGATATTTAAAATGAAAATGAACCAAGATATTTAAAAATAATAATAAAATATCATAGTCTATCTGCAATAAACCACGATAGACTACTATTTGTGTCTCTCAACATAGATAAAAACAGATAATAGTCTATCTGATCTATCACAAATTGACTATAATATCTTGTTATTATTCGTAAATATTTTTAATAATTTCGTCATTTAAAATAATTTTCCTAGAATGTAGATCACCATATGTTATATTTAAATGTATTTCATGGTTGAAAATTTGAAATGCAAAAAAACCAAATGGTTAATTTAAACTAAAATGTTCCATTTTTTTCACCCAAAAAATAAACATGTTTCTTTCCTCCCTTTACATTGTAAATTTACCAAAATGTCCTTAAATGATCACTTATTGGTCAAATTAGCATACCACATCAAAATAAGTAGAGTGTTAGCAACAATGTTCTTATTAGATTTAAAATCAAGAATTTATTGGGAAAAAACTCTTTATAAAGTCTATAAACAAGATGAAAATTGCGAAGGCTAGATCGTTACCAACCAACAATTCAAAATGTTATAGAGGTATTTTAGTAATCATCCAAGTGTTGAGCCTATTATAATTTATTAGATCGTTTTGGCAATTGATCAATCCAATTAGTTGTAAAAAAATAAAATATAGTTATGTTCATCGGCAAATTTAGTATAGGCCAAGTGACTCGAGTCCTCTTCAACTTTATGTTTTATATATATATAGCTGACATAGTATCAATACCATTAGCTAGTCCAGTGAACCCTCCAACACAGGTTCAAGCCCCACTTCTAAACATCAAGATATTAAATACGAATCAAAGTGAGTATAACTCAATCGATTTTTTTAGTATGATAAGGGTGGAGGGTTCGAGTTACAAATATTTTAATCGAACTGATACATACTGTATGTCAATTGAGTTGTACTCACTTTGGCTAGTTCAACCATTTATTAACATATATTAAATTCTTTGAAGTCAAGAGGTTAAGAAAAATCTCACTTTACCCTAAATCAAGTTAGCTAAATGCTAACTATATTCATCAAACGGCATATTCAACTTGAATGCTACTCTTAAAATAATAATAACAAATATGTTTGGTTAGAAAATTTATAATATTATATAGGATCTACTACTCTCATTCATAATTTGACACGTCATTAAATGATATATTAATTTATTATTTATTTATTTTGTAGACCTCAGATAATTCTTAAATTCTACTTTTATAGCAAACAATGACTGGTATCATAGTCAAGAAATTTTTCCATGTTTAGTTTCATAACAAACAACTCATTTGATGGGACATCTTACACTCACATATAAACCTAAATATATGAGTTATATCAATTAAAATTTTAAAGTAATAATTGTATCCATTTAAATTCTAAGTCTCGTTTGTTAATCATTTGATTTATGATTTTTTTTTCTTGAAAATTAAGTCTATAAATATCATTTTCATTTAAATCTGAATCCCTATTTAATTTGGGAAAAATTAGAATGTAGTCTCTATAGTTTCAAAAGGTAACTTTAATGAAAATCGATAAACGGGAATGCTTTTCCTAATAATGAGCAATGTTGAGCTAGCTTTGTTTTATTCCCTTCGATCCCAACTCGTGATAAAGATGAGATTTATGGTTTTTTTGTGTTTTGAAAACCATGAGTAAGAAATTGTGAAAAGAACAAATACGATTTTAAAAAACTAAAAAACAAATAGTTGTCAAATGAGACCTAAACTTTCATAGGTGAATAATTTAAATTCTCTGTTAGTGATTTATATCTCTTTTCTTTTAATTTCCTTTAAAATAAACTCAAACTCATCCAAATAAAGTTAAGACTGTGACTTAAGTCGATAAAAATAGAGAAAGGTTGTTACTATCCATTTGATTTTAGCATTTTTCTTTAATATTGTACTAAACCTTACATTAAAAATAAAAATAAAAATAAATCTTATACACTTGTAAAAATTATACACTAAATGGGTGTTTTATAGACTGTGGGTATAATAGTCGATAGGTTATCATACTTTGTGTTTAGAGTACAAACTATTTTAGTCTGAATACGAAATAATATACATTGTAACAAATAGTTAACATGGTAACAAAGAGAAATTTGAAATAGAAATAGTAAAATTAATTATAAGTTATAATAGTTGAAAACATATCTATTATAATTTAAACTTACCTAAAATTGGGACCCGAACACCCTCTAATATTTATTGTAATTACTTGACTAAGGAGTGTACATGAGCAAAAACAAATATATATATATAGTAAAACTAAACTAGTTAAAGAAACTTAATTGTGTAGTTGAGATAACAACCAAAACAAAGTATACCTCTAAACTTTCGAAATTTGGGAATTGTATTAATTAAAACTTTAAACTAATAATTTTATAAATTTAACTTTAAACTTTTATTAGTGTATTAATTTACTTCCTGCTTCAAATTTTGCTTGAAAAACATCAAACTCCTATATTGTTACAAGTAAATCTATTTCGATCTCTTATCTTTGAAAATGGCCAACGCATCAATTCTTACACATGTACACTTCTTCAAATGTCGAACTACCAAATAGACAATTATAATTGATGTATAGACAACTTTCAAAGAAAATCCTAATTGAGATTTCAACTTGATTCACTTACGAAAATTTAGGAGCTTAATTGATAGAACAATAAATCACCTGATATTTATCTAAACGAAATTTAATAGAAGGTGTAAATTGATACAATTAATATGTAAGATTTTACTGGATAGAACACCCAAAGTTTAGATATCAAAAAAAGACAAACTTCAAAGACTCTCATTATCATTGGCTCTAACTGCTAGAAGTAACCGTTATTGATGGCATCATACTTCCACAACATTGTTAAATAGAAGAGGCTAAGGAAACATCCTCTTCAGTACATAAATCTTGAGTTCTAAATTAAGACAGAAGTTTGAAATTTTCAAAATTTAGAAGTGGAAAAAATGATGCTTAGCTCTTGTGAAGAATTTGAGGAAAAATCAGAACATGAACAGCATCTCAGGTGCATATCCAAGAGCTTCAAGATGAGCAGCCATGGCCTTGTTCATTGGTGGTGGCCCACATCTTAAAATCTGCTTACAAAACAAGGTTTCGTATGAGATTATATTTTCCAAGTTTGAAACCATTCGTATTAATAAAAGATTAGATAGAAAACAACTTTACTCATCCCAATCCTATCTGATAACTATTTAGTTCTTGAAAATGAGCTTATAAACATTAACATTGCTTCTACGTGTGAGTTTCGTTATTATGTTGTCTATTTTCCAAAGATATTTTCAAAATGAATGGTTGTGAAAACACAACCACAATTTTCAGAAATGGAAAACTAGAAAACGAAATCCTCATCAAATGGACCTACTCCAATTCAACATGTAATCGTGCACATGGAAGAACAAGTTCGTTTGCTATTCAAGATATTAGTTTGAAGGGGAGGGCTTTTCTTTTTCCAGTTTAATTTTGTATCCCGTATTCTCTTTTGTTGTAATGTTATGTTTTTCCTTCATTTCTTGTATTTTGAATATTAGCCTCAAAATAAAAATAAAATAAAATAAAAAATAATTAAAACAAAAACGAACTTCAGTTGCTTTTGGAAAAAGGTCATTCGTAAAAACAAATTACAAGAGAAAGCCCTTTGGATAAAAAGAAATGGTTTTGTCTCTTATGGAATTGGTAATCAAATATACCTGAATATCAGAAGCAGGAGCAGGGCAGTGGGCTTGAATCATCTCCTTCGATACGAATCCGTCACCGCCATCCCACGCTTCAGGAGGCTGATTAAGAAATTGGTATACAAGATCAAAAAGATATGACATTGCAAATCATTCAACAAAAGTAAATATGCAAGCAAGCATAAATGAAGCTCAAGAGGAGATCTATCATGGCCTAAGAGAAGCCAATTCCATCCATAATTCACAACTTTACATATCCGCAGGTTCTCGTTACCTTGTTCGCGAAACTTTTTTAACAATTGTTATTGGGGTGGCTCTAGAGAGAGAACATCACCCACAAGGATAAACAGCTTTTAGAAAATAGTTAGCTGAAAAGGATTTTCATTTACCCTTTTGTTTCAAGAAATTGAAAACAACTTTTAAGAACAGTTATCAAACAACCCCAGATTTGAAGAACAAGAGATCCAATTTGTAAGGAAAGCATAACAAAATAATCATAATACGATTTTCCTTCATTTGACATGGAGATCTTGTAATGATAGAAAGTTTAGCCACAGAGAGAAGTTTAAATTTGTGGCTGTGGCAGAAGGAGAAGACTCAGAAGACTGACCTGGTTTAACACATAGTAGAGCTTGAAGCTATCTGGGTACCTTTTGGCAAGAAGATCCAACTCCTCCTACAACCACATAAGCTTCTTTTGGTAAGGAACAATTGCGAAATTAGAGAGAGAAATCATAGAAATTGAATTATTATAATGAAAGCAAAAGTGGAAGCCTAAGAGGAGACTACAAAACGGCACAAATTTATATGTTTTTCTTATCTTTGTATAAATGATAAATCCTTTTGGTCGAGTAATAAGTTATGCGCCAGTTGACAAATGAACTCTAGTCGAGCGTTTGACTGAGGAGTTCATTCAAACACTCAGCCGTTAAAATTCACAGCAATTAGAAAGGGGTAGATTTATTACAATATCACTCAGTTGGCCAGGTTTATCTCTCTCCATGAAGAGAAAAACTGGCTATCAACATGTTATGAAATAAAAAGATAGCCTGGTATCCAAATTTATGGTCAACATGAGGACGAGAGGGAGTGAGTATTATTGAAGATAGATATCGAAATTACCTTTAAAAGAATGTCCTCATAGGTGACATTGGCATAAATGAGATGTACCTTCGTCTTGTCATTTGGATTTTCTAATATTGCTCGAGCAACCTAAGAAGCAGAAACCAAAGCAGAATATCTATAACAACAATCAAGTAGTTCAAATGATAGTAAGTTGAGGAACTAAAATGATCCAGCCAAAAGAAAAGGAAACGTGTACTTGATACATAGGAGTAATGCCAGAGCCTCCAGCAAGCATCCCAAATGCTCTGACCTGGCCGGTTTGATACCTGAAACGCCCCTGCAGCAATATTTCCATTGTGAATTTTGAATATTCTCGGTGTTTTCAGAGGTCCTGTGAAGTTCTTTGTTTATCTCTCTATCTGAGAGAGAATGAGAGCTGTTTTTGTGTGTGTAACAAACAAAATGTTTTCATGAAATTCTTGAAATAGAATGTGTGGGAGAAGAAGTCTGTGGCCAACCCAGAAGGAAGCTGAATGCTAGACACACATAGATAACAAAAACTAAGGCAGTTGGCATAGGAGACTAATTTCCCTATCAACTTCAACATGACTAATCTTTTAGTTCTCTGTTCTAAAAGATTACACATATTTACTAAAATCTTTGTTTGTTTTCTAGTTTACTGTTAAATTGTTTTAAAAATCACTGGTCAAGATTCAAGAAAAGGCTTCGAACATATTGAGTGAGCAATTTATTCAAAAGAGAATTTTTTAAAAGAAAACAATTAGAAAAGATAAATTATAAAAAAGGAGAATCCATCCAAAGACATACCTTGGGACCCTTTACAGCAAGAAAATCGCCTACGCGCATCTGTCGGAAATGGTGTGACATCCTTCCTTGGGGATACATCTGATTAAACACAATAAAGACTTAAGATTAACATGCATACATACCATTAAAATATTCCCCATTAACAGAGAATCCAAATATACAAATTACAAACCTTTATGACTAATTCAAAATATCCAACATCAGAATCCAAAGTAATAGGTGTGTACGGTTTGATAACCTCCTCACCTTGGCCATCCTTGCCCCTGTAGGATGAATGGATTATAGTTTCCTCAGGAAAATAAATCCTTTTTCCCATATGAACAAGTCATCTTCAAAAACAACACTAGGTGATGAGGCAATCAGGCATGCATCCCCACTCAAACCCAAGGGAGATTTCGAAAACCATTTCCAGTTAGCTTACTTCAGAATACGCAAATGATTAGAATAGTCTTTGAACGATGAACACGATCAAGCAGCTCAGAGAAACAAAAGATACACCACCTCGACAAAGTTTTTAAAAGTTTCCCAAGTCCTACAACCTCTCTAAAGCTAAAAGACCAAAAGAAGTAGCCACCATTAAGTCAAATGACCTTATTCCAATAAAAGTTGTGACCGCCAATGAGCTGAATCAGAAAATCTATAATGAGGCAGAGGCAGGATTGATAGTTTAACAGGTATCTTAAAGGAAACTTGCTGTATTTCCAGGTTTTCTCTAAGTTTAACAGAGTTAACACCGGAGAGAATAGTATTGAGACTCCTACACCATATAATGCAAGAACCAACATAACTTTTTTGTTCAGCTACACACCCATAGCCATGACATGTAGAAATCCAACTAATCCTATGAAGAATAAATAAGGATCAACTACCAGACCTGCAACTTATATGTTGTCCAATGGGAAGACCCAGAACTGAAGTAGGACTGGGGAGGGCAAATGTAAACTTCGCCACATTATGGCTCAGTTGCAGACGCCTGATAAGTTTAAACTCCTTGAAAATCTCTGGATCCAAGCAACCTGAATGCGTGAATCATACAATAAGGAAAAACAAATTAAGAAATGAATAAAAAGAAAGTAGCAATAACAGGCAATATTCTAACGTATCATCACAAAAAAAACCATCCATAGCACAAGAATCCTGCCAAAGGTTGAGTGAACACCACAATTAGTCCACACTTCACTGAAATTAATCCTTCTTCTTATCGAATCGTATATATATTTTCAATATTTTCAAAGACAACTCCAACATGAACCCCTGTTCATGTGATACCTCCCATCAAATCTCCTTAACCGATAGATCAATTAAAAGCAGATCGTTGGTTTAATTTTGAACTGGAATGTCCATGACAGGTCTTTTGAAAAAAAAAAAAAGAAAAGAAAAGAAAAAAACAACAAAAATTCAGATAAAGAAAATGGAACCATGGTAAAATTCAGACTCCAGGAACTATCTAGAGAGTGTCAAAATATTGATTAGCTAACTTCTGGGAAGTGTAAATTACTATGAACAGACTTAAGCACAGCTTAAGCTCAAGTTGTCAACATAACAACTCTATTCTTGTATGCTGAAATTACTTGTCCTTATCTGTAACACAATATTCTAAAAAGAGAGAAAATAATACAACAACAAAAATAAAAATACAAGCAGTTTGCATGGATTAAATTCTTAATCCATATAGATTCCTTACTCAAAACTCCAAATATTCACAAAATAACATGCAAGAACTTCACGCTGCACTCTCAAATTTTCATCAAAACATAACGAATAACACACAATAAATCCCATAAACTGGTCACAGAAATCAAGTACAAGAAATTTCAATCGCAAATCATGAATCCAAAACACCCAACAAGGAAATCCAAATAATGGGGGTAAAAAAAACTTGAATTCAAGGGGTGGGTAACCTCCAGATTTGGTTTTTCTGGGCGAGGATAATACGTAGAGAGCACCAACGGCAATGGCTAAAACAGCCACAGCGAGACCCAGAAGGATTTGAGGATCCAAAGACTGTAAGAAGTCCATTTAAACGATTCTTCCCAAACAAAAACCTTGATAAAAATCAAATGGGGTTTCGATTTTTTGGTGGGATTTGAAGAATTTTATAATGGGTTTTGATTCACCAAACTTTTTCCAGTTCCACCAGCTACAACCACTGGTGAAAAATAAAGCGCCCACAGAGTTAGGTGGAGCCTGAGGCAGGTATTTGGAGGTCTTTCAAGTAATAAAAAAAAACAGATGGGTGAGCTTGAAATTGATTGATAATGACACCAAACATTTTTCTTTTTTAATTATTTTAAATGATATAACTATTCCAAATTTTTTGCAAAAGTCTATCCGTCGTAAAATAATAGTCTGTCATAGCCTATTATAGGTAGATAGTAAAATTTTGCTTAAAATTAATTAATAATGATACTAAACTTTTTTTTTTAATTATTTTAAATGACAAAACTGTTGAAAATATTTACAAAAATCTATTAGATTCAATTACAAATTTAGTCTTTATGATTTGGAGAAAGTTAAAACTTAGGCCACGTTTATGTCAAGTGAAACGTGACCCACATCCATTGATAATAATCTGAAAATTGAGTCTCATTTGATTACGTTTGTTATTATTTATCTGTATTCTGTAATCGTAATGAATTGTGTGGTTTGCCTCCAAATCTGTAATCGAAGTGTGCAATTTGATTGAAGAATAAAGAATGCTCAATCTAATTGTATTTGAAAATTACATAGGACCTTTTACCTTTATTGTTACTATTAAACATATTGTTGTTGTTAGAGTGTGAGAATTATAAATCTATCACATTTACTATTACATAAACCATTAGTGTTAGGGTCCAAGGTAACAGTCATAAATGTGATAGATTCATAATTCTAACGGTAACGGTTACCGTAACAGTAAATGTAATAGATTTATAATTCTAAATAATCGTGATTAAAAAAGTTCAATTATATTTGCGGTTAAGACTCGTTACAATTGATTCATCAATAGAATTCTATTATGATTACATCAGTTTTCATTAAACGTGACTTTGGTTCTTATGGTTTGATAAGACGTGATAAATAATCTTTATGCTTTGATAAAATTCTCATATATGGTCTCTATCGTAAGAACTATTTTATAAATATTTTATCAAACCGTAGAAATTAAATTCTAACTTTCTCCAAATTGTAAGGAACAAATTTGCAATTTAACTAAAAATCAACTTTGATTCTCAAATAAACTTGATTAATTGCTAAAAAAAGCTAAATTATTAAAGAAAATGCTATTGATTTTATACTTTGTGTCAAAAATACCCTTAAACTTTCAAAAGTTTCAAAAATATCCTTAATTTCTTCAAAAGAGTAAAAAAATATTCTTTTCCTTAATTTTGGATGGAAATCGTTTAATTTTTGTTTCAAAAATATCCTTAAATTTTCAAATGTTTCAAAATATCTTTAAATTTAAAATAACTTTAAAAAAAATACTCTCACTTTTAGTATATGAATAGAAACGTTAATACCTTATTGCAAAAGTAACTCTAAATTAAATAGCAAATTTAAAAATGTTCCAACTGTTAGTATGTGATAAATATGTTTGAAGTTTTCTTAAGTTTGAAAAGAACCAATTTTAAAAAAAATTATATTGAGGTGTTCTCATACCTTTTTTTTTTTTTTTTTTTTTGTGCATATGAATACTCTCATTTTCACTTATTTTCCCATTCTTATATCAATTTTCTCTCCAACCAAAATGTTAAGTTAAAATATAAAATCACACAAAATTCTAAAATCAAAATCTCCCTTATGTACAACTTTATTTAAACATTTAAGTCTTAAAATCCTTTAATATTTCTATTATATTCTTGATTCCTGTTATAGTTCATATACCTTAACTAAAATGTGCAATTTTATGTATTTATTGAGATAAACAAATGTCAAATAGGTAACAAAAATTATTACGCATTTAATTCAGTTTATTTTCAGCTAAATGAATAAAAAAAAAAAAAAAAAAAAAAGAGGAGACTAAGAAGGTATTGAAGAAGAGAGGGGAGAAAAAAAAAGAGAAATTAGAGAATTTAAACGACATTAACTGTTTCTGCTCATATAATATTAGTATTGTTTTTTAGCTTTTTTTTTTTAGTTTAAGGATATTTTTTTAATCTTTAAAAGTTGAGGGATATTTTTTACACAAAACACTAATGGTTTCATCCCAAACTAATCGTAAAAGCATTTTTAACTCATTTTGAAAGTTTAAGGATATTTTTAAAACTTTTAAAAGTTCAAGATTTTTTAACACGAAATATAAAGCTTGGGAATATTTTGTACAATTTAGTCCAAAGAAAATATACCAATTCAATGAAGTATAAAACATATGTATATAGAAAAAATGATAGGATTTTTAAAGAAAAGCAACAATTACAGCTAAGCTTTTGTTAAATTTTATGAGTTTTGTCAAAATTATTCAATGGTTTGTGATAAGCAAATTAAAATTTGTCCAAAATCGGATGTCATTAAATTAGTGAGTTTGTAGTACCCAAAAAAAAAAATAGTGAGTTTATAGAGCTTTTTGCATAGTTTCTTATTTTTTTATTTTTTTGGTTTGTAATTAATGGATGAATTAGAAAAATTAAATAGCAAATAGAGATTGCAACACCTAATTGAGTCTAAAGTTCACTTTGATGTAATTAAATTTAGGTTTAGAATTTTATTTTTCTCTTCAAAAATAAAATAAAATATAGGGGTTGAAATATAAGTATTTTATTCCCAGATTTATTTTTCAGCATGTTAACCTCAAAATAATAATAATAATAATAAAGACCAATGTCTTAACCATAAGTTAAGCTTATGGTGGCTAAACTTTTTTTTCAGTACTAAACTATATATTTTTAAGAGCTATTTTTTGTTTTTAAAAAAATTGATTTCTAAAAAACAAGAACAAAAACAAAATTGATTCAATTTAATTTGGATAAAATTAGAACATGGTTCTAGTGGATTCTTATTTTGGTATTTGAACTTTCAAGTTTATTTTAGGTTAAAATATCAATTTGATTCATATACTTTGAAAAATTGAAATTTATTCAATTTTAATCTTTGTTTCAAGTTCAATTTTAGTCTCCATACTTTTAATAAGTCTTTAAATTTATTTTTTTTTAAACATAAAAAATTTTCACAGATAGAAAAAATGTCAAACTATTTATAAAATACTCCAAACGGGCAACAAATTCAATACCTATCAGCCTCTATCAAAGAATATTAAAATTTTTCTTATTTTTCTATTTTTTAAAATCTCCCAAAAATTTATTGGAATTGATTAATAAGAACAATAATTTTCACATTAAAAATTTCATTATGTGAATATGTTTCCAAAATTTGTAGTAAAAATGCTAAAATATAATAAATAGAAGTTTTTGAAAAAAATCAACAATAAAATTAGAAGTATAAATAAATTTTAAGATTTATTGAAAATAGAGGAACAAGCATTGAATAAATCTCAAAGTAGAGAGACCAAAATAATAATTTAACACTATTTTGATTCTTGAACTCATAAAATTTCTTTTTTTACCCCTAACTTTCAAGTTCATTCTATTTTGGTTAATTTATAAATTTGGTCCTTATAATTTGGAGAAAGTTAGAGTTTAGTCGTATGGTTATAATAGTTAGAATTTAGTTCTTATAGTTTGATAAAAACTTCATAAATAGCCTTTATACTATGATAAAAATTAAAAACTTCATAGACGATTACGGTAGGGATTATTGATGAGAGTTTTATCAAACCAGAAGAATTAAATTTCTAATTATAAATCACAGAAATTAATATTTAACTTTATTCATATTATAGAGACCAAATTCGCAATTTAACCTTCTATTTTAGTATTCAAACTTCTGAAACATCTATTTCGGTCCCTAACTTTCAAGGTAGTAACCATTTTTCCTAACTTTAAATAATAATAATAATAAGCTATTTCGGTCCTTGTCAAGTAAGTGTATTAATATGTTAATAGAAGTTTGATTTTAAGCCAAATAAGTTGAAGATAAATATTGAGCAAAGAAAACTTATGGTAGAAAGGCAAAGGTAATGTGGCAAAAATACTACTTCAATCTCTCTTTCTAGAGCATTCTTTGAATTATTCACATTTTTTTTCGAATTAATATCACCAATCAACTCAAAAATAAAATATTACACACCAAATACAAATCTAAATTCACCATAATATAGCGAAAGTATCTTTAGTTCTTGTATAATTAATCAATATCTAATATAAAACATATGCATGTGTGGTTATTCGAAACATAAACCAATCATTTATATCTTGGATTCCATCGAGTTTCATAATCATTTTTCAAGATATCAAGGTATTATGATGGTTTTTTAGAAGTTTAAGGATTAAAATAGATACTTTAAAAGTTCATCGTCGATTAAAATAAAACAAACTTCAGCCATTTAAAAATTCACGGGCTAAAACAAAAAATTGTGTTTTAAACAAAATCAAATTCTCGATATTTAGCATTTTTTTTTCTATATGATTTTACACAAATCAAAAAAATTCTAACTCTTTATATATGTATATATATATCCCTAAAATTTAAAACTTCATGAGATTTATATAATAATCAATCCCATAAAATTAAGATGGACTCCTTAAAATAAGAAAAAGGAAGGTCTCCACGGATCTTTCTTCAAGATTTGAAAAACTTATTCACATCTTCTCATTTTCTTAATGGATATTGTTGATGCCAAATTTTGGATAGAGGAAACCACCTAACTTTCATGTGACATCGACAGTGAATTTGTTAGAAGAGGAAAAAAACGTGACTTGTAAAAAAGAAAATATGCATATTGTCGTAGTATTTGTCACAAGCACTCTAATACTTAAGTCAGAGAGTGAAAAAGTGTGGAAGCTATAAAGTTTTAAAGTATGACTCAAGTTATCTCATATGAAGTTATAATAATATATTTATAGAGAAAGTTGACATAGGTTATTCTCTAGAGTTTCAAAGTTGTCTCGAGATAATTAGATAATCTACCTGCCAAGAATCATGCCCGGTTTCATGTTTTGCTAAAGTCAGCTTCAGCCAAGCATCTTCCTTAAGCCATATTTTGGGTTTAAATGATCTACTGAACGCATGCCTGCTAGGTATTTGGCAAGTCTCGACCTTGACCTTTTTCTACACTTATTTTGGTCCTAAGTTGCCACTTTTGACCTGTATCATGCTTCTTCTTGACTTTTTCGTTTCTATTTGAACGATGTCAATTACACCCTTTGATCTAAAATCATCCATAACATATATAATTGTGGACAAATATCAATTTATATCTTAAACTTTGAGTGTTGTATCAATTTAAACCTAAAATAATAATTGTATCAGTTTAAACCTTGAACTTTGAGGATTGTAGCATTTTAAACCTCAAACTAATAATTATATCAATTTAAACTCCCAAATTTTCATAATTGTATCAACTTAAACTCTCTATTGTATTTTATTTAGATATACTTATAAATGTTCAAGGTTTAAATTGATATATTTATGAAAGTTCATAGTTTAAATTGATATACTTATGAAAGTTCATAGTTTAAATTGATATAGTTATTAGTTTGTGGTTTATATTGATACAATTCACAAAGTTCGAGGTTTAAATTGATACAACCCCCAAAGTTTAAGGTTTAAATTGATACAATTATTAGTTTAGGGTTAAATTGATACAATCTCCAAAGTTTATGAGTATAAATTGATATTTGCCCTATAATTATTTTTAATCTAAAATATTTTAAAATCACCGGGGTCATTTGATTACCTACCTAAAAGTACTGAATTAATTTTATTTTAAATATGTTAGATAAGATGTAATGTAGATGCTCATTATTGGTCATGCGTCACTTATCATCACCCTATGTCATGTGTCTAAAGATTACATACTATTAGTGTCCATGTAATTTCCCTCCTACTTGCCAAATTGCCTATGAATAGTGGCATTTTGTGGGTTTTGAAAGATACATATTGGTGATAAATCTAAAAACATTGGAGAAAGGGGAGAAATTCATTCTTTGTTATTTTATTTAATTTTTGTTATTTATTTATTTTATTATATATTATTATTATATTATATTTTTCCATATTCATGTTCTCGTTGTGCGTTGTTATGCTCTTCAAATTCACAACACATTATCAGCACGAGCTCCTATTGTTTCCCTCACTAAAGGTAGGTTCTAAAGGTATATCGGTTTTTCCCACTTCATTATAATTAATAAATTTAACGTTATTTTGCATATTTAATATCTATTAAATTTCTAATATAAATACAATATTTTATGATAGTGTTGGCATGAAAAATCTCACAAAATTAGAATTTTTCGCTCTTGGTAGTAGTAATTATTTGTCATAGGTACTTGATGCCTAAATCCATCTGGATGCTATGAATCTTGGAGAGACTATTAAAGAAGAAAATAAGTCTTCCAGTCAGGACAAAGAAAAAGCTATGATTTTCCTTCATCGTCATCTCCACGACGGATTGAAATGGAGCATCTTACAATAAAAGATTCATGTATCTTATGAAAAATTTTGAAAGAGAGGTATGATCATGAAAAAACATTATTCTTCCTAAAACTCGTTTATGAGTGGATGCACTTGAGGCTACAAGATTTCAAATCAGTAAGTGATTACAACTCTGCATTATTTAAAATCAATTCGAAACTGTTGTTATGCAAAGAGAAAATTACTGATGTTGATATGTTAGAGAAGACATTTTTTACATTTCATGTCTCGAACATACTCCTGCAACAGCAATATCGAGAGAATGATTTTAAATAATGTTATGAATTAATTTCATGTCTTCTCGTGGTTGAACAAAATAACAGGTTATTAATGAAAAATCATGAATCTCGACCAACCGGGACGACACCATTCCCTGAAGTGAATGTTGTGAATTTTAATAATAATTGTGGTCGAGGTCGTGGTCATGGCCGAGATCGTAACCGTGAAAGAGGAATAAATAATTATTATTTTCGTGGTGATCGTTCTAATCATTCAACTTTAAAAAAGAACATACAAAATGATGATCACAAATGAAAAGCTCCACAAGATAAGAGTTCAAAAAGTATTGAAAACAAATGCCTCTGATACAAAATGACTAGGCATTGGTCATGTACCTGTCGTATGTCAAAACATTTAGTTGATTTCTATAAAGTATCTCTGAAGGAAAAAAAGAAAAATGTGGAAGCAAATTTTGCATACCAAGATAATGACATATTTGACCCATCTCATATGACAAATTTGAATGTGGCAGACTTCTTTGAATCTCAGAAAGGCAGAATTAATGAAACAATAAGTGTTTCCTTTGACTTTGAAAATATCTAGGTTTAATGCAGTGTAGGTAATATCTGCCTCACGGCTCATAGTATTTCTATCAATACTATTGGTTAACTTGTAATTTTTTTTTCTGTAATTTATTTATTTGTTAAATTTTACCAATAAATAGCTATTTATTTAATATTAATCGTATGTAGGTATTTTTACTATTTTTATTTTTAAGAAAACATATATGAAAAACTAACAAGAAGTAACAAGACAATAATTTGCCTTAACAAGCTAGTGGATCCAATCGAGAAAATCTTCCCACCACACTTAGAGAATAAATCTCCTCAAGTCCCCTGGAAGCCATATTGTCTACCACATAACTTTGTGAATGACTAATATGTTGGAATTGCTTCACCATCTCACCCGTATCCACCTCAACAATCTCTTCTACAGAAGAACTCACAATCGTAAAATTGACCTCATCTACATTCAAAATACATACTATTATTAAGCTATTAGACTCTATCCTGATCAGATCCAAGCCTTGAGATGCAACAGCCTTTAAACGATCAACAATAGCCCACACCTCCACAGTCGTTATCCTTGACGTTGGATGGTTTTGCGGGAGGCATGAGGTGGTGCAAGCATATGTTTTTTTAATCTTAATAGTTAATATTAAAAAATTTTAATTTTAGTACACTCACTTTCAAAAGTTTAAATATAGTCTATTTGTTTTCGATAATAAACTAATTGTAAATGTTATATTTTAAAGATTTATTGATCGTACATGAATCATGATAGCACAAGGCTCAAAATTACATGGACTAGAATGGTTCTTTAACCAAACTAAAAATGTAGTGATTAAGCTTTTTCAATATGCTACTTTTTCTCATCTGACTTTTCTCAATTTTCAACTTTATTTTAAATATGAAATTTTTATATTTAAATTAGTTAAATTTGGAAAAACCACAAAACAGAGAACCTATGTTTATTTTTAATCTCATTCAAACTTTTTTTCATTAAATCTTCACATCATTTCACCTTAAAATTGAATTGATGTGATTTTTTTCTTTTATTATCCAAAATTTTCATTTCACGTTTCACCTCAAAATATTCCTAAACTTTATATTATTTTATAATTATTTTTTATTTCTATTTTAAATTTCCACTTTCGTATCAACATTTACACGGACATTTACAAAATCCATCTAAATTTTGTCTTACTTTATAGAAATGATGGTTAAAAATACTCAATTATAGTCTAATTAAGCCACAATCAAAATTTCATTAATTAATTATACATTTTTCAATTACCATAAAGTTATCCGAAATTTTCCTCGATCTTTTCATAAAATCGGGGCTTCGATATTTCTATCAACATCAATATTTTGGACTTGGTTGCGAGTATTTTAATTTATTTATGTTAATTATACAAAATAGCAATGAATTTCATTATAGATTAAAAAAATAAAACAATTATGTCCCTAAATTTTGAATAGTTTTATTTTTACCTTTTTTAACTTTAAAATTGTTCCAAACAAATACCAAACTTTGAGATGATATTTGTTAAAATACAAGAGGAAATTGTTTAGATGGTGTGCTTAATCTTTATCACTACTTAGAAGATTAAGATCGGTACTACCATTTATTTCATTAGAGTATATATTGTTGAAAACATTTATTTAGTTGTCAATAAGAGTGTAGTTCAATTGACATAGTGTTCATACTATTAATCTGTAATTTGAGGTTCGATTTCTCCATCTACACTTTAATTATAATATCTTTCTAAGAAAAACATTTATTTAGTCAAACTTTTACACATTAATTACAATTTAATTGATGTAAATGACATTGTAAATAATATTTTGTTGTGCCAATTTACATCTTTTAACGAAAAACTCTCACGTAATTGTTTTTTAACAAGTTTCAAAGTCCAAACTTAAAAATGATTTTTTTTTTTAAGTCAGATTAATTGAACCAAGCCAAAATAATAATAATAATAATAATAAATTTTGAGTACTGAATCTATATGTATAATAGATGACTCCCACGTGATACAATGCTCTTGTTTTTGTTTATTTATTATTTTTTTTTTCTCTTTCTAAACGTGAAACACGCCCATTGCCCAGCGTACATCATAACCCTTTTTTCTTTTTTAATTTTTTAATATACATTTTTGGTGTTGTTTGAATTAGATTTTATTTGAGTACTTACAATTTTAATACATGAGACTTTAGAACCTGTTGGGTAGCCATTTAATTTTTAGATAAATATCAATTTATACCTCCTGAATTTTAGGTATTGTATCAATTTAAACCTTGAACTTTGGAGATTATATCAATTTAAGCCTCAAACTAATAATTGTATCGATTTAAACCTAAACTTTCATAATTATATCAACTTAAACCCTCCATTGTATTTCATTTGGATATACTTATGAATGTTCAGGGTTTAAATTGATATATTTATGAAAATTCAGAGTTTAAATTGATATATTTATGAAAGTTCAGAGTTTGAATTGATATAATTATTAGTTTCAGGATTTAAATTGATACAATTATTAGTTTAGGGTTTAAATTGATACAATCCATAAGAAGTATAAGTTGATATTCATCCTTAATTTTTTTTTAATACTAAAAGTATATAGAAAGTTGAGAGATTCAAAACACAAATCTTTAACGAGAGAAATAAAGAGTTATAAAGTCTAAGGAATTGTAAACTATTGGAGCCAAGTGTTCGTAACATATAAAATTAATTATTTTTTAGTAGTGAAACTTACCAACTCCTTGGGTCAAACAAGAAGTGAAGTTTACAACTCAAGCTTCACAACTACTTGGATCAAACACATCCTTAATTGTTAGAGATAACAAATACATAAGGCTTCAATAAAGGTTTTATATTTCAATTATATATAACTTTTTCATTATTTAGAAAAATGTCTAAGTTGACTTTAAAATTACACAAAAATTAGGACTCGATTATGATTTAGTCCTCAAACATCAATTAATTACATGCATGTTCTAAAGTTTATTTAAAAATAAATATAAATCCGCTAGAAGAACGAATAAGTAGTTACAATGAAAATGAAAATGTTTTAGATGTAAAGAAAGAAAAGAAAATCTCAATTAGTTAATAATCTATAATAAATGTAAATTCTCTTTTCAACACACTAATTAATATATATATTTTGTCAATTTCTCTCTCTAGAATGCAACAATAAATGCTACAGTTAAAATTAAAAGAGCATTTTCGTCCAAATTTTCAATGAAAATATCCAAAACTTTACACATTTATGAGAATAAATTTTGTAGAAGGTCTACATCTATAACTATCCCTAGCTGTCCTAAACTTACTTTTTGAAGGTTAGTTTGAAAGTAAAAACAAATAAATCATTAATTTAAATAATTACTAAAAAATATCCACCAATATCAATAAAACTGAAATTCCAATATTGATATTCCCATTTATATTTAAATTCTTGCTTTCATCTAGCTTGTTCTCACACACAATTTTTTTTTTTTTTTTTAAAGTAAAAAATACAAACTTTTTTCACATTTCATAGGCATGGTAGATTAAGCTCATTTTGATTTCTCCCACGTGGTCAATTCACCAATGAACACTTGGACAACTTTATGTCAATTTTAATTGTGCATTTAAATAATCTCTCTGTATTTTGATAAACCCATCCCAAGGTCTCTATTGATGAGTGTCACAAAAAATAGTTTGACCATACCTAATATATAACATACACCAACTTACAAACTCACACTATCATCAAGTCGACTGTTGGAATGCTTTGAATTTATTTGTTGACGCTTCGAACAACCAAGTACGGGATATCAAAATTCGTATTTAGCATATTTATTAATTTATAGTTATTTACGATTATGACACTAAGATTTAGAATAGTGCGTTATATAAACTCTCTAACCCTAAAGACGCCGTTTGATGTAATTTTTGAAAACATTCTCCCTAATAATACTGTTCTCCCTCTGTCCGTGGATGTAGCTAACACACCGTTAGTGAACCACGTATATATATGTATCAATCTTCTCTATCTCTACGTCCCTTTTTATGTTCTTTAATTGTCGATTTCGTAACATCGACATTTACTAAACACCATTAGTTGACAGCAAAACCATCAATAGATCAATTTACACAACTTGTATTAAATCCTGTGAATCTATATACACTGAACATCATTTGTTATTAATCTGATATCATGATTAATAGGGCATGTCATGTTTCACTTGAAACTATCATTTACTAATTTCTAGCCAAGTTATATATAAAATATCCAGAATGAATAATGTTATATCCAAATCTTGCATTTTTATTGCAACAAATGTAAGAAAATTTGAACCTTCATATTGCAACAAATGGAACTATTCTGTTTTATATTACAATTTGGTTGGCTTTTCATAGATATGTGATAGGTCCATATTTCTTTACATTGACAAGCTAAGTTTGGTTTTTTCTTCATAGAAAATAGAAGTGCAACTCACCTCAGGGTTACCAATGCAACTTATTCAAGAATTAAAAGTACGTTTGATAATGTTTATGTTTTTTACTTTTCGTTTTCGAAAGATATATCACCAACAATTTTCTTTGTTTTATAATATATGCATTTAGAACGTTTTTCAAAATTTTCAAAAGCAAGAAAACAGTTCTAAAAACCATATTCTTTTGTTTTTGAAATTTAGTTGGAACTTTTTTAAAAGAAAAAAATTGTTAAACAAAGAAATTGATAGTCAAGTTGTTTTAATTTTAATGAACAGAAAGCTAAAACAAAATCATTATCAAACGGAATCCTACCTTGCTATATGCTCTACAATTGCAAGGCTTGAAGTCAGCCCAGGTGATTCAATTCCAAAAAGGTTGATGAGACCAGAAACCTTATGAATCTCCTTCCCCTGCAAAATATCATAGCAATTCCGTACTTAACATTGAATGACATTAACACCGAGTGAGATTTTCTAGAAAGCAAGATAACATTACAAAGTCCAAAATGTAGTCTGACGTAGTTCATGGATCTGGCACTTGTTTCTGTCCTAAGATGAAACCAAGGTATAGAAAAAGACGCAAATATATGGAAGATTCAATTAATTTGACAATGAATGGCAGAATTGAAAAATTAGGAATGCAAAAGAAGCTTGAACATCAATCAAGTTCCTAACTGTTTAATAATGAAATGGTTAAGAGTGTGTTTGGAATACATTTTCAAGTGTTTAATTTTTAAAAATAAATCATTTTAAAAGAAATTGAAGTATTTGACAACCACTCAAAATAGTTTTTCAAGTGTATTTTAATCGATTTTTATCAAAAGTGTTCATATAGAAATGAGTTTATTGAAACATGTTGAAAATAAGTTTATTAACATAGGGACATTTACGTAATTGTGTAGGTCCCTAGGGTTTCCTACTGTCTATTTATAGAGTGTGTCCCCGTGTATTCAATGTATCAGATTAACTAATAAGAAAAGATCTTTATATCATGGTTTTTCTCCCTGTACTAGGGTTTACACGTAACTGTGTGTTGTTATTCTCTTTTCTTCTTCTATATTTTAACATGGTATCAGAGCTAGGCGACGAAATCCTGGCCGTTATGGAAGAGAACCAAACACAGTCGTCTTCTACTGATGGAACTTCGAGTTTTGACATGAAGACAGCTATTCGAGCGGCCGTAAAGAAGTGTTTTCAAGCAGTCCTACCGGAGTTGATTTCTGTCGTCCAACTGCAGTCGATAGAGAGCCAAAGTCGATGGGAGCCACCGCGCCAGATAGAAGCCACGATCGGCGACCAAAACCAGGGTGGCGTTGTCTTCGACAGTCGGATAGAGGTGAATCCAATCAAGCCCAACCGAGTCTTCGACGGTCGGACAGGAACATATCCAATTGAGCCCAGTCGTGGGTTGTTGCAATCCGCGTCGATCGAGCCCAGACGTATCTTCGACGGACAAACAGGAACGAATCCGATCAAATCCAGCCGTGGGTTGCTGCCATCCGCACCGATCGTGCTCGCGCCAGGTCCATTCGATCAACGTGCACCGAACACTTCGCTCGAGCATTCCAGCCGACTGGTGTCTTCTCATATGCCGGCGAACTCCTTCCAACCAGCGACTTCCTTCCAGCCGTCAGTGGTTGCTCCGTTTCTAGCCGGCACTTGTGGCTCGAACCAATGCCCAGATGATGTTAGACAACGGTTTGCTTATCTCCAACAATAGATTTTGGACTTGGATACGATGTTCGGCGCAAATCCCCAACCGATTCAACCAATCTATTCAGAGAATCCGGTAAATTCGTTCCCTATTTTGCCAAATGCTTCTTATTTATCTGGCTCGATGGGCAACTCTGCAGGATTTCTTGTAGGAGAATAATTAAATGGCCAAAATTACTTCTCATGGTCCCAATCAATCCAAATAGCCTTGGAAAGGCGTCACAAATTTGGGTACTTGACAGGGGAGATTCCAAAGCCAGTACCAAACAATCCTCAAGAACGGATCTAGAAAGGGGAAAACTCGCTATCACACTCTATCTTCGTGAATAGTATGGAACCTTAAATAGCCAGACCATTATTGTATGTTGCAACTGCCAAGGATATCTGGGAGGTTGTACGAGATTTGTACTCAAAGGGACAGAATGCCTCTCAACCTATGAAGCACAGATACAGATACGACTACATGATACGAATACGACGATTCGTCAATTTCTAAAAAACTAAGATACGGATACGTCTAAGGATACATCACTTTTTTATATACTTTTTTAATAAATATATTTCTAAAAAACGAGAATACTGATACGTTGAAGATACATTTTTTTTTCTTTAAAAAAATTTAGGATATAAATAAATTTAGCATACAAGTTAATAACAATAGCACAAAATAGAATACAAACACTGAAATACAATAAAAAAAAACATCTAAGATATTGAAGTACAATAGTTAATAAAATGCAATAGAAAAGTGACTCATGTTGCAAAGAAGAAGAAGAAAAGATTAGAGAGAGAAGTATGAAGATAAACAAAGAACTTATTGTTGAAGAAATCCAAATGGTTTATACTTAACCTTAAACTGGATGTGATGGTCCTTGAACCTTGCAATTAAATGTTCTTTGTAAGCTTTTCAGGAATGCGGGCTCGGGAGAGGCATGATGTTAATTGATGCTACTCTTTCATGACAACTATGGACATTACCTTACTAGTTTCCTTTTTAAACCTTATTTACTACAGAAGTGGAAAATCTTACATGCTTTATTTAGGAAACTAGTTTACAATTTCAAGTTACATTTACTAGTGTGGCAATACCCCAACTACAAATCTCTTTTAGTACTATTTCTAAACTTGTGGCAGACCTTGACCAACTTCGCAACCTGGACTCTTCTGCTACCTGCGAGAGAAACACAGAAAACAAACCATTACAAGTCTTCAGATCATAAGTATAAGCATTATATTTAAAAATATAAGTACAAGGTTCCACTGCAAACCATCACAATCCTAAGCATTATATTACGAGGTTCCAATGCAAACCTTCACAATCCTACCTACACACGATAGATAGTTAACATTTCACATTTAAAAATATTCATCAACCTATGTACACATCGTTCTCCCTTTCATGGGCTCAGAAGCTAGGCCTGTCGACTCTCTGACCATCCCATTCAAGGTTTTTCCTTCCCACTGGCTTAGGAACTAGATTCTTGGGTCCTCGCACCATCCCGTAGGGATTTATTTTGGGCTCAGGTTCTAGGTCCATAGACCCCCTGACCATCCCAATCTCATATTCATCTCATAATATAAACTACAACATATTAATTCTAAATATGCTTAAAAGAGTAAAAGAAGAAACCACTCACAGTGACCTGTTGAGATTTCTTTTTCCTCCCAGTTCACCCAGTTTCCCTTAATCTTCTGCTGGACCCTATTTCAGATTTAACTTTAAACTTAGATTACTCACTCTTTCGAGCCTTATCTCAAGACATTTCATTCTTAAAAAATGTATAAAAATGTCTTAACCAGATTACCTTAGAGTTTCGCCTTGAAACTCCTTGACGATAGTTCGAAGTCTCAAGTTCACTCCCCCTGGCCCGACTATTTCCCCACTGGTGAGCACCTCTCAGTTTTCCTTGAATTTGACAGTCTTAGAATTAGAATTTCATTAAGGCAGCCCTCATACCAAATCTACATTTAATTTAAAAGCTTTTGGTCAAAAAATCACCTGATTTGCACGAGTAGTCCGGAATAACTTCCTGTTTGAATTTAGTCTAGGCGGTGAGCACCTCTCAATTTTCCTTGAATTTGACAGCCTTAGAATTAAAATTTCATTAAGGCAGCCCTCACATCAAATCTACATTTAATTTAAAAACTTTTGGTCCAAAAATCACCTGATTTGCACGAATAGTCTGAAATAACTTCCCGTTTGAATTTAGCCTAGGCATCTGTCCGTACACCCAGCTTCCTTCAGCGCCTCTGTTTTTACTTTCGTCCGATCAACGCCTCTTTTCCCTCGTTCAACGTATGAATGTCTCTTATTTTCTCCTTTCTTTGTGATTTTTATGGACTTAAATGGTTTGTGGGTTAAAGTGAAGCGTTCTGCTCCTTTTATAGGCATCCCACCCTTCTCCTTTTTCCGATATCTCCTCCTTTGATCACATCCAAGCATATTCCTCTCATTCTGCCAACGCCCAGCCTCTTCCACCTCCTATTTGATGAGTCTTCTTCATGCATCAAACTCACTTTGCATGAATATTTATTCGTCCAGCTCCTACTATCTCTGTTTCAGACTTTCGTTGATAACGTTATTTGTCCTGATGAGATCATCGATCTTGCGTAACGCAGTCCTCAGCACCGCCCCATCGTTTAGTTCCTACTTCTATCGTCTAGCTCCAACAACCCATCGTGTAGCTCGATCTCGCGCATAGCCTATCGCTTAGCTACTGCGTGCATCGTTTAGCATTGACGCCTTATCGCCCAACGCATCCTCTAATCGCTTAACGTCATATCCCAGCGCCCGCGTCTATCGCCCGTCGCTTAGTATTCCACCTATCGTGTAGCGCATCTGCTCATCGCCTAGCGTAGCACAGCTATCGTCTAGCGCCTACGCCCATCGCATAGCGCCATCGTATAGTCCATCGCTTAGCGCCCGCACATCGCTTAACGCTTAAATATATTTTGTTTGTGATTAATAAAATATATTTTGACAATTTATGTTTGTTTGATGAAATGATTATTAGCTAGATGGGATCAAGTCAAGCAAGAAATCCTTTATGCGAAAGGTGTGGGAAGTACCACCCTGGAGAATGTTTGAAGGGAACAGATAAATGCTATATTTGTAGGCGCACAGGACATAAAGGGAAACAGTGCCCAGAGTTTCAACATTTCCTTAGTCACCGGGAACCAACCTTTGACGTAAGTAAAGACTATCCCTTTCGTAGATGTCATAAAAGCCATTTAAGAGACCAAGAAGGGAGAGAGGGTCTATGTCTCAAATGCGAACAACCCGATCACCATTGTAAGGATTGTCCAACCAATAATTCGGCCAGTAGCTCATGAGGAAATTAAGCTTAGAAGGATTACTAGTATTAAAATGAAAATAAAAGTGCTTGTAAATAGAACCTATGTGAATGAATAAAGTTGTAAAAGGTTGATATAAATAAATTAATTGATGTTTATAGTAATGCTTCAAATTTCCGGACGAAATTTCTTTAAGGGGAGGATAAATGTGAAACTTGCATTCCTATTTCCCTGTTTAAACTAATAACTAGGAGAATCTAAGTAGGTATGAAACCCTATGCCAAAAGGAAAAACTCTCAGTATTGAATAAATGTTCTTCAAAAAATTTGGAATTTAACTAATGGAAATTTAACTAAGTGCAAGATTAACACAGAACCAAGTGTTTAGTGTTAAACGCATAAATTAAACTAAGTCAAGGACAATCATGTGTAAATTTGTCAAGTTGAATGCATTGCATGAAAGTCGTCCATGCGTTGAGAATGCGTGAGCAAGAGCAGAGAAAGCGAGGGGTTAAACGCAAGGCGCTGGATGGACAATCGTGTAGCAAATGAGCAGTACTACACGATGAGGTAGGTGATCGTGTAAACGGACACTAGACGATTGTGTAGCAATGCGGGGAGCTAAACGATCATATAACAATGTGCAGAGTTAAGCGATGCGCTAGACGATCGTGAAGATGCGTGCGACGTTAAACGATGAGAAGTGACGTGCTAGATGATCAGGCTATACGATAGACAAAGTACTACACGATTAGTGTAAGCGCTAGACGATAAGCGTAGAAGCTGAACGATAGCATTAAGCGTTAAGCGATACGCGGGCGCTAACCGATGGACTATACGATGGCGTTACGCGATGGGCGTAGGCGTTAGATGATAGTCGTTCTGCGCTAGGCAATGAGCAGATGCACTACATGATAGGCGGAATACTAAGCGACGGGCGATAGACGCGGGCGCTGGGATATGACACTAAGCGATTAAAGGATGCGTTGGACAATAAGGCGTCAGTGCTAAACGATACACGTAGTAGCTAAGCGATAGGTTATGCGTGAGATCGTTGAGAGCGGATCGAGCTACACGATGGACTGTTGGAGCTAGACGATAGAAGCAGGAACTAAACGATGGGGTGGTGCTGAGGACTGCGTTACGCAAGATCAATGAGCTCATCAGGACAAATAGCGTTATCAACGGAAGTCTGAAACAGAGATAGTAAGAGCTTGACGGATAAATATTCATGCAAAGTGGGTTTGATGCATGAAGAAGACACATCAAATAGGAGGTGGAAGAGGCTGGGCGTTGGCAGAATGAGAAGAATACGCCTGGATTTGATCAAAGGAGGAGGTGTCGGGTAAAGGAGAAGGGTGAGATGCCTATAATAGGAACAGAACGCTTCACTTTAACCCACAAACCATTTAAGTCCATAAAGATCACAAAGAAAGGAGGAAATAAGAGACATTCACACGTTGAACGAGAAAAAAGAGGCGTTGATCATACGAAAGAACAGAGGCACTGAAGGAAGCTGGGTGTACGGACAGACGCCTAAGCTAAATTCAAACAGGAAGTTTTCCGGACTACTCATGCAAATCAGGTGATTTTTTGACCAAAAGTTTTTAAATTAAATGTAGATTTGGTGTGAAGGCTGCCTTAATGAAATTCTAACTCTAAGCTATCAAATTCAAGGAAAACCGAGAGGTGCTCACCAGTGGGGAAACAATCGGGTCAGGGGGAGTGAACTCGAGACTCCGAACTATCACCAAGGAGTTTCAAGGCGAAACTCTAAGAAGGAAATGTCTTGAGATAAGGCCCGAAAGAATGAGTAATCTAAGTTTAAAGTTAAATCTGAAATAAGGTCCAGTAAAAGATTAAGGGAAACTGGATGAACTGGGAGGAAAAAGAAATCTCAGCAGGTCACTGTGAGTGGTTTCTTCTTTTTACTCTTTTAAGTATATTTAGAATTAATATGTTGTAGTTTATATTATGAGATGAATATGAGATTGGGATGATCAGGGGGTCTATGGACCTAGAACTTGAGCCCAAAATAAATCCTTACAAGATGGTCAGGGGCATCCAAGAGTCTAATTCCTGAGCCTGTGAGAAGGAAAAACCTTGAATAGGATGATCAGAGGGCCGGCGGGCCTAGCTTTTGAGCTCATGAAATAGAGAACTATGTGCACATAGGTTGATGAATATTTTTAGATGTGAAATAATAACTATCTACCGTGTGTGTAGGTAGGATTGTGAAAAGCTTCACGGTAGGATGAAGGTTTGTATTGGAACCTCGTAATATAATGCTTATGATCTGAAAAAGACTTGTACTTATGGTTCCACTCACTGAGCTTTGTAAAGCTCATGGTTTGTTTTTTGTGTTTCTCTCGCATATAACAGAAGAGTCCAGGTTGCGAAGTTGGTCAAGGTCTGCCACAAGTTTAGAAATAATACTAAAAGAGATTTGTAGTCGGGGTAGTGCCACACTAGTAAATATAACTTGAAATTGTAAACTAGTTTCCTAAATAAAGCATGTAAGATTTTCCGATGTTGTAGTAAATAAGGTTTAAAAAGGAAACTAATAAGGTAATGTCAATAGTTGTCATGAAAGAGTAGCATCAGTTAACATCACACCTCTCCTCGAGCTCAGGAATGAGAGCTCGAAGCGGGGTATGACAACTCAAATGTGAAGATGGAGACTAGATGATTCTAGTCTATGATTTGGTCCGTTATTTATTTATTTATTTATTTTAGTTTTGGACTCGAATAGTAAGTTTTTTAAATAGGTTGCCTGATTTTAGATTGAGAAATATTATATAAGTTACTTGTCTTTTTTCTTTTTTTTTAAAAAAAAGTACACATAGAATTAGATACGTCAAATCGCGTGTCAAATGCATATCTAGAAAGTAGCTGAAAATATAGATACGTCAAATCACGTGTCAGATACGTATCTATGAAGTATCTAGAAGTATTGGTATCTAAGACGTGTCTGATACTGATTCTTTGCCTCACATGAAGTATTTGTGCTTCATAACTCTCGACTATATATGCTTCACAAGCAGGTCCATGAATGCAAATAAGGATCCATGGATGTTACATCATATTTTAATAAATTACAATGTTTTGGCAAGAGATGGACCTGTGTCGAGAGATTGTCTGGAACTACGCACAAGACGGGACTCAATACTTGAAAATTGAAGAAGCAGACCATGTGTATGTTTTCTTGGCTGGATTAAATCCTAAATTCGATGGTGTCCGTAGTCGAATATTGGGCCAACGCCCTACACTTTCTCTCAGAGAAGTTTGCTCCGAAATAGGGCAGGAAGAGGATCAGTCATGTGCCATGAATAATCCTATTACTACAATTGATGCAGCTGCCTTCATTACAAAGTCGCCCAGTGCTGATGTCGATAAAAAAAACTCTCACCTGTGTGTGAGCATTGTAAGAAGCTTTGGCACACAAAGGACCAGTGTTTGAAATTGCACAGGAAACCTCCAAACAGCAGGCGACGACAATCTCCTGACAAATCTAATACTGGTCGTGTCCTAGTAAGTGACTCCGCAGATGAATATACTCAGAAGCAGTCTTCCATTGACAGTAAGAACAATTTGAATATGGTTAGGGTGAGTGTTATTACACAATCAGATAATTTTCCTTCATTTTCATTTGGCATTATTAGTATAAATGGTAAAAAATCGTAGATTGTAGACTCAGGGGCCACAGATCATCTTACAAGTTCTTCAGATCTGTTTATTTCTTATAACCCAAGTGCTGGAAATTAGCGTATTCGAATTGCAGACGGGTCTTTTACCCCTATTGTAGGGAAAGGTCATATCTCCCTTTTTAACGGTTTAGTTCTGCGTGATACTTTGCATGTGCCTAAAATCTCTTATAATCAGCTGTCTGTCAGTAAAATTACAAGGGATTTGAAGTGTAAGGCAATTTTCTCATCTGATTTCGTTTTGTTTCAGGATCTAAAATCGGGGATGACGATTGGCACTGCCCGGCACGATAGGGGACTCTATTTCCTTTCTAAAGATGCTTCCTCTAGAGATGATCATCGAACTGGGTTTATGTCATTAAATTTTTCTATTTCTAAAAATGACTTTATGTTGTGGCATTTCCATTTAAGACATTCGAATTTTCAATATATGAAGTATTTGTTTCCGCATTTATTTCGCAATGTTAATACTTCCTCTTTAAATTGTGACGTGTGTATTCGTGTCATGCAAAGTCGTGTTTCTTTCCGGTCTCAGCCTCATAAACCCTCGAGTCCTTTTACTCTTGTTCATAATGATGTATGGGGTCCCTCACCTATTACCACTTCCACTGGTAAACGTTGGTCTGTCACATTTATAGACGACCACACTCGTCTTACCTGGGTCTTCCTCCTCACTGACAAATCTGAGGTGTCATCCAATTTCCAACAATTTTATACAACTATCGAGACTCAGCTCAATGCGAAGATTGGAATTTTACGGAGTGATAATGAGCGAGAATTCTTCAATACCTCCTTCAGAGATTTTCTTGTGTCTAAGGGAATTGTCCACTATGGCTTGTGTGCTTACACTTCGTAACAAAATGGAGTAGCCGAGTGGAAAAATCGTCATCTGGTGGAAGTAACCTGATCTCTTATGTTATCTGCCACTCTTCCGTCATACCTGTGGGGGGATGCAGTTCTTACTGCCACCCATCTCATTAATCGGATGCCCTCTCGTATTCTTAACCTTCATACTCCCTTGAAACTATTTAAAGAGTCCTTCCGAACCATTCGATTAATCTTCGATGTTCCCCTTCGAGTCTTTGGTTATGTTGCCTTTGTTCATTCCCATGGTCCAAACTGCACAAAATTTACTCCTTGTGCTCAAAAGTGTGTCTTTGTTTCACTTCATCAACGTGGGTATAAGTGCTATCATCCGTCATCTCGTAAATACTGTGTCTCCATAGATGTCACCTTCCTCGAGGATCACACGTTCTTTCCTGTTAGTCATCTTCAAATGGAGAACATGAATGAAGAGACTAACTGGTCCTCTTATGTTATTCCCTTAGAGTCAGCTCCTATTCATATCTCGTCTAAGCCTAGTTCTGAGCATGACGACTCGGTCCTTCCTACCAACCAAGTTCCTTGGAAAACTTACTATAGGAAGAATCTCAGGAAGGAAGCAGTATCACCTGTTGAAACAGAACCGCCGGCTCCAGTACATGAGTCAGGCCCGCCATCAGATCCAAGTACGTATATTCCTGAAACTAATGATGTTGATGTGTGTATGGAGACTGACGAATGCAGGCAGGATAAGAGCGAAGGAAGTAGTAATACTGAAAGAATGGCAAAAGAGGAGACAGCTGAGAATGAAATGATTCTAGTTAATGATGATGTGGAGGATACTACTGAAATCTCTGATACACGATAGCCAATCATGTTGAGGAGCCTGGACAGTTGAAGAATCGTGATGCATCGCTTGATCTTCCTATAGCTCTGAGGAAAGGCACTCGTTCATGTACTAAATACCCTATGCATAGTTACATGACGTATAGTAATCTGGCACCCGAGTTCAAAGCGTTCATTACCAGTCTGGACACTGTGATGGTTCCAAATGACATAAGTGTCGCAATGGAAAAACCAGAATGGTGGTCTGTTGTTATGGAAGAAATAAGAGCTCTCGAGAAGAATGGAACTTGGGAACAGGTGGCTCTGCCTGAAGGGCACAAGATAGTTAGATGCAAATGGGTGTTTACTATAAAATACAAATCAGATGGGACGATTGACCGATACAAGGTTAGGCTCGTTGCAAAAGGCTTTACTCAGACCTATGGAGTAGACTACTCTGAAACTTTTTCTCCCGTGGCCAAATTAAACATTATCCAGGTGCTTTTGTCATTTTTCGTAAATAAGAATTGGCCCTTATACCAATTTGATGTTAAAATGCTTTTTTGAATGGGGTACTTGAAGAGGAAATCTATATGAGTCATCCTCCTCGGTTCGAGAGTCAGTTAAAAAACAGGGTGTGCAGATTGAGAAAGTCGCTATACGGATTGAAACAATCTCCACGGACCTAGTTTGACAGATTCATAACTTTTATGAAAGCACAGGGGTATGTTCAGGGGCATTCTGATCACACACTATTTACAAAAAGGTCGAAATCAGGGAAGATAGTTGTTCTTATTGTCTACGTTGATGACATTGTTTTATCTGGGGAGGATGATGCTAAGATGATGAGACTCAAAACGAAGATGGCCAAAGAGTTTGAAATTAAAGACATTGGTAAACTAAGATACTTTCTGGGAATGGAAATAGCTCGATCAAAAGAAGGTATCTCAGTTTCTCAACAAAATACACTCTGGACTTACTAAAGGAAACGGGCATGACTGGGTGTAAACCTATTGACACACCAGTAGAGTACAATGAGAAACTCAGTGAGAAGAATGATAGAGTTCTTGTTAATAAAGAAAGGTATCAGCGGTTAGTCGGGAAGTTGATCTACTTGTCTCACTCAAGGCCAGATATTTCGTATGCAGTAGGTGTTGTCAGTCAGTTTATGCAGGTTCCCTATGAAGATCATATGACAGCAATTGAACGTATCCTTCGATACCTGAAAGGAACTCCTGCAAGGGCTTGATGTTCAGAAAGTCCGATAAACGATTTGTTGAAGCCTACACTGATTTTGACTGGGCAGGTTTTGTTGTTGACAGAAAGTCGACGTCTGGGTACTGTACGTTTGTCTAGGGTAATCTAGTCACCTGAAGAAGTAAGAAACAATGGGTCGTTGCTAGAAATAGTGCTAAGGCTGAGTATAGGGCCATGAGTCTGGGGATTTGTGAAGAAATCTGGTTGAAGAAAGTGTTATCTGATCTCCAGCAAGATAATGAGCTTTTGATGAAATTGTTTTGTGACAACAAAATTGCCATCAGTATTGCAAACAACCCGGTTCAACATGACAGAACTAAACACGTAGAGATTGACAGACATTTCATTAAGGAGAGATTAGACAGTGGAAACATATGCATCCTTTATATTCCTTCAAATTAGCAAGTTGCAGATGTGCTTACAAAAGGGTTACTAAGACAGAGCTTTGATTATTGTGTAAGCAAGTTGGGCCTTTTGATATCTATGCTCCAACTTGAGGGAGAGTGTTGAAAATAGGATTATTAACCTAGGGGCATTTATGTAATTGTATAGGCCCTTAGGGTTTCCTACTGTCTATTTATACAGTGTGTCCCTGCATACTCAGTGTATCAGATTAACTAATAAGAAAAGATCTCTATATCGTGATTTTTCTCCCTGTACTAGGGTTTCCACGTAACTGTGTGTTGTTATTCTCTTTTCTTCTTCTATATTTTAACAAAACACTTTTGTCTTAAGTCAATCCGAACGAGCCTTATGTTCGTAAATTTGATATTTGAAATGAAACTTCTCATTTTTTCTATTCCTTCTCTTTTTCTCTCTTATCTCTAGATTTACTGTGTTATTCGATTTTCCACCATATCGTCCAACAAATGTAAACATCCCAAGAGTATCGCTCACATTTCACAGGAAATTTTGTCACAACACCATCATTTTGTTGAAAGAAGAAATCCTTTGACATTATCCAGATTTTAAATTTGTATTAAAGAACAAACTTCTAACAAATTTCAAAGTAAACAGGTGAGTTAGTCTGAAATCTAGCAGCAGAGAAAACTACTTATTGTCCATTCAAAAACCAATCAAGAGTCAAAGACTATTGGGTGGTAGTGGTAGTGCATTGGATATGCATAATTCAAGATAAAGAGCTTAGAAATGACCTGTATAACAAAGTCAGCTGGAGTTTGTCAGGGCCTAAGAGTTTTGGCCGAATTCCTGCATATCCCGATTGTAGAGATCCATCCTTGAGCCTGGGTTAGTACTTTCTTACTTCCTCATAAAGCCACTCAGCACGACTACTAGGCACGGAATAGTCAAACCTAGAAAAGAAAGATATCATTAAATTGACAAACGTCATTCCTTTTTTACATCCTTCAGTTTCAAGGTCAAATTTTACATGCACCTCGACTAATCTTTCGAGACAAATCACTTTGGATTTATAACATTTGATTTTCAGAAAACTCATAGCATGTTTCGGAGTGGTTTAGAACATGACAAGAGTACTGTACAATTTCAAATTTTGACATCGATATTAGAACACTTACCCAGAGTCAGAGAATAAATATCAAAGAAGAAATTTTTCATTCTAAAACTAGGTGATATTCTATTTCTAGCTTTATAAATTTATCTTTCTATTTCTCCATAATGCATAATTGTTTTTTTTTTATTTTATAGCCACGAGTTATCTCCTACAAAGAAAAATAAAATATGGTGCTTAAATGGAATAGACAAACATGGATTGTATCACTACTTTCTTGCAAGAGAAGTAATTAACTCTCTAGGTGCTCTTTTAAATGTTATAAAATAAAATGTGACATTTATATGAGAAAAGTAACTAAAAGAATATTTTTATTAATTTATTTATTATAAATTATTTATAGTATTTAAATAATGCAGTTTAGGTATTTGGGGGTGATGATGTGTCGAAGACAAATGAAAAATTATATTAATTGTGCAATGTAATGTGAAGTTGGGAAAGAAGGTTAATGGACCAATCTCACATTGAAAATTTGAGATCACTCCACCTTCGAAGAGTTGTATAAGGTCTGTTGTGTCTAAACATTCGAAAGGTTTTGAACCAAATTTGGTGAAAGTTATGAAGAACAATGTATCAACCAAGTTTGGTAAAATGAGTCATTTGATCAGCCTTGGGGAACAAAACTCGATGGATACATTGTTCTTCCTAGCTTTCACCAAACGTGATTTAGAACAGACTATACACCTCTTTGAAAGTGGAGTGATCTCAAATATTTTAGTGCAAGATTGTTCCATCAACCTTCTCTCCCAACTTCACATTGAAATGCACTATCTAACATAATTTTTCATTTGTCTTCACAAACATCATCACCCCCAAGTACCTAAAATGCATGCAAGTAATATTTAAATACTATAAAATATTTATAATAAATAAATCGATAAAAATATTATTTTAGTTACCTTTCTCACACAAATGTCACATCTTATTTTCATAAGATTCAAAAGAGCCCCATGAAGGTAGTGATACGATCCATGTCTATCTATTCCATTTAAGCACCATATTTTTTATTTTCCTTCCTAGGTGGGAGATAACTCATGCCTATAAAATAAAAAATAAAAACAATAATGGATTATGGAGAAATTGAAAAATAAATTTATAAAGCTAAAAATAAAATGTCGTCTGGTTCTATTATGGAAAACTCCTTTGATATTCCTTCTTTTACTCTGGGAAAGTGTTCTAATATGTATTCAAAATTTGACTGTGGTTTAGAACATGACAACGATATTTAAATCCTTATTTTCATCTAGCGTGTTCTCACTCACAAAATTGATAAATGAAATCAATTGAGAACCCCAAACAAAAGGGATTACAAAAGTGAGCGCCAAATACTGGTGAGAAAAGATAAACTAAAGTGAGTGAAAGGGTGCTTTGCAATTTTTTAGTACCACAAATTGTAAGAATGAAGATTTGAACCTCCGATATCAAGAAAAGGAATGTCTTAATATTGAGCTATGCTCATGATGAAATAAATCATATACTTTGAATTGATTTCTTAGATTTTAACAACAAAGACAAAAGTAAAAACTTAATAAAACTTGACTATACCAAACCAATCCAATACTAGAACAAGTTCAAAACGTTATCACCTCAAGCAACTTGTTCACAAAATCGCTCTTGCTCTTGCTCTCGCTCTCGCTCAAACTATCGCTTAGACTCTTTTCTTCAATTGAATTCTACCTCCCGCTCTCACTTTGCAAATTCTCCCTTCTAAGCTTAGCTTGTCAATCTCAATCACTCCATGAAGCTTTAACTACATGCATTACCAGCAAACGGAACAACTAAACCCTAACCCTAACTTGTGACTAACCAGATAACATGACACAACAATATACATCATACCCACGCTCAAAAACAACATTCAACCCTCACACACACCTCAGAATCCATTGAAATAAATGGATTTGCAGTACATCAAATAGATTAAACCAAAACAATTTCAAAAAACAATAAAAACGAAAATGAAAGGGAAATAGAGTGATACGTTACCTTGTGAAATGCTAAAGGGAGTATTCTGAGGCGAATCACGAAGACAAAATGCACACTTAACAGTAAGAAACACAGAGAATACAAGAAGGAAATAAGGAAAGAAAAAGGAAATGAATCAAGGGAGGGAAGTTCTTTTGTTTAATACCTAAGAGCAATAAGGTAATTGTACAGTAGAACACAAACTTTTTGTAGTCATTATTTATTTTATTCTAAAATAACATTTTAATAATTATCTATATTTCACTCCGACTCTAGATGAATGTAAACAACATCAATGGATTTCTGATTCTAATTCCAGACAACCTTAGTTAACAGCATCAAATGATAGCATTCTCACTCTAAACGAGACCTTTGAGAGAATGAGATTGCCAGATTAGGAGTGAGTCTCACGTTTGATTCTCATTCTTGTTCACAAAATCGCTCTTGCTTGGTTTTGGACCTTTTGGTAAACACTTTGGAATGATTTTTCTTCCAATTTCTTGGTTTCAATTCCTGCAGAGAAAACGTTTCCTATAAAATATAATTTGACTTCTCATGCAATTATTTTGTTTTTTTATTATAATTTGGTTTGTCTTTTCATAGATAGGTCCCTATTTCATTACATTGAAAAGCTTGACTTGATTTTTTCTTCATAGAAAATAGAAGCACAAATCGTCCGAGAGTTACCAATGCAACTTATTCGAGATTAAAAGTTTAAATAGCTAATCGAGTCATTTTAAACTTTTAATTTTTAAAAACAGAAAGCTAAAAGAAAAATCATATCAAACGGGGTCTTACCTTTACATATATATTGCAGCTATATGCTCTGCAATTGCTAGGCTTGAAGTCAGCCCAGGTGATTCAATTCCAAAAAGGTTGACGAGACCAGAAACCTTATGGATATCCTCCCCCTGCATAATATCACAATGATTCCATACTTCACACCGAATGACATTAACACCAAGTGAGATTTTCTAGAAACAAAACATTGCAATCTTCAAAATGTAGTCTGAAGTAGTTCATTGAAATCTGACACTTGCTTCTGTCCACGATGAAACCCAGGTATATAAAGTATATAAAGGGAGTAAGTCGCCTGTTTACTTTGAAATTTGTTAGAAGTTTGTTCCTTACAAATTTAAAATATGGATAATGTCAAAGGATTTGTTCTTTCAAGTTTCAATAAACTGATGCTGTTGTGACGAGATTTCCTGTGAAATTTGAGCCAAACTCTTGGGATGTTAACATCTGTTGGTCAATTAGGCGGAAAATCGAATAACACAATAAATCTGGAGATGAGAGAAAAAGGAAAAGAGAAGGAACAAAATAAAAGAAAAGTTTCATTTCAAATTTCTATTTTAAGAACATGTCAGATTTAACCACTCCACTTCGTTATTAGACCAACAAGAACTTGTTTGATGTTCAAGCTTCAGATTTTGTCCCTGATTTGTCAATGCACTCTTTCACTGTCAAATTAACTGAATTTTCCATATATAATAAGAAACAGAAAAAATTGCTTATTGTCTATTCGAAACCAATCACAGGTCAAAGACTTTGGATATGCATAATTCAAGATAATAAGCTTAGAAATGACCTGTATAACAAAGTCAGCAGGAGTTTGTCGGGGCCCTGAGAGTTTTGGCCGAATTCCTGCATATCCTGATTGTAGAGATCCATCCTTGAGACTGGGATAGTACTTTCTTATTTCCTCATAAAACCGTTCAGCACGACTACTATGAACAGAATAGTCAAACCTAGACAAAAAAATATCATTAAATTGGCGAACATCATTCTTCTTTTACATCATTCAATTTCAATACCAACTTACATACTCCTCGACTAATCTTCTGAGACAAATCACTTTGGACTTATTAACATTTGATTTTCAGAAAACTCATAGGATTTTAATATTCTACATAGATTCATGTGTTATGAACTAAGAAAAGTGTGTAAAAGCAAGAATGGTAACAGGGAAGAGCCAAATAGGGGACAGAAAATGGTTAGTTCAGAGTTCAACAATTTATTGAAGGAATTCCAGCAAAACGCCAAATCATGCGAGCTTTCCATACGGATTTCAAAAAAAATAAAATAAAATAAAACGAAAATAAAACAAAATAAACTAAGACATGAACCCTGAGGTTCAGGCTATTGCTTGAGCATAGGAAGATAAAATCAGCAATTAAAACATTGACTGAATGTAAATAATTTGCCTACGACCTGTGTCATAATATATGAAAAGATAAAATCAGAAAAGAGATAAAATCAGAAAAGAGATATGTTTCTTCATTATATCGTACCAGAATTCAAATTTTGAAACCAGAGAAATGGAGTCTGTATTGCAGCTAGGCAATATGAATCCATCACTACCAGAAGCCAACAATTTGAATAAAAATTCAATAATGAAACACTCAATGAGCACATAAAATTAACAAATAATGAAATAGAGTGTCTACTTGTTCAAGAAGATTGAGATTCCATCGACCTCATCAATCCATTCGACATCAGGACCAAACTTGACTTGACCATCTAAATCCAGTGTAACATGCACACCAATACCACCATCCTCTGGTAGAGGATAAATCAAACGCTGGAATGGCGAGACTCCCACATTTGACAATGTAAAGTAGCAGCCACGTGCATAATAAGAGGGAGGAATGACTCCATCATGGAGACCATCGAATCTCTTTGCAAGCGGAACAGCAGATAACCCTGTGGAATTCACTACAAGTCTAGGAACCAACATGAACTCTGGCACTGGGGGATGATCTTCATTCATCTTTTCAAGATTTTTGGAATCGGATATATGGAGGTGAATTTTATTTTCTTGAACATGACCACCAATAACAGCAGTATTATAAGAGAATTTAGCCCCATGATTTTCAGCCTCCCCCTGGACCCACAAGGGAGTGATATTTCTGTCAATATGCAAGTAAATTAAAGTGATCAAATATATAATACCGCTGCAATCATAGACAATGATGAAACATAGCATGGATGAAGTTATACATGTATATAGATCTAACTTATGGAATGCCAATGAGTGATATTTGAAGTGGTTAAAATAACTTTTGTCATATTTAAAATTTATTCTGAAACATGCGTTTAATCATTCAAAATCAATTTTGATGTATGAAAATCGCATTTTAAAGTGTAAAATCAAACATTAAATTAATCTTGGATGATTAAAAGCATGTTCCGAAGTGGTTTTGAGCATGACAAAAGTAATTTTAACAATTTTATAATCACTCTCAAACATGCTCTTGGGACTTACCACTAAAGATAACATAAACGAATGGGAATCAACAATTCCAGACAAAGGTGAAAGCAAGGCTTTTACACACTGTAATTCAGGTTCCATTCTCATTGCCTCATTACCACCAACCATCCTCAACCCTTCAACCCCATTTTGAACTCCCCGAATCAATAATTCATTCAACTTTGGAACCTCTGATGTTCTAGTAGCAACTATAAGCTTACCAATTTGTTTATGAGGAATCTCATGTTCAGAACAATACCGGTAGAGTAAATCTCTTCCTCTTACGCAAAGAACTGCCTGCAAAAATTGATTGAGTTCATTTAGCTAAACTTTAAGAAGATATTTCAGAGAAATATTAGAAAGTTGCCCCAAAAATTTCACTTCGCTATCGATACTCCCTCTTTTATTTATTCATTTGTTATTTTAAGAAAACAAAAACAACAGTGAGTATCATTTCCTCTTCTATTGCAATTTGCAGCATTCAGGTTTTCAAGTACCTTCATGTGATATAGGAATCGGATAATCAAATTATGCAATATACACTATACATTTGATTTCTAATGAAAACTCTACAATCCTGTTCGCACTTAATACAGACTAAAAAAATGCGTCCATCAACTACAATTCTGCATGCAGTTAGATCCATAACCTAATTTTTCAATCCACGAAATGCTACTAGAAGAAATTTCTAATTACAGAAAAAGAACAAGAACGAGACGAAGTTTCAGTTCACCTTGAGAGAATTGCGAGGATAGTAAATGCCGGCATGGATGACTTCGCTGTTGCGAGAACTAGTTCCGGTACCGAAGGTGGGAGCAGATTCTAACACCAAAACATCTCTGCCTCTGAGAGAAAGCTCCCTCGCCACTGCTATTCCGACCACACCAGCTCCGATCACGACGCAGTCCACTTTCTCTTTCGCTGTACCGTCCGCCATTGATGATATCCTCCTCGCCATGCCCGTTCTACCCCGTAAACTTCGAACAGCAAGATTCAGCATCTTCTTCTTCTTCTCCCCCCGTTTTCACAACTTTCCTTTTTCTTCTGATTGGGGTTGAGCTTCGAGCTCTTCTGGATTTTTGTTTCAATAACTTAAAACTTGAAAGATTTAAAAAGATATTATGTATTTGAATTGAACACCCTATTTGTAAAATAATAAACTATTATATATAAACAAAGATAGTGATGTAATATTACAGTTTTATTTTACTAAATTTCTGACCGTAATATTTAAAAATAAAATTAGAATATGATATAGTATAACAATTTTATTACATAGCCAAGTAAAGATCTAAAAAATGTCAAAAATTCTATTTATTTTTTTAATATAATATTAATAATCCTTCTAACTAAAAGTAGTGGATAATTATATTTTATTTTAAATATCAACACTATGTTATTCGTTTGAGTAGTTGTTAGAGGTGGTCTTCTCACAATTAGCGGTTGAAGTTGGTCGTTAAGGCAATCGTCAAATTAGTTGTCTGTCAGACATGGCATCCAAGGTGGTATTCATCGAAATTTTTTATGATGGTGGTCATCGGATATGTCACCAAAGTGAGACAGCGATAGTCGTCGACGAGTGGAGTTGATGGAAATATTTGAGAGAGAGAGTTATTGTGAGGTGATTTGCATTGAGTTTCCATTAACATTTTCAACATTCGGGGTTAAATGTTAAGTTGATAAACCAACTCAATTCATGTTGGTGAGTCAAATTACACCCCTCCAAAGTTTTATATAATGATCTTTTACTTTATATAATTTAAATGAGTATTGTTTTTTTAATTTTACTTTTTTTAAAAAAATTTAACAAAACTGCACTATGATATATTGAAAAAAGATTAAATTGCAAAGGTAAGAATCTAGTCCTATAATTAGAATTTAGTTCCTATAGTTTGATAAAATCATCCTAATTTAACCTTTATTTATGATGACTTTTATTAAACTATAAAAACTAAAATTGTATTTTAATATAAAATTTAAAATAAATTGTGATATTATTTTTATATAATAATTAATTATTTACAAACAAAATTTTTAAATACGTAAATTTTTAAAAATTTAATTTAGTCTTGCAAAAAGAATATGGAAAGAAACCTGCAATATGATATAATGAAACAATAACCAAAAAAAAAAAGTGATATTATATTTCACTAAACAAATAAAAGAAATGGTTTTGTAAAATTAAAATAAAAAGTAAAACAAAAAAACTGGGAGCAAATATAATTAAATGGGGTGTTCGTGGGGTTGGTTTGGTTGATTTAAATGAGTTTTTAGATCCAATCCAATTATTGTAAAATTCTTCAATCCAATTAATTAAAAAAAAATGAACCCAATATTGATCGATTCGGATTAATCAGATCATTTATTTAAAATTTTATTTTGGAAAGAATAAATGTGAATACATAAAAATTTTATTTAATTATTTTCATTTATTGAATTAAAATTGACAACACATATATGATTGTGTCATAAGTTATACTAGATGTGTATAAGAGACAGATATATATATATATATATATATATATATATTAAAGTTAATAATAAGTTCTGAACCAATCCATAAATAGAGAGTCTCCTCTTCCTTGTATTAGAAGATATCTATATTATGAACGATAAGATGTCTAATTCAAGGAAACTCTTTATTTATAGAAAATTACAAGAGTCTAAAAAGGATAACTAAAATAGGTTAAAAACTAATTTGGTAATTAAAATGTAATTGATAAATGATTAACTAAGATTAACTTGATTTTACCAAAATATCTCAGTCCTTTTACATCAAATAGGGTATGAGAATTAGTCTATTTTGTCCATATATTATTACAAAGAAACCATAGCTAAGATTTACTATATTTGTATATGTTAATAATTTGAATATATAATGGAAACTTCTGAAGAAATTTCAAAGGCAGTATAGTTTCTTAGGAAATAATATGAAATGAAAATACCGAAAAATAAAGTTTTGTCTTAGCTTGCAAATAATGCGTAAAACGTATGGAATTGTGTCAATTTATAGAGAAGATATCTTATATGGACTAGGTACATCGTTGAATACTTTTATGGTGGTTCATTTATTTGATGTGGAAAAAATATATCATTTGATCTTAGGTAGATAAGAAAGAACTTTGGGTAAGAACCATGATTTTTTGTAATAATTGTACTTCTATCTCTACTGGTTTATACATTATTGTCGTAGCATTTTTAGTAATTATATTACATAGATATAATATTCATCCAAAAGGGTAAAGTTAAAGATATATTATGTTTCAGTTGAAAATTAGTTTACATGAATTTATTTTATTCTAATAAATATAATTGCGATCTAATTGGTTGTGAAGATGCATGTTATTTATCTAATGGTTGGATCTCAAATAGATTATTTATTACTGGATATATTTTTCATATTACTACACAGTCTATGTAGTAGATCATAACAACTACGGCTTTAAATCATGTTGAAACCCTGATGATTCATGAGATTAACTAATAGTGTTCTTATATGAAGACAATCAAGCATAAAATTAATGGCAATATCACTATTCAACATATTTCTTCAAAAGATGATTTAGAAGACTTATTGATGAAAGTGTTACTTACAACAATATTTGAGAAGTTGACACTACAAAATTTACATCTAATGCCCAAGAGTTATCAAGTAATATTTTCACGATGGGTGGTAAATGTGTTGCATTTTTTCCCCCTCGGCTATGGTTTATCCCACTGGGTTTTCTTAGCAAAGTTCGTGATAAGATCGTTATTAAAGTATATGAATAATATACTATTTTTCCTTCCCTAGATTTTTCCTATAAAGATTTTAACAAGACATGCTATATATAATATAAACATCTAAGGTAAGTGCGATATACATTTGAATAATATATTGAGGTTCATGGATTACATATCCCCAAATCTTCTAGTATCTTTACCAATATCTGTATCACTTTATATTTTATAAACTCTATAAATAGTGGTAAAAATATAAATAAATAGAAAATACATTCACCCTCTACTTTTCTTTTCCGTATTCTGCTCTCATTCCCTTGTTTCACAATATTACTATTTTTATTGTTTTGTGGAGGTTAAAAAATGTAGTTGGATTTGGATAATTCAAGAGAGATGATATGTGGCATCTTGGATAGGAGATGATATATACCATACATATGAATTTATACTCATAAATTTTAGATATCGTATGAATTAAAATCTAGAACTAATAATTGTATCAATTTTAAACAATGAACTTTGGTAAGTGTAACGATTTACATTCTCCACCTCCAAAATTCGTTCAATCAATATCGTATAAAACTTATAATTTGAGTCAATTAAACTCACGAATTTTCATAAGTTGACCAATTTTAAACCTTTCATTCATTTGAAAATCATTTATGCATTGAATATCAAATGTATGTAGACTTCTTCAAATATTAGTTTTACAAAATGAATGATTAGAGTAAGTGCATGGATGGTTTTTAATAGAAATTTTGACTAAGGGCTCGTTTGATAACATTCTTGTTTTCTGTTTTCTGTTTCTGTTTCTCATTTTTTAAGAAATGAAGTTGTTTGATAACCATTCTCGTTTCTTATTTCTAAATTTTAAGAAATGTATCTAAAAAGAGGGTCAAATTTGAGAAACTACACAAAATAGTTTTTGTCGTTCCTGTTTCTATTTATATATTCTTGTTATGTAAATTAACCAAACCTAGTGTTTGCTTTATAGGTATTCAATGCTAAGACCTTGTTTGATAGCCATTTTGTTTTTGTTTTTTAAAATTAAGCTTATGAACACTATTTCCACCTCAAATTTTCTTTTTTTGTTATTTACTTTTCATCAATGGTTTAAAAATCAAGCCAAATTTTGAGAACTAAAAAAAGTAGTTTTCAAAATGTTGTTTTTTATTTTTAAAAATTGGTTGAGAATTCAACTATTATACTTAAAAATATGCATATCATTATTTTTTATTTTTTATTTTTTATTTTAAAAAAACATGTATGAAATAGACTTAATTTTCAAAAACTAAAAAATGAAAAAAGACACGGTTATCAAACGGGACCTAAAGGATTCAAGAATTATTCCACCAGTCACAATGTTCTCATTTAAACAATTTATTTTTATGTTTTGAATAATCTAATTTTTATATTTTATTTCAATATCCCATCCAAATATTTATTACTTTCCTTTATTTATGTATTAGTTTAATATTGGATTATAAATTTTATAATATTTAGATTTATATATTATTTTAATTTTCAAAATTCAAAATTTCAATTTGTATATTTTAATATCTTGAACTTTCAAATTTAAATTTTGCAGAGTAGTATAGTCGAGTTAGACGTGGGTCAAAATTATTTAGGACAATAATTCAAGTGAGAGATGATATTTCGATCAAATTTGGGCAACATTTGATGGATAGATACAACTTCATTTTTGTATTTAATTGTACATCAAGACTTATTTGTATTAGATGATATAAATTTTTAATAATTTATTTTTCGATATTTCAAGTATGACACATCTCTTTTTATATATTATATTACTACAAAAATAAAAAATAAAAAAAGAAACAAGAAATAGTTATCAAACAAGTTTCGATTTATGCTTATTTTTCTCAAACAAAGGAAACATGAATAATTATCAAATATATTCCCATTTTTAGTTATTAAAATACAAGAAACGGGAAACAATAAACAAGGGACAAAAAACGGAAAACGAGAAACAGAGACATTATCAAATAGGCACTAAGAGTCTAAATGATTAATTTATGAAAGTTTAGGGATTTAGTTGATACATTTACGAGTTTCACACGAGATTTTTCTAAGCACAATGTAAGGTAGGGTATAAATTGATACACTTAAAAAAGTTTAGACTTTAAATTGAATTATTAGTTTAAAGTTTACATGGGTATAATCCCTAAAATCTAAAAATATAAATTGATATTTTTCCTATATAATAACATTTGTTTGAGGATTATTTTGGTTCAATCACAAGTGAAAAGATTATTTTGGAATTTTTCAATGAAAGAAAACACCAATATCCTACCTATAAGTTTTCCCAAATCTTTCATCAAATATTAAAAAATTTGATATCAAATGTTACGTAATCTTTCCAATCTTAGGCACAATTTCATTTACCAATTATTCAAATGAATCTTGGGTGGTTGCAGTGTGATTTTTAAAATTTGGAAAAGATTAGATAAAATTAGGAAATTTTAAATAGAATCTCCTTGCTCATCAAATTCCATCGAGAAAACTAAAAATAAAAGTTAATTTTTTTATTTAATTTTGGGGTTTGATCTCGGTAAGCACCAAGAAAAACTATTTAAACCATCGTTCGAAAAGTAAACTACTTATAGAAGAGGGAAACATTTTGAGGCTAATTCTGTCAATATCCCGAAACGATATTTAAGTATGATATATTTTGTTTTGCTGTGATGCGTTTATTTATTAGTTAAAGAAAATTATCGCATTTCTTGATGTACACATTATTTATTATTTGTTCCAATAATAATATGTGTGTTTAAAATGATTTTCCTTGAACGTTTTGTTATAACTATCGAAAATTTAAACCATTTATAGTATCGGTAATTTTTCTGGAAATATTAATCGATATTTTACCATTTTAAATTATTATTTTAATCTCTGGGTCAATATTTTATGTTCATTAAATTTAAATGAATCTTATATTTTAAAAATAATAATAAATCTGATAATTTGTGCTTAACTAGTTCTAATTCCATCATTATAAATAGGAATGTTTCGATTTTTATCTTTTCTTTATTATTACTATCATAGCAATTTTCCATTTACATGAATGAACTAACTAGGTGTTAAAAGAGAAAGAGATAGTGCCTCTTATTTTAGAACTATACTAACTTACAAAATGCCTTTTTTTTTTTTTTTTTTCTTTCTTTTTCTTATGGTACAATCATGTCAACTACCACTCAATTAAACTTACCTTGACACTCTTATAGAGTTAAATTAAACGGTAAGAAAATTGACTCGGATGTGTTAATGGGTGGATTGGGTCAAATCCATAAGCGAGGACATACTCAAAGACGAAATTTTGTGGGAGAGACCAATTCCTAGATGGCCCATAGAGTCCATAATTACCTTGAGACAATGTCACTCCTATAAGAACAAGAAATATTTAAATAGAGATTCTAATCTCTTCAATTAGGTACATGACTTTTCTTGTTTAGCCCAACTAATACCATTTTGATCTTATATTTATTTAGGCCCCGTTCGATAACTATTTTATTTTTTGTTTTTGTTTTTGAAAAATAAGGCAGTAGACACTACTTCTCCCTCTAAATTTTTTCTATTGTTATCTACTAATCACCAATGATTTAAAAATCAAGTCAAATTTTGAGAACTAAAAAAAGTAGCTTTCAAGATATTTTTGTTTTTGAAATTTGGCTAAGAGTTCAACCTTGTACTTAAGAAAGTTGTAAATATTATAAGAATTGTGGATGAAATAAACTTAATTTTAAAAAACAAAAACTAAAAATAAATAGTTACCAAACAGAGCCTTAGATGTTATAATGCCTGGAGAACAGCACCACGATAATGCAAAAATTTGTCACATAAGTATTTATCACACAAGATGCATTGTCACGGTCGATTGGAGCAGTATTTAGCTAGTTAAATGTGTGCTAAAACTTTAATGAGTTTCATCTAAAACAAACAACAATAGTATTTTTTTAACTCTTTTGAAAATTTAAGACTTTTTTTTAACATTTTTAATGCGCAGAATTGAGTTGAGTTGAAAATAATTATTTGGGAAGTTAGATAATGGAATTAGATTATCTGTACTTATGGTGTATAGTTGAGTTGGAATGTTTGTGTTTAAGGAGTTGAGTTGGATCAGAAAGTATGTGTTTGGAGTGTAAAATTGAGTTTGAGTTTCTGGTGTAGTTTTTCTAAATGAAATTGATTTTGTCTTGAATTTTCCCCCTATTTTTCTAAGTTTCCAACTATACACATATTCTCCTATTTAACACTAAAAAACAATTTTTTTTACCTATTCTTAAAACATAACAAATTTCTACAAATTAAACATAAACAAAACACAAATTTTGAATTCAATTTTTGAACTCTCAATTACATAACATATATATTTTTTCCATTCCTAAACACTAAACATGTTCCTCGAACGAATTTTTTTCACAACTACTTAGCTCTCAATCATGAACATGGAAGAAACTTAAAAATTAAACATTTTGTTTTTCCTTATTGAAAAATGCAACATATTTTTACCATACAACTTGAACACTCAATTGCATAATAATTTTATCTACATTTCCAAAGAGATGTCATATTCCAATAAAATGAACATTTTCTCTAATCTCTATCCCTCGATTAATTTTAACTCAACCATAAACGAGAATTAAAAAATAAAAAATAAATAAAAACAATTTTTTATCTTGTTGTTTGCCCATTTGTGAAATATGAATTTCAATTTTCACATGGTTAATGCTTTTGTTCTTTATTTTGTGCAAACGTTTGGTTCTTTTCATTTTACACTGTTAAAACGAAATTATTATTTTTTTTTTTTTTGTGCAAACTCGTTTTTTTGCAATTATTTTTATGGTTAAGTATGATTTTCCACTTACAAATAAAATAATAATATCAACCAAAATGTCTATGTACATGTAAAAAATGCATAACAATGAATAGCACTCGATACTTCATAAATTGTTCTCCAACAATCAAACAAAATTTGGACAGTAAAAAGTAGATTCTGAACTTAAAACTAATGAACCTCAAACTAATCATTGGAGGAATTGTGCAACCAGTTTTGGACCCTACAAGTAAGATAACAAACTATAGTTAGATTAGAATAAAGCTAAATGCAAATAAAATTAAAAATTAAGCATACTACAACATACTTTCAAAGGTTCAAAATGAATTAGATCAAAATACCGAGATAAAATAGGGTTGTCGTTAAAAGTCTCGTTAGAGGTGGTCTTCGTCAGAGTTAGTCATCTGAGGTGAATGTTAGTGTTGGTGAAAAAAGTGGTGTTCATTGGACTTAAATCATCGAAGATGGTCTTTAGAGTTATCGTTGAAGGTGGTTGTCGGAGGCCGGAGTTGGTCACCGGAGGTGATTTATCGTGGAGTTGACCGAGCGAAGGTGGTTGTCAGAGTTGGTCGCCAGAGTTGTTGTCAAAGGTGGTTGTCAGAGCTCGAAGTTGGTTGTCAGGGTTGTTGGAATGTGTTAGCAATAGTCATCGACTGTAGCCAATGGGTAGAGCTATTAAAAACAGTGGATAGAGATAGAGAATTGGAGTGAGTTAAAGGGAGAGTTGGGATGAGTTGGAGTTATATTCTTAAACTTTCAATTATAAAAATAGGGTAAGTTGCAAAAACAACTCCTAAAGTATGGTGGTCGTTGTAATTATATTCTTAAATTTTCAATTGTAAAAATTGAGTCATCAAACTTATACAAGTTAAAATTATGAGAAATTTTTACAGATGACCCAGAAATTGGGCAAAAAATGTCAAATGACCCAAAATTTCCAAAAAAAAAAAAAAAAAAAACTCGAATGACCCTTTGCTAACGTCAAATTTGGGTGAAATTACCAAAATATATTTGCGCGCAAATGGAAAAGTCGTCTCGCTCCTGCTCTCTCTCTTATTTCTATCACTCACGTACCAATGTTCTCTCTCTGTATCCCTCGTTCTCTCTTGGTCTCGGTCTTGGTCCCGGTATCTCTCACTCTTTCTCTTCCTTTTTTCACTCATAAATCAATCTTCTCTCTATACCATCAAGTCTTCCTTTTCTCATTCATAAATAACTCTCTCTACATATCTCTTGCTTTCTCTCTGGGTCTTGTACTCTATATCTTTTGCTTTCTCTATGGGTCTTACCCTCTATTGGGAGGGCTCATTACATATTAATCATCTTCAACGACATTGCTTTTTCTCTCCCAGGTATGCAATTATCTTAATTTCATATTCTTCACCCTTTCTTTTTCTTTTATATTTATGCTCATGGATTTGAGATTTTCATTCCGAAGCTGGCCGTCAAGTTGGGAGAGCTCATTGTAGAAAGAGAAGAAGAACAAAAGAGGAAAAAAGAAAAAAAGTTTTTCGCTAAAGTTGGTCCACCGAAAAAAGAAGAAAAAAAAAATTCGTCGAAGTTGGTTCGCCGGAGAAGTTGTGGTCACATTGGAGAAGAAAAGAGACATCGAAGAAGGAAAATAGAGAGAAGAAGAAATAAATCAAGGGCATATTCGTAACTTCACTTAACCATGGCATCAACAGAAGTCCTTTAATATTTCGGGTTTCTAAAATAGGTCAACTGTAGAAATTTCTCTAAAATTAAACCCTTAAACTTATATAATTGTAGAAGTTATAATAATTGTATAAGTATGAGTTCAATTTTATCTGTTGAGATCTAATTTCTATAACTATTGCAAGTTTGGAGGTTCAATTTTAACACCTAAAAATTTGAAGACTCAATTTTTACTATTAAAAATTTGAGAGTATAATTGCAACTGCATTTAACAATTTATTATTTAAAATAAATTGATTTTTCCGATTAGACCTAAAATCATTGTCGCAAAAAGATTACGAAGAGAGAATTTCATAGCAGGCGCTTGAGCAGTGGTTAGTATGCAAAGCATTGTCAGAGAAGACGACAATGGCGAACCCTAGGAGGAACTCCATTTCATTCTCATCTTCGAGCAATCCTCAAAGCTTGGAGAGTCCATTTCACAGTCAATCCCAAGGCCGAAGCCTTTCTCTCTCGTTAGCCTTGTCATTCTCGCATCTGAAGAACTTTCTCAAGAAGCCTCACGCCTTCCCTTTCCTTCTCTCTGTTTTCCTCTTACTCACATGGATTTCTCTCAGAATCCAACACTCTTCTTCTCGCTTCTCTTCTCCCAATTCCTCTCGATTTCAGCAGATTCCCGATTCGTGGAGCAAGGATGACGATCTCAAGGCCAACCTCGTCCGCTTCAAGTCTGGATTCCCTTCCCCAATTGCCAAGGACAACAGGGGCTGGCTACTCGACCCTATTTCTCTCGCGCTTGGTTCCGGCATTCCTGGTATTCCGATCGTCTTCGCTTCTGGTTTTAATTCATTAAGGTTCCGTTTTGTTTGTGCTGAATTCGGCTTTTTGGTGTCTTCTTAGCCTATTATGACTGCGTTTCTTCATTGCTTTAAGCTTGAAACTATATGCAACTATCCACTGCGACTGGAACTTAAACCCCAGTTGTTTATTAATCCCATAAGTGCTCCAAAATCAATCAGTTCTTCAATTCCAATTACCTGTTTTACGGCATTGTGATTTCCGAGTAAAGCCAATGTTCATTTCAGTGATCATTTGCAGGTGGAGCAGTGACCTGTGCTTCTATTCATATTGGAGAAATTCAACCTGGTGCTATGAGGGGAAACCACAGACATCATACATGTAACGAGACATTTGTCCTGTGGGGGGCTAGAACAAAATTCAGGGTAAGCTAAGGAGTACGAGATTGGAAATCATTTGTTTTTTTTTTTTTTTTATCTGTTTTATATCTCGCATTTTATGGATGTGTCATACAGTTGGGAACTCTTTCCTTGAATAAAAAATGGTTGGATTCAGAATTAAATATGTCTTAAGTCAATTAATTATCTTACCCTACTGCTAATTTGGATTCTGTGTCTCTTTATGCACTTTATGCAGTTGGAGAACAGCAAGGTTGGTGATAAAGGATATGCTGAAGTGATCATTGGTGCGGATGAGGTTGCTGTTGCAGCAAGTCCAAGAGGAACAGCCCACGCATTGATAAACATGGATCCTGTACGGACTACATTGTTTCTGGGGTGTCAAGATGGTAGTATAAACTATAACAGTTCAACTTCAGATTTTAAAGTTTGGAAAGATCTTTAGTTGCAATAACTTCTCTTAACTCAGCAACTATTTAGGTCTTGACAAGAATGTCTTTGGCTTTTCTTCTTCCCTTCTATTTCCCTTTGCCTAACCTGTTGGATTTTTGCTAGGTGGAGGGAATGGCATTGTACTTGGAGAATTTGTGAGCCAATTGTGTCATGAACTGAGATCAATTATTACATCTTTGTATACAGTATTCTTTTTATACAGTATGAAATATACTTCAAGTCTGAAGCACAACCTCTGGATCTTGACTGTGAAGTGGAAAAATTGTGAAGGCTTTAATTAGACTAAGTGCATAATAAATAAAATATAAATGCACAATTAACATAATATTAATAACTAGTGTCAATCACGAGATTGAGAAATGAAAGTTTAAATATTATTAACTTTCAACCTCTACCAAATCTTAGAAGTACATTACAAGATTACATTGCAAATATTTAAAATATTAAAAATGTCATCACATAGCAGGACTTCATCTCCATTTCCTCCCATCATTAGGCTTATCCCCTCCATAACTCTTCTAGTACCATTTTTATGTGCCTCCACAAGTATTAGAGACATGGATGGAGGGAGGGTGCTTCGAGAGAGAGAATGTCAGATGGAGAAGATGAATAAGTTCTTGTTTAAGCTTTTCATCTATTTATTATCTGCAACTGCTATTTTATTTCTTAAAAGATGTTGCCCTTAGGCATGCATGCTCAAGCAAGACAAGGCGGACCCTAGGTGTACATAGGTTTCAGTTGTAAACTTGGCAAAGCTTATACAGTTAGTCCAGTTGAAACTCAAACTCAACCTTCTTTGATTCTCTCTTTTTGATAAAAACATTTTCATTCATAGATTGAGAAGTGTTATAAAGAAGGGTTGACATCTGAGTTTCTGATCACTGAACTGAATTGTGGCACAAGATTATAGCATAGATTTTCTTGTTATAAATTGGACTCATCTTTTGTATTCCCTTTGATAGGGATCTTTTATATATTCTTTGGATATTTCATTCATCAATGAAATTGTTTTTTATCAAAAAAAAAAAAAAATGTATTGTGACACATTTCTTGCAAGTTCTGTTCATTTTAGCTTCACAATGTTGGAAAAGAACCTTGTAAATTCTAACATTTCCATATGATATTAATATTTTTAATAACTCAATGTAGTTCACCTTCTTCTAGCACATGAAAGTGTTCATGTGCTGAATTTTACTGTTAGAGTATTCAGCTTTTTTTCTATTGTAGAAATGTTGAATCAGGCAGCTATCTTTTTTGGGATTATATTTTTACTCAAAAGACCTTGGTTGAAGCTGTTCAGGGTTTTAAATTTCCATTGAGTTTCTCTAAGGACGTTGTAATTGGCATCTTGTGAGACATTGGTGCTGGGTCTTGGGAGAACTTTCCAGTAAGGCTTACAATTCCCTGGAGATACACTAGTCTTGTGGAAATTTGGTTGGAAAAAAGAGTAGAAGAATTTTGCAGAATGTCAGCAGACTGTGGGAAGACATTTGGGAACTTATGGTTTTTGTTGCTTCTTCCTCTTGGGATGCAAATTCTTTTTATAAATTGTAATGATACATCTTTTTATTTATCAGCCAAGTGGAAAGGTTGGACCTTTATCCGGAGAGTATCTTCCTCTTGTCCTCTGTATAGGTTCTAATTTTTCTATGAAACGGTCTTGCTCCATATGAAAAAAAAATGTCTATTGAATGTGACCTTTGTAGTTTCTTGTTTGATGAAAATACTTGAATAGTGAAAAGGGTTTTGGAGGCATAAGCATGAATAAATATTTTTCTTTTACCAAGATTAGCTGTGTAGAACCGTAGATTGGAAAGGTTCTATTATTATATATGAACATTTTATCTGATTGTCATCTTGAAAGCTTTCTGATTTAGGGATAAAATTTGAAACCTGTCTATTATTAGTCAACGTCCCTCTTGAAAGAAAAGTGGCTAAGTTTAGAACATCTGTTTCATTGGGACTTAACTTGTACGTATGTGATTGTGATGATGGTTAAGCTTGAAAGCTAACTAAAGTAAGGAAACAAGCAAGAAAATTGCTTGTATCAGAATGCAAGTTGGACATTAAGATATAGTTGTTTTTGCATGTGTATAAAAAGCTAGATTCTGAAGCCCATCATATCAAAACTAGTGTGAGAAAGAGAGAGGAGAGAGAGATTGGTGAAAAAATGGAGACAAAGAAGAGGATGGCAGTTCTGGTAGGGTGCAATTATCCTAATACCAAGTATGAGTTGCATGGCTGCATAAATGATGTGATGGCCATGCGAGAGAAGCTGATGAGCAGGTTCGGTTTTAAAGAGAGCAATATTCAGGTGCTGACTGACGAGCCAGGCTCGTTGCTGATGCCAACTGGTGCCAACATCAAACGTGCGCTGGGGCGAATGGTTGGTAAGGCAGAATCGGGAGACGTGCTGTTCTTTCACTACAGTGGACATGGAACCAGAGTTCCATCCATGAAACATGGAAACTTCCTTCGGCAGGATGAGGCCATTGTACCTTGTGACTTCAATCTCATTACAGGTTTGTTTGTATGTTGTTATTTAGATTAGGAAAGTGATTCTTGCATTTTAGCTGAAATTTTAATTGTGTTTGCAGATATCGATTTTCGTCATCTTGTAAACCGCCTGCCTAAGGGAGCAAGCTTCACCATGATTTCAGACTCGTGCCATAGCGGAGGTCTGATCGACAAAGAGAAGGAGCAGATTGGACCTTCTACCATCATCAACGGTGAAAAGCTCTCACTCCCATCTATACCAAACGCTGCAAAGGCAAAAACCATCCCCTTCCAATCAATTCTACAGCACCTTTCATCACATACCAACATCAACACAACAGACATTGGCACCCACCTGCTCGAAGCCTTTGGAGCAGATGCCAGTCTCAAGTTTCAGCTGCACCCGCGTGAACTCGACACGGTTGACTTGCTGAAGCCCGATGCAGGGATTCTGTTGAGTGGGTGCCAGGCAAATGAGAGTTCAGCAGACATGAACCCGGATAATGCAGGTGGGAAAGCATATGGTGCATTCAGCAATGCGATCGAGAACGTGCTCGAGAAGAACCCCGGTGTACTTTCAAACAAGCAGGTGGTGGTGATGGCGAGAGAGAGGCTGAAGCAGCAAGGCTTGAGGCAGCAGCACCCCTGTCTGTATTGTAGCGATGAGAATGCTGAGGCAATGTTCTTATGCCAGCGCCCATGAGCTAATTTTTAGCCCATATAACACAGAATCGTGACAAAATAAATGAAATAAAATGAACTGTGATTACTTTTATTATTTGTAAACTTGATTGGTTTATTTAATAAGAAGGAAACTGTAGATGAAGTTTTAAGCTTTTTATAAACAAGTATTTTATTGTACTGTGCAGTTCCTTATTTTGGTAATTCAAAAACTAAATATTTCAAAGATATATGATGCTTGGGACTATATATATGTGTGTGTATATATAATTTAAATAATTGGGTTCTTAATTGGACATAGGGTCACATAAATTTTAAGAAATATAAATAATCGAGCAAACTAAATATATTTTTTTTTCTTCCAAGTTCTCATCGGTTAATTACTCAAAAAAAATAAAAAATAATAATTTTGATTAAATTACAAGTTTAGTTCATAAATATTTATGTTTTTGCTTAATTGGTCTTCAAACTTGAGAAAGTGTTCAATAAGTTCCTAAACTTTCAATGAATTTTGTATCTAATAGGTTCTAATACTTTAAAACGTCTAATATGTTGAATTTCAAATTCTATAATTAATATGTACATGTATTTTAAGAAAAGTTGAATGGGTTAAGAACCTAATTAGATATAAAATTGAAAATCCTAGAATTTGTTGGACACAAAGTTGAATGTTTAAAGGTCTATTAGATAATTTAAAATTTCGGAATTCATTGAATACAAAATTGAAAGTTCAAGACCCTAATATAATACCATTTAAGTTTACGATTCAAAATGACACAAAGTTAAAAGTTGAGATTAAACTAGTAATAATAATAAATTTTAAATAGCTCGTGTAAGACTTAATATCGTTATATACTTTAAAATTACTGTAATCTATGTGATCTTGGATTAAAAACAAGTTTAAAAATGTTTTTCAAAAATAGAATATATTAATTTTAAAAAAATAAAATAAATTAAAAGAAGCTTATTAGTTTATTAAGATTCAAAATTAAGCATAAAGTATCCCACAATACAATTTCAAAATAAGATTAAACTTTTTTTTTAGTACAAATTGAAGTAGGGAGATTTGAATTATAGACCACCATAACCATTACTTGATCAACTCCATCATCGATTGATTTTTGAATCAATTAATTTATTGATTTAATCAGTAAATTTTGGTGACTTTTTTTAAGTGTTTTTTGAAAAAGTGTTTTCATAAATTATTATTTTTTTAAAAAAAATATCTAACCATTGTTGAGAAAAATAAGAGCAATTTTTACCATCTAACTAACTAATGATTAATAGTCACCTAACTAAAACCATTCGATTAATAATTATAGCTAACATTTCAAATTATAATTTGCATCGCTATGTCTAAATACACCATCTAAATATTTCTTTTGTTTTTTTTTTTTAATCTAAATAAAGATTGTTGATGCTAAATTTTGGATAGGAAAAACATACATAACTTCACGTGATATCAGTAAATTTGTTTGAAGGAAGAGAAGGACATGACCTGCAAAAAAGAAAACCTGCACATTAGTTTAGTGCTTGCCACACACACTTTGATGCTTCACACTGATGTGGTGCTTGCCACACACTCCGATGCTTAAGTCAAAGAGTGAAAGAGTGTGGAAGCTAACGAGTTTGAGAGTAGGACTCAAATTAACTCATATGAAATTATAATGAAGTATTATAGAGAAAACTGACGTAGGGTGTTCTCTAGGGTTTCCGAATTGCTTTAGGATAAGTAGATGACCTACTAGGCCAAAGGACATGCTCGGCTTTATGTTTTGGGCCGAGGTCGAGCATCTCTCTTAGGTCATATCTTGGACTTAAAATGTTACTTCGGGTTGGGGTCGGGACATGCATAAAGCATGCCCCATTAGGCGTTTGACAAGGGTCGATCTTGAGCCTGAGCCATGACTGAGGTCACTGGCTTGTCAAGTCTAAGCCAATCCCCTTCTCCTAGGTTCATTTTGATTTAGTTACCACTTTCAGTTCATATTATATTTTTTCTTGATTTTTTTTTCATTATTAAATGTCATATCATTCGATCTAAAATCATCTATAATAAAGACCATCTGAGAGGTCGAATAAAGTGTGAGATTAAAGCTTTTAAATTCATAAAACACCAAATTCAAAGCCATTTGAATTAAAATTGAAATTTACATGGGAATATTTCGTAGTTTTCTAGAATTATAAATGTCCTATCCTATCGCTATGAGAGAGAGGGAAAAAAAATAAAAAAAAATAAGAAGAAAGAAGAAGTAGGATGTTTTTTTGGTAGTTGTTTTAAATAGTAGTAATGAAAATATTTTTAGGTATAGCAAAATGTCACTTTTAGATATGACTACCAGACACTAATAGATGAATATATCAAATAGATCGCGATAAACATTTATTAGACATTAACAGATGTCTATTGTGATCTATCGAAGTCTATTGTGACATTTTATAATATTTATAAATAAGTTGGTTCGTTTTTATTTTTTTTTTTGAAACCAACTCTTTTTTTAGGACAAATATCAATTTATACCATGAACTTTGGTGTTGTATTAATTTAAACCGTATACTAATAATAGTTGTATCAGTTTAAACTCTAAACTAATAATTGTGCCAATTTAGATTCTGAACTTTTATGAATGTATCAATTAATTTAAACCTTCAATTATGTTTTAATGAGATACACGTATGAAAGTTAAGGATTTAAAGTGACATGTTTATGAAAGTTCAAAGTTTAAATTGATACATTTTATGAAAGTTCAGACTTTAAATTGATACAATTATTAGTTTGGAGTTTAAATTTATACAACTCCCAAAATTTAGAGTTTAAATTGATACAACCCAAAAGTTTAAGGGTTTAAATTGATATTTACTTTTATTTTGTTATTTTGTTATTTTTTTAATTTTATTTTCAAAGCTGAAATCCTAAAAAGCAATTGGAGCATAAATCCAAGAGCTCCAAGGAAATTCCAGTCTTTAAAGTTTCGTATTTGTATTGTTTGCCCTTTGGACTAAAAAAAGTACGGTACATTTTTTAATTTGTGTCTATTATAGGTATGAAATTTTAAAATGTCCAATTAATTTCACTTTAAATTTTGTGTCCAGTTAATATATCCCTAACATGTACAAAATTTTAAAAACTAACTAATCTATTCAAAATAAAAATAATTTTTTTGTCAAATTAAGTCCTAAAATTTTCAATTCTATAGTAAGCCAATGAATTTAATAAATATAGGTCAAGGACCTTTATTAGACACAAAATAATAATAAAATAAATTCATCTATTGGGTACACAATCAAGTTGATTACCTTATTTATTAGATACTTTTTAGGTTAAAATACTATTTTAGCCTATCAACTTTAAAATTTGTTTAATTTTAATTATTAGACTTTCAAATGCCCAATTTTGATCCATATCCTTTCTAACAAATCTTAAATTTAGTCACTACTATTAGTTTAAAAAAATTTTCACCTATAAAATTTTTTTTAAACTATTTATAGAAATAACAAAAAAAAAAAAAACATTAATAAGAACTTATTAGATACTTCTATTAGCGCCTATGAGTGATATAAATTGATAGAAGTCTAATATTGATAGAGGCTGATAGAAGTCTATCCGTGTCTATTAATAATATAAATCAATAGAAATATAAAATAATTAAATTTTGCTATTTTGTGTAAATAATTTTATTTATTTTTCTATTTTGAAAATTTTCTATTAGTTTACTACTATTTTTTTCAAAACTTTTTTTTATTACTTATTAATATTTTAACTATAAATTTTGGAAATACATTTATGCATGGTTTTTTTTTTTTTTTTAAAATTTTTTTTTAATTTTATTTATTTATAAAAATTATTGTTGTTGTTATTTAAACAATTTTAATAAAAATGATTTTGAAGAAACTAAATTTAAGATTTATTAAAAATATAAAACTAAAATTAGACATATAAAAGTGTAGGGATAAAATTGAATAAATCTCAAATTTCATATTAAAAAATAATTTAATTTTCTTTTTAAAATTCAAGGAACAAATAAAAAATACCAAACAATTTAAGGACTAAACTTATAATACAACAAATAAATTTTTCCTTATTTATAGGTTAATATACTACTTTAGTTTATGTATTTTTGTTTTGGTTTATTTTGATATCTATATTTTTAACTTTGGTTTATTTTGGTATATGTACTTCCAAAATGATCATTTTTGATCCTTGTACTTTTAAAAATTGATCATTTTAATCCTTCTTTCATTTTTTTATATCAAAATGGTCACATGTTTAAAGTTGAAGGAAATAAATAAATAAGTTGAAAATACAAAACCGAAAATATAAGAACTATTTTAAAAGTACAAAAAAACAAAATAAATGCTAAATAATATTTAAACCTTATATATATTAGCAATAATTAGTCTACACTTAATCTATTCTCTCTTGTTTCTTTTACCCAAAAAAAAAAAAAAATTATATATATACATAAATATATATATGTAGGCAGTTGCTTTAACAAACTCTACTCTCTTTGTTCTTTCTCCATTGCCGTTGAGCTTCATCATACACACAGAAGATTGCTAGCGAGAGAGAATCTTTGAATCAATGAAGAGACAGAACAGTCAGTTATCGTCAACTTCCCGCCGGGATCCTCCACCGGAAAGTCTTCGAGCTAAGAGCATCGGTTGCATGTCCGGCATTATTCATCTTCTCTCCAAGTACCAGAACCGTCACAAGAAATCCCTCACATTCGGTTCGTCAATTAATTACTCTATTTCTCTTTCACTTTCCTTTCATTTTGATCTCTTCCTCCGTTCAATTCATTGAACAAATCATATGTTTACTTCAATTAATTTCTTGATATAATTTTTAGGAAAGAGTAAGCAGGAGAAGGATATTATTGTGTTTTCTTCTTCTTCACCTAATTCCGATCAAACCTTAGTCTCGGCTGCCTGTGTATCTCCGGCTACTCCGCCGCCACAGAGACAACGAAGGTCACGAAATGAAAATAATAGAGAAGGAAAAGGAGCGGAGGTTGTTGATTTCAGCCGGAGAAGAATCTCCTGTGATTTACCGACGAGGAGTCCGACGCTTTCGGCAGAGATACGGCGATCGAGTTCCGTAAACTCGCCGACGATGATCGGAAAATCTCCAGCGCTGGTAGCGCGATTGATGGGACTGGAACCGGTGCCGGCGGAAGAAACGTCAAGCGAGAAGAGGAGGAAGCTTTTGGGAGCGTTGGAGAAATGCGATAATGACTTGAAAGCTCTAAAGGAGATTATCATGGCTTTTCGGTCACCGGAGAGTCATCCACCGTCGGCAACGATTGCCGGAAACTGCCTGAATCGAGACGAAGAAGTACGGACGATTTCAGGGCGGAAGTTTAGAGACTGTAACTGTGGCGTTGACGAGAAGCAGCAGCAGCAGCAGCCACCGCAGCCTTGCAGTCGATTGCATCTGAACAGAATCAACCGTACAACCAAAGGGCGTGAAAATGGTACGTTCGTAACAGTTCTTAGCATTCAATTTCGTACCAAAATGCTTAAGTCTAATTTTATTTCTATGAACCCTAATTATCTTTTGAAATTTTTAGTTTTATTCTTACTATTTTAAAAGATATCAATTAAGATATTTGGTAAAAATTCTGTTGATTTTTTTTAATATTATTAGATATAAATTGAGAATAAAAACTTATCTAATTTATACCTAATTAAGTTAAACCATTTTCAATTTTCTCAACCTAAAAATGAGATTAACCAGTAAACCTATTCGAAGGTGTTTGAAGGAAGGAGGTAAATATCGAAGAGTGAGGAGTTATAGAGTCTAAGGTATAAACTTGATTTTTTTTGGTAGTGGAAGAACTCATTAATTCCTTGGGTCAAACGAGAAGTGGAATTCATAACTTCTACTCCCCAACTTTTACTTTCAAACTTTTTAGACCAAACATAGTTTAATATAGAATAATTGTGAGGTATGAGTATTTGCACCTTCGACTTTAAAAAAAAAAAACTATACGTTAAGTATTATTTGATTTACGAAATGAGACGGAAATATATATATATATATATATATATATATATATATATATATATATATATATATATATTATATTATGTTTCAAAGTAAGAATGGAACAATTTAAGACTAACTCTAACTAAAGAGTAATTGTGTACTAAATTAAACTTGAGTTTTTGAAGATATATATAAATATATATACCATAAAACTGTTACACCGACAAAATTATAGAAAAAATATAATTCAGAAGAAAAAGAAGCTAAAGTAAAAAAACTTACAAGAAAAGAAAAGAAAAATTATATAGGAATCTCAAGCAGGCAAAGAAAAAGATGAAGCAGGACAGCTTTATTTTACCTCATAATTTACACGAATGCAGTTGTGTTATTTTATCAACTTTTTCTCCCCTTGAGTTATTCTTGGAGTAATTTTGAAGAATCCAAATGCTTAATCAATTTCTAACTAATTGGATGAAACAGTAAATATCGGGAGTCAGAAGTTTTTATAAGAAAAAGAATAAAACTACTTTTTGATTTGAGGCATTAATTTTTTTAAAAAAAGAAAAACTAAGAAATCAATTATCCAGTCCTATTTTGTTATTGGGCTCCATGAAAAGAGAGATTTGCTCAATATTTTGTTTCAAATACAACAATATGTTCAATTTAAGGGGTTTTTTTTTTTATAAAAAATTTAAATCTTATAATGAATGACCAAATAATTTGTTTTTAGAATTAGTGTTGTAGAGACCTAGAACGAAAATTTAGATTGTCACATTATTCTAAGTTACCATCACACTAGTTAAAGTAATGATTTTTATTCTCACCGTCTGAATCTAAAAATGAAAATTGGAAGTATTCATGCAAAAGTCCCATTGAATATTGTAATTTTTTTAAAAAGCACAATGAAGATAACTTTAAGCAAAGAACAAAATTTAGGATTTTTTTTTTAAAAAAATTATAATTTAGCTTTTATTTAATATCTGTACAGATATATCAAGTATATGCTTGAGCTCGAGGGTAGTGCCCAGAAATATTAGTAGTCTAGTGGGTACAGGAAAAAGACAAGAACAGTGGTCTTTGAAGGAAAAGTAGAAGGGCATTAGCATGCCAAAATATAGGATTCCCAGCATCAACCTTCATAGCATTTGTTAGGCTCAGTGCTTTTACTGCTGTTTAGGCATGAGGGGACATGGGTAGATACTTTTTAGTTGCATATGTAATTATTACATGTATGGTACCCAATAACCATAGGAGTGCCATTCAATAACTTTATCAAAATTGAGAGTCAAATTTCTTAAAGGTATTTGGACCAAGGAGTTGGAATAAGATTTAGAGAGGGTAGAGTTGTGAATTCCTCACTCCTTGCTTGACCTGAAGAGTTTGTAGGGATCCCACAACTAAAAATATCAATTTTATGCTTTATTAACTCTTTACATTGTGATTAAAATGAGCTTAACTCAATTAACATAATGTTCATATAATCAACTTTGAGGTTAGATGTTTGATTTTCCGACCCTATATATTGTCAAAAGAAAAAAAAAAACTTGTGCGGTGAGTCCTAAGAGTTCACAACTCCCTAGATTTCACAATTTCACTCCTTATCTCAAACATCCATCTATGTCCCAAACTCCAAATTCTAATTAAAAGTAGGTTAAATTTTAAATTTAGTCATTATGGTTTGAAGAAAGTTACACTTTAGTCACCGCAGTTTTAAAAGTTAGAATTTAGTCTCTATAAATTTAATATTACAAATAGTTCTTAGATAAAATCCTAAAAAATAGTCTCTATGGTCAGAATTATTTATGAATGTTTTATCCATAAATAATTATAGAGATTAAATTTACAATTTAACCTAAAAATTAATTTCAGATGAGATAAAAATTATTGGATTGCCTTTATTAAAAGGATTATCCAAAATTCTAAAGATATGGTATCAAGTTAGTTAGAGGCAACAAACTGATGTTGCCGAGTGATAAATTACTACTAACTTTGTAATGCCTCTTAAAATTGAAAGGATATATTTAAGTTAAAAAAAGAGTAATATATTATTACTATTAAAAACCTTTTTTTTTTCTAAAAAAAATTGATTTTATTATTATGTTTATTTTATAAAATCTCTAGAATACTCAATAAATAAATAAATAAAATGAAAATTTTCATAGATAAAAAAAATGTCAAACTATTTATAGAAATAGTAAAAAAAAAAACTGTTAAACACCGATAAATTTCTATCGGCATCTATCAGTGATAAACTTCTATCAATTTCTATCATGAATAGATAGTGATAGACTTTTATTAATCTCTATCAAAGAAGATTAAAATTTTGCTATGTAAGTAATTTTTTTTATATTTTTTATTTTTAAAAATCTCCTAAATAAAACTCTACATTCATATTAATTAGATATATGAATATAGTCGGGATGTTTAGGTAGATTTATGAATATATATTAAAATGATTATTGTTTGGAATTGCTTTCTAGTTATTTAACAATATATATATATTTTTTATTTTTTAAAAAATATTTTTTAAACACTTAGAAAAAAAAAATCCAAACAGGTATAAAGATGACTTTGAGATTTGGGGTCAGAGAAAGAGAATCATTTCTCCTGATCTATTCTCAATTCACATAGAATGCTTTTCAAATTACGAGGTCCAACATGAAATTATTTACAGTGGTCGTTGATTTCTTAACGAAGTGTCATTTTTATTCCTTTATGTTGTTGGGTTCCACCACTGTATATATTTTGTTAATAGTTTTTCCTTTTCTCTTTTAACCTTTTTGTAGGCTTCAAATCAATTTAATTAAATTGGATTCTTAGTATAAACAATATTAATCACAATCTTTTCATTCTCATTACACAAATTTTTCTTTCCTTTTTTGACTTCACATTTCCACTTTAACTTTATTCTTTGACCTGTCAATTGAATTAGATAAAAATATATATACAAATGTGAGGGGATGAAGTGGACCACTGTTCCACACAAGCTCCTAACAAGCAAATAGCAATGGTTTGTAATGATTCAGTCAAGTCATATATTGTTTAAAAAAAGGTATGTGGAACATATACACAGACCTTCTTTCACTTTTTCAGAAATAAGTAAGCAGTAGATGGCTTTCTTTCTTTTTACTCAGCAAACAACCAGGCTTTTTCTAAAGCCATTGTTTCCAAGCTTCTCTTCCTACTCCCACTGGCCACAACTGTCATCCAATTCCTATCCCCACCACTCATCAGTAATTTATATCACTGCTGCACCATGAGAAATTACTGCTTTTGCATTGTCTCTTCTTCTTCTTCTTCTTCTTCTTCTTCTTCTTTTTTTTTTTTTTCCTGCATTTTGTGAAGTTTTTTAATCCCTTTAACCCTTTCTCTTTTGGTGTTTATGGCTTACTATATTATTTCTAAACCCTTCAGATCATTTTATGCTCCATACAATTGGGAAAAAGCTCTGACATTCATTTTGTTTGGACATATCAAGCTTGACACTCTTTTTATTTGTTTACTTTTTAATTAAAAAAAAATCATGACCTAATTAAATGATATTTTGGTCACCATTACAAATTAAGGTCATTTTACGATGCTTTATTCTCATTCACATACTTCATAGAAAAATTTCTAGCATAGAATTTCTCTAAACTAAGCGCGTTTGACTTTAGAATTCCTATGATTGAGCCACCGGAAAAATGAAGGATGCACCTGTGGATATATGTAGTAACTATCAGTTCATTTATGTACCCTTCCTAAACTTGGATGTCATAATTGACAGAAACTATAATGGACATTTTGAGAGTACATGAACCGAAATTATAAGCATCAAAGTAGATAAGTATCTAAACCTTAATTTATTGGTCAAAACTTTTTAACTTGAACTATTTTTCGAAGCATAAGTGTCCATTTGGATGCAAGGTTGAACGGTTTTGTTTTATTTTGATTGTCTCGAAATTCTCACATTAATAAAATTGTCCTCTTCGTCCTTGCTTTTGGACTAAGATTCTTTTCTTCTTCTCACTGACATGAGATTATGATTTTCTTCTCAAAACACATTTCCCCTTTATTGGTTTCATGGTCTCTCATTTATAGATGATTTATATTATAACATGTTCTTTTCTGCCCCTCCTTCCATGCCTATTTGTTGCACACACTGATGGAGAGTGAACCTTGGTCACTTTTGCTTAATTTATAAAAAGTTTGGATTCTGATTTTCATTATCCATGCTTAGAGGCACTGAAGGAGAATATGGAGAAATTTCTTCGGTTGAATGCATTTTCAATCTGTTCAGTTATAACTTTCTTAATTACAAGGGGTGGAGAACACCTCTGTATACAGGTGTCAAAAGAATACTCTAAAAATTACTAGTTTAATGACTTAAGATATGGTTTTCTGGGGGACCTAGGATGGGCGGTTCAAAACTATCTGGGGCGCACTAGCCTTGCTGGTCGGTCTACAAGACATTTCTAGTACTTGTAGAGAGGTCAAAGTTACTGAGGCGGCAGGCACTTTGTGTTGGACTTACTGAGGCACTGGTAAACTAATTTACAACCTATTCAGGTCAAATCTGAGGTGGTTAAACTGACAAATGGGAATGATGTCGATATTTCTGAAGTTCCTTTCGTTCTTGAGGAGATTAACGTTATGGCTTAGCTATTGGAGGATTTTTTTTTCCCCACATTGGTCAGTCACAATGCTTTGGCGTATGCTCTTGCAAAAAGGGCTTTGGACAAGAGAAATTCTCTTTCATTATTCTCCCCTTATACCTTGAATGGTTTTCTTTGTTGTTGCCTCGTGATATAATTCTTTTGTTCTTTATGATACCTTTCTAAAAAAAAAAAAAACTTAAATCTTATCGTATTTAAACTATATATATATAAAAAAATCTCAATAATATATAGAAAAAACTAAAGTAAAGCCGGTTTGGAATTATTTTTTTTTTCTTTACAGGTGGACAAGAAATAGAGGAAGAGCCAAAGAAGAAGAATCCAGGAGCAATTGAGGAGGACAGAATCTCCATATCTTCCTTAAACCCATGCATTACCAAATTACAGGAACGGATCATAAGGTTGCAGCAGATCAGTAGCATTCAATTAGAAACAAAGGCATCATCAAGAATAATGGAGAATATGAACTTGAAGAAGACGAAGAAGAAGCAGGAAAACGATGATGGTCAGCCATTAACATGGAGAAGCAAGACCATGGGAGAGAGCTTGGAAGAAATCTCAAAGGAAATCTCGTGGGGACTCAAACATGAAATGGTAAAAATAGGTATGGCTTTACAAAATCACATTTACAAAGATTTGATTGATGAGATGCTCACTGATATTATGCCTTTTTCTTCTGTTTATTCCTCCTTTCTCATCCCCTTTGATTCTTCTATCCCTCCATTTGAAGCATGTAGGAGAAGACTGCGTTTCTAGCCTAGCTAATTGCTTTTCTTTTTCTTTACGTACAAAAATTTATTTATCTGTTCATACTTTCCACTACTTCTCAAGAAATTATAATGATCTCCCTCTAGAAATTTAGTTCATTTATGGTTTTCTTCTTGCTTGTACATGTAGCACATTTTCATTCTGGTCCTGTAAAATAATATTATATTTACATCTTAAGCTCGGTTTGATAATAGTTTCATTTTCTTTAAGCTCATGATGAGAAAAATTGTTCATTGAGGTTGGTTATAATGGGATTGTTTTGTAATAATCATTGGATGTTGTTTTAAAATTTTGTTTCGAAACCTTCTTCACACTACTACAAAATTGGACTTTAATTTCGGTTTAAAACTGATATTATAAGGGAATCGACATCGAAGATCGTGTTATAAAAGGTTTTTAATGTCAGTTGTCTTTAATGTCGATTTTAAACCATTATAGATGACCAAGATTTCAATGCCAATTATTTTCATTGTTAGTTTTCAACTGATATAGAATACTGTTTTCAATATCGGTTGAAACCGACATTGAACATTATCTTCAATGCCAGTTTTTCACCTACTTTTTGTTAGTAATTATCCGGTATTAAATGTCTGTCATTGTTTTGTTTAAAATATGTATATATACACACACATATACATTTATATTTGTTGCTTATGCATGTGCAAATCAATAATATTTCTTTTTTACCAGTACATGAACAAAATAAAATCTCAATTACTTTCATAAATCCCTAATAACAAGTCACAAAAGAGGAAATAGATGTTAATTTAACTCTAAAACCAATGAGTTCGATCCATTAGGTTCTTCGATTTATTCGGAAAAGAAATGAGAGACAAGAAAACATCTTTGATTACGATTAAAAGGAACAATCTCAAATAGACCAAGATCCAATTTCGGGTCATTTCTTGGTGAACAATTAACAAATTACCAAAACTCATAACGGTTACATAGCAAAATTAATTTTTTTTAGATACAAACAACTTTTATTGGTGTATCAAAAAAGAAAAAGAAAAAAAAATGCAATACACTTGTCGCCATTATATAGTGTTTTCCAAACATAGTCTTCTAGTAGCTCATTCGTTATGTTCTCTCCACCATCCACCACAAGTTTGATCCAAATCCAACGCAGGACTTCTTGCAAGCAAAGAAAGAATAGGCAAACAACATATATTAAGAATTCAACTACCCCACACAAGAGAATTTATGAAATTCGAGCTAGGAGCAAAATTAATCAAGCGAAAAAAAAAAACACTATATTAACATGAGAAAATACCAATGCAACATGCAGCAAAATGGCAATTGGATTAAGATGGTGAATGATGCTTCAATTTTTCAATTGGGTACAATATCACCTATATAATCTTAACTGTTTAGAGAGACTCTCCCTATAATTAACAAAGCACCACTCTTATTCTATCTCTCAAACTAAGAGGATTTGATGGTTGAAGATTAACCAATGAGGACAGATGTCAACACCAAAAACCTGCAAAGAAATGTAGGAATTAAGTGAAAATAACTAGGATTGCAACACAGACATGCCATGTAGAAGTTGTTGGATTTTATGTCCTAAAACTCATAGTTTGTAAATTAATAAACATATTTTGTTTTGTTTTTCAATAAAGTTGTTATTGAAATTGTAATCTTGAATCCAATAAACTAAGGTCCTGAGGCTATTTAATGTAGTTTGAACTTTATGTAGTGACATAAATGTGGATCAAGTTCAAATATATAGCCAAAATGGTCTATAGTATATGAATAAGGTTGGACGCCTTATTCTGGGGACACTATGGATGCGACCCACTTTGTAGTTAGTATAAACGATGTGATCCTGAATCGTTCATATAGAGATATGTGAGTGGGGGCATCCTATGTAATGAGTTTGCATAAGACTGAACCATGAAATAGTCATTTTTTACGTTCTAAATGCCGTTTTATGTATAAAACTGACTATTTCGTTAATTTATGACCTAAGTAACTTAATCTTAATTCTGAGCTAACTATGAACTCTTGTTCACTCGGAATTATTCTTAGATCTGCATAGGTGAGGGCAGCTCATCATCGCTGGCCCAATAAGTCTCCTATTTCAGGGGTAAGATCAGGTGGATAGCTGGGAACATAGGGTGCAAGACGGAATTCACTCCTACCCTTTAGTACTGAATCCAGGTCTTGAACAAGGGGCCCCACCCTCTCCTTGGCCCTAGAGGGGTTCGGTTTATAGGTTGGACCTTAAACCAATTTTTCATTAGAGGATCAGTGGAACTTAAGGAATAAAATGTAATCTCGGGGGTAAAACGGTTTTTATGACTTAGCCGAGATTACGAACAACCTGTGAAGGATTAGCTTACTAATCATGGTTATATCAAATGGACACAAATATATCTATAGTGAGGAGAGTGCAACTACGGGACTATAATGGAATGACCCATTAGTTAACGAATGTTGATTAGCTCCGTCTAAAAAGTTTAGCCAGCTAATCTCGGATCGTTGGAGCCCATGATCTATAGGTTCATTAGGTTCTCCTACTAGCTCATATGGAATAAACTTAGAACAGTATGATAAAATAATTCGAATTGTTCGAATTAGGTGAAGAGAGAGAAACCGACAAATATATGTGATATAGTGGTCGGGGTTTTTAGTTTAGAGATACAATTTTAATATTTAAATTTGATTTAAATATCAAGAATATGAATACGTTTATATGTATTCATATTCTGAAGCTCGGAAATAATGGAAATGGTCAAAGATGTAAAAAATCAAAGAGTTGACTTTTGACTTTGAAAAGTCACATTTTGAGCGATCTTATATTCAAATGTGATTTGAATTTCGAGAAAATGAATGCGGATTCATGCTCGGGAGGTCAAAATTAGTACATACGGAAAAAAATCATAAAAAGTCAAAATGTTGACTTTTTGGTCAAAGTTTGACTTTGACAAAATGACTATTTTGCCCTTTGAGTGGGAAAATCCAAACTTTTATTGGATAATTCCACTAACAAAATAGTGGGTTAGGTGTTGGTTTATAGTGGAGACATTAAATCTACCTAGATAGTGGATTTTAGGTGTTGGATTTTTATGAATTGATTTCATGTAATTTTTGCATGACCCTTTTCTATAAATATGGGCTTTTGAATTTAGATTAAAAACTTTTGCCATTTTTGCCAATTTTAGTTTTAAAATTTGGGCTGGAAAAATCACATTTTTGGAGAAAAATTTTCAACCCAAACCCAACCCAAAATTCCATTTATTTTTCCATCTCTTTCTCTCTCTCGAGTTCTTCATTCATCTGGTCCCACAATCCGGTTCTGAGTCTAGAAGATAGTAGGTCAGCTCTAGTGGTGGTCCGGAAGAGTTCGGGTCGAGATTCAGCGAGGAAAAATGGTTTTCAAGAGCTTCAAAGGTAATTTTAATTTACTATTTTTTCCTTTAATTGCATACTAATTTCCTTTTAATTAAAAACAATTAGAGTGTAATTAGGTCATTTTTCCGCTGCGTATGTCTCGTGTTCCATAAGAAGTATCAATCCATCTCACTAATTCGACTTTGTAGTGCTCAGGTCAACACATTGCAAAGAAATGTAGGAATTATCATTGCAAATTGAGTTGTATTAGTTTCATTTAGAATTGATCACAGTCAAATATTCATTTGTATAAGAAGATAAAAGAAGAATGAAATGATTCATGAAGCATAGTAGCAAATAAGACCCTAACTTAAAAGGTTCATATTTTTGAAGTCTTACATTTACAGTAAAAAAGCACAGCCATAAATAAAATGTAAGGCAAGAACTAGAACATCCCCTTCCTAATCATCATTGTATTTGATATAGCAAATCAGCTATAACACGAAACCAAAAATAGAATCATCTAAACTACACAAATCACAGGGAATAGTAGCAGAACTGTTAACATCGTCCGATACCAAGCTCAAATTAGCCTATGAAGCATAAACATAGATACGACTACACGATATAGATACGATCGGATATGACGATTCGTCAATTTCTAAAAGATTAAGATACGGATACGTCTATGGATGCATCCTTTTTTTATATATATCTTTAATATATATTTCTAAAAAAATGAGGATACTGATACGTTGAAAATACATTTTCTTTTTCTTTAAAAAAATCTAGGATATATATAAATTTAGCATACAAGTTAATAACAATAACACAAAATAGAATACAAACACTGAAATACAATAAAAAAAAAAAAAATCTAAGATGTTGAAGTACAATAGTTCATAAAATGCAATAGAAAAGTGACTCATATTGCAAAGAAGAAGAAGAAGATTAGAGGGAGAAATATGAAGATAAACGAAGAACTTTTTCATTGAATTGTTGAAGATATCCAAATGGTTTATATTTTAGTGGACTTTGTGGGAACTCAAATTTGAAGATGAAGATTAGATGATTCTAATCTAGAGTTTGGTTCGTTCTTTTTTATTGGATGAGTTGCTTATCTTTTTTCTTTAAAAAAAGTACGTGTAAAAATAGATACTCAAATCGCGCGTCAGATACATATTTGGGAAGTATCTGAAAGTATCGATATCCAATACGTGTCGGATTCTTTGCCTCACATGAAATATTTGTGCATCACAAATACATAAATAATTGAAGGAAACTGACCACATATTTAGGTTCTACATAGAAATAATTGTTTTAATGCTACGAACCAAATTTCGAAATAGGTCGAACATAACTTAATTACATGTGTAGTATAATCACAAAAAAAAAAAAAAAAAATCACTTCACTCAAAAGATTTCACATGCTATGTTTAAGGCATCACAACTAATATCTTATGAAAAAAATAACAATTAACAAAAAGTAGAAACTTAGTAATCAATCCTATGAACAAAGAAAATGGAAATCACCAAAATGTGATTCTATAGACACGTCATCGAAAATGTTTTCAAGAATTGGAAAAAAAAAAATAATAAATAAAATTCATATGATCAAAACTACATATATAAACAAATAATAAATAATAAATAAAATGTGATTCTATAGTTTATATAAATGCATATAAACAAATGAGAGAATTTAAATCTCAGTATAAATCTCATTAGGATCATGAAAAACAATGTAGTTGACCCAAAGCTCACATGTAAGTAAATCAAAGATTTTAGAGCGGGAAAATAAATATCGAACCAAGGAAAACAATATAGGTTGCTGAAGATATATACCTCAACCATGTAATGTCTCGACAAGGAAACCTTTTCTTTCAGTGTGGTGTCTTAAAGAGGGCTCTATTCACACTGTTGGTGTCTCCAAGTTGTTTGTAATTTAAATTCAGTATTTTGTAATATTTGAGAATATTTGTGAATTTTGAAAGTTAAATTGAATTACTGTAAAAGGATAATTCAATTTTATTATTTGTTTAGAAGAAAATTTTGAAATTTAATTTTGATTAAAGGAAAATTTGGGATTTATGTCACGTTCGGAGAAATTGAATTGAAATTAGGAGTTTTCTTTTTGTATAATTTGGAGAAGATATTTGGAATCAAATTAAATCGATTAATTAAAATAATTGGCCTAAATTACTTTTCCAAAAAGATTTGGATTTTAAATCCAAAAAGATGTTGGGATTTGAAAAGGAAAAGGAAAGTGTTTTGGAATGAAAGAAAAAATAAATAAATAAAACTTTATAATCTCTCTCTCCCCCTCTCTCGTTTCGCACCGAGACCCTATTGGGAATGTCCTAAAACTTGTAGTTTGTAAATATTGACAACATAATCTATTTATCAATAAAAATATTATTGAGTATTTTATTCAATAAATTGTTATTGATATTGTATTCTGTTATAAAAATCCAATAAACGAATCTATGGCTATAATATGAATACTTTAATTTTATATGGCGACATAAAAGTGGATCAATTTTTAATATATAGCCAAAATGGTTTATAAATATATGGATGAGATTGGGTAACTCATCTTGGTTACACTTTTGGATGCGACCTATTTTGTATACTGATACAAATGATGTGATCCCAAAATTATTGATGTGAAGACATGTGAGTGGGGGCATCCTATGCAATAAGTTTGCATGAAACCAAACCTCAAAATAGTCATTTTTCTTTATAACGATCATTTACTATTAAAATTGACTATTTCGAATTCGATGACCTAGGGTAACTCGATCTTAATCCTGAGCTAACTATGAACTCCTGTTTATTCGGGATTATCCTTTTATCTGCATAGGTGATAGTAGTCTAACAGCACTGCTCAATAAGCATCCCATTTTGGAGATAAAATCGGATAGATTGTTGGGGACATAGTTCTGCAAGATGGAATTCATTCCTACCCGACTTAGGGTTAGCATATAGGTTGTTCTCATAACCACTGAGTTCTGGTCTTGAACGACAGGGGCCCTACCCTCTATTGAAGAGGGTCATGATTTATTAGTTGGACTGTAAACCAATTGTTCAATAGAGGATCAGTGGGAGCTTAAAGAGCAAGATGTATTTACAAGGGTAAAACGGTAATTTTGACCTAGCTATAAATACGAACAACCTGTGAAGGATTGACTTACTGAATATGGTTAAAGTGGACAAAAATATATCGAGTGCAACTATCGAGTTATAATGGTATGTCTCGATGATTAACGAATATTGATTACTTCGATCTAAAAAGTTTAGCCAATTAATCTTAAATCGTTAGAGCTCATGATCTGTAGGTCCATAAGGTCACTCTACTAGCTCGTAAATTATATCTTGTATTAGTGAACTGAATCGATTTGAAATGTTCAAATTCGAAATTAGGGTTTTGAATTTGAAGTGTTCAAATTCAATTAGGGTTTAATTAATTGTATTTGGTACAATTAAAACGTTCAATTTTGTTGAAATTAAACGAAATTGAAGAGTTAAAAAATATTTAAATAATGATTTAGATATTTAGTGAGGTGAAATATAATATTTGATATTTGATATTAAATTTTAATTAAATTAGTTTGATCAATTATCCAATTTAATGAAATTCAATTTTGAAATTTGTGTCCAAAATTGGCAATTTGATTAAATTGATTTTTTGGATTTTTTTTTTAAATTCTAAATTGTAAAACTTAATTTAAAAGTTGAAATTTGAAAAATCAAATTTTAATTAAGTTTTATTTAATCAAATTTATATTAATAAATTGGATTAAACTATAGATATTTGTATTTTCCCACTCAATAATCCACATCATGCCACTTCAATTTCAATAGAAATTGAAGTGGCATCAACATTTGATTTAGAAATGCATGGTCCAACACTATTAATTGAAGATTTTGACTTCAATTGGAGGGATATGCATGCTTTTTTTCAAGCTAAAACTCTGCTGGATTTTTCCTCTCCAAACCCTCTTCCATCTTAACCCAATTATCCTCAATTCGGTATTTCCACCACACGAGGATAGTAGAGAAGATCCTCTTGGTGGTCTACTGAAAGATTGAAGGACAAATTCGTGGAATTCAGCTGGAATTTGAAAGGTCCTCATCAAAGGTAATACGTTTTTGAAACCCTCATTTGAAAATTGTTTTATGCATGCTTTTAAACTCAAATTAAGTATAATTAGAGTGGTTATTAATTCTGATTTCTTCCGCTGCATGTTAGTATACTTTATCAGACCCACCTCCTTCCTCTCGTTTTTTTTTATTCTTTCTTCACACCGCCAACACCCATACGAAGCCCTAGTTGCCGTTCCTGACCCATTGCCATCGCACCAGGTAAGAACCGCTTCACCATTCCTCTTTCACGTCATGTCAGATCTACCTATTCCCTACTGCTTTGACCTTGTCGATCGCCGGATTGTTTGACCTTATCTCGTGCTGTCAAAGCACGCCGCCACTCCAACCACTCACACCACCTCTTTCGGTATCCATTCGTCGTAGCCGTCGATTTGGGCCAAGCCTTGATGTCAGCTCCGTTTCCCACCGTCATTCGCTTTTGTGTGCCGCTGCTCATCGTTGCCAGCACAGAGGGTTGTCGGAATCTCTGTGATTTTGGTGAGTTTTCTTAAGTACTTCAAGATTTTGGGTTGTCAAATTCAGATTCTATCTAGTGGGGACTGTAATCTCTCTCTCTCTTTTTTTTTTTTCCCGGGATGTTAGATTGAAGGAATTTTGGAGTTTTTGAAGGTGTGAAGTGCTGTCCAGTAAGTGTTGTGGTCATATGACAAACTATTGATAAGTTTTGGTGAATTTTAACCCTTTGAGCCCATTTGGATTAAGGATAATTGTTGAAAATTTAGTTATTAAACTTTGGTTTTGATTTATGATCAGATTGGACAAATAAATTGAACTTTGGAACTGACTTCAAACCAAACCACGACTTTGGTAAGTTAAATTGGGGACATTTTGATTTAATTGGTTAATTGGATTTAAACCCCAAAGGACAAATTTAAAATTTTGAGATGCATGATTTTAGGCCATGGTTGCTAAATTAAATTTGGCAATTTATGTTTTAAGATTGATACAAATTTCCTGAAGGTCTTGGTGCTAGATGATAAATTTAAGAATGATTATTAGGATCCTAAGACTGTTTGCATCTAGATGTATGATGATAAATAAGTAGAACTTGATTATGTTTGAAGTATGTTATGAGTGTAGGCATGAATTAAATTATGTTGTTTATATGATTTGCTAAATGAACATTGAGCATAATGATATTTATTTGCATATTTGTGGGATTATGTTTTATGGTGAATGTTATGTTTATGATTATAGTGATAGTTACCCCTACCTGTAAATAGATCATCCACTAGAGGTGGTGATCTCCTTCGGGATTTCACCAGAGGTTTTGTGTTTCCTTCGGGATTCACCAGAGGTTTTGTGCTTCCTTCGGGATTCACCAGAGGTGGTGATCTCCTTTGGGATTTTACCAAAGGTTTTGTGTTTTATTGAGGAATCACCAGAGGTTTGTGTTTCCTTCGGGATCCAACAGAGGTGGTGATCTCCTTCGGGATTTCACCAAAGGTTTTGTGTTTCTTTCAAGATTCACTAGAAGTTTGTGTTTCCTTTGAGATCCACTAGAGGTGGTGATCTCTTTCGGGATTTCACCAGAGGTTTTGTGTTTCCTTCAGGATTCACCAGAGGTTTGTGGGTACACCTAATTTACGGTAAAGTGGGTTCAACTATGCATTAGTTAGCCATCGTATAGAAAGTAGAGGTTTATGCATATCCCACTAGAGAATGGCATCTAAGGACATATATGCTTAGCTTGACCCCAGTAGTGGGGTTACTTATTGAGTATTTTATACTCATTCTTCCTTATTTTTTTTTCAGGTAAGGGTAAGAGCATGCCAACGAATGACAAGCAGAATCCGTGATCAAGCCACTGGGACTAGTCATATGCTTCTGCCCATGTTTTCAGGATTTTTATGTTTTAAAATTTCTAGTTTTGATGTTTGAATTTGAAAATTTTGGTATTTGTGCTTTTGAACTTTTGATGAGATTTTTCTTGTTTTATTTCATGGTTTTAAGGGTACTCTATTAAATAAATTTTAGTTATTTACTTCATAGTATTTAATTGGCTTTTACCAAATCATGAAAATGTGTTGATTTGAAATACATGCGTGCATGTGGCAATGGCCTAGTATAAGTCCTAGAGAGTCGGGTCATTGCAGTTGGTATCAGAGCCCATGTTTTGAGTTTTGCAGATTGACTTACTATGTAAGTCTAGTTAGCCCCTGTGGCCCAGTAACAGATTCCTCGTCATCGCCAGATATGTTTTACAAGTAAAAGTTATCAGTATGTTATGCATAAGAATAGTTTGGCATGATGCTTTATTAGATCTGCCATTATGAGAAGAAATTTAGTAAAAAGGTTAACTTTGAGTTCATGATAGTGTTGGGATTGGTGTCCTAATTCTCCCGGAGTCTCATAGTTCGTAAACATTGTGCACATTGTTATGAATAAAATAAGAGTTATTTTATTTTGCATTTACTCATATCCAATAAACAAAGCTCCATGGTTATTGTATGTAAACTTAAGCATGTATATGAGATATACAAGTAGATCATGCCTTAAGTGATAACCTAAAAAGGTCTATAGTATAAGGATTAAGAAGGGATACCTGATCCTAGTGACACTACGGATACGACCCACTTTGTAGAAGTTTGCAAGTATTGTGAACTACTACAGATGGTTGATCCTGACCATTCATGTAGAGACATGCAAGCGGGAGTGTCCTATACAAAGAGTTTGTATAAGACCAAACTATGAGATGACTAGTCTCTTTATATAATTGAAGGAAATCAGACATGAGGATTTCCATGAGCAGCGGAATGATCGTTCCTAATTTCAATCGTATTTGAATAACAATAATTGCAGTCAAGAAATGGAACATATAGGCTATGCACAAAATGAAATTACAACATGCTTTACTAAGATCAAGGGAAGAATACACATACCTTTGAAGACTCATCTTCAACACCCTTGATCACGAACTCTCGTTCAACCAGCAAGACTACAACACACGAATGCTCAAACACTACGATTGCGACCACAAACATAGTGAACTCCAAGATCACGAACACATCAACCGACCTCCAAAAACCTCGACTATGTCGAGTTGAGTACGACACCATCACAATGGCTACCTTGGTATTCTCGATGTGGAATCAAGAAGTGTAGGCTCTGTGTGGACTTGGTTAAGAGACGAGACCTGAGGAACAATCGTGTAAACGATTAAGTAAGTGGGAGATGACAAGTTTATCGTATAGATGATGCTCAATCGTTTAGAAGAAGCTCCGTGATCGTTTAGCAAAATCTGCACGATCGTTTAACTATCGACCAGCTTAGTGAACTATCGTATAGATTCACTCCACGATCGTCTAGTCTTTCTTCAGATGTCGTTTAATAAATCTCATTCACTTGAAAACCATCGTGAGTCTTTCCAAGAATAGAAATCTCAATTAAACAACTACTAAAATTAATTCAACAACTACTAAAATTAGGAAAACATTTTTCCTTTTATCTCACAGTTAACATGAAACCACCAATAACCTCCCACTTAATTGGTTATTAGAGAAAAAGAGATAATTATCCAATAATTAATATTATTATAAATATATATGATAACCAACTTACCATAGTATATTTATAACCTATAGTTTTAATATTTCATCTCATGAAACATATAAACCATAGCTCTTTTTCTATTTCATGGTACTTAATGTAAATCTCATTATATTAATCCTCAACTTGATGTATCTCATACATCACCTCAATTATATCATATACAATCGAATTACCTTTTGTCAATTTGAATATTTCAAATCAACACCAAGAATTGATTCTCAACTTGAATCCATTGAGTTACCAAGGGGACCTTATGGACCTGTAGCTTTAAGCTCCAACGGTACGTGAATAACTTATTAAACTCTTTAGTTACAGGATCCACCATCCATCAATTGCCAGACACTTCACTAAAGACTGACAGCTGAACTCTCCTTACCACAAATATGTTATGTGTCTATATCAACCAATCGACAGTGCGATAACCCTTCACAGATCGCTCGTAAGTACAGCTAGGCCAATAGCCATTATGCCCCTGTAGTTACATCCAACTTCTTAAGTTCCACTGATCCTCTTAATGAACATAAGTCATAGTCCTACTATGACTGAGTCATCTCTTCCAAAGAGAAGCTGTGGCCACTATGTTCAAGCCCCGGAATCAGCCCTTAAGGGAGCAATCTATCTATTTACCCCTGCTTTTGGGAATGAGTGAATTCCATCTTGTGTAACTGAGTTCCCAGCTCTTAAATTAGATAAGTCCCCAAAAAGGTAGGCATGTTGAATTGGCAATCTGGCCACTCTCACCCATACTAATCAAAGGACCGCCTTCAAAGGCAGGAGTTCCCAAAACACTCAGGATTGAGGTCATGTCATCTATGGTCATTTATGTGAGATGTAATTCTCTAGTATCAACGATGTTATATACAGAGACGAATCATCTCGTGGTCCGGTCTTATACAAACTCTTTGTTTAGGACACCCTCGCTTGCATGTCTCCACATGAATGATCAGGATCTACCATTTGTAGTAGTTCACAACACTTACAAACCTCTACAAAGCGAGCCATATCCGTAGTTGAAGGAACTCTTAACGAAGAGCATTCATGAGCGTATTCGAATCTTTCCGATTTCATTGTGACCGAAATTACCACACACATATTCTATCAAACAGTTATGCAATACACATTAATTAAAGGCATGCTTTGAACACTAAAATACAAGGGAAAGAGTTTTCGTACCAGTTGAAGACCCTCTTCAAGCTTTGGAACCTTTATACAGTGGAATAACCTCCACTCGCACTCTATCGCCCAAAAAACCAGTCGGTTGTAGCATCACGATCGTCTACACGAACGACAGCAACACGAACAGTCACGAATAAGTGAACAGCAGCGGGGACGACACCATCAAATGGAGCCTTTGGTATTCTCGGAGTAAGAATCCAAATTGTGGCCTTTGGTGAATTTGTTAGAGGTTGGAGAAAGAACAAATCGTGTAGATGATAAGCAAGTGGGAGAGAAAAAGCTATCATATAGCTGTGTGCTTATTGTTTAGAAGAAGCTACACAATCGTGTAGGTTTTACTAAGTGATCGTTTATTAAATGGTAGACGATCGTTTAGAAAACACGGCACATTATGCGATTGTTTAGGAAAGTTAAGCGATTGTTTAGAGACGAGCGTGCGATCATTTAGGTACTGGTGTGCGATTGTTTAGGCGATGGGCGACTATCATATAGGCTCTCAAACTATGCGATCGTAACATTTTCATACCGATTGCGTTTTTTTTTTCGAACTTTTTTCAAAAGGAAACAAATTTTCGTTTTATTCTTTGGTTACAATAATCGACTTCGAATTCTCCCACTAACGCACGTCCGAGGAGAGGTTTTCGGCCAATTATCATATAATTAACCAATTTAATAATTAATGAATATAATTATATTATATTCGTACCCTATAGTTTGATATCACATATCTACTATAGTAATTTCTCCTCCACTTGATATAAATCATATTTATATCTAATTTTCTCCAAAATAATGTATCTCATACATTTAGTCAATTATATCATATATAATTAACCAGTTCAATTATATCATATATAATTAACCAGTTCAATTATATCATATATAATCGAACTCCCTCTTGTCAATTTGAACATTTCAAATTGACCCAAACACTGATTCTTGACTTTTTCCAAGCTACCCAGGGGACTTAATGGACCCGTGGCTCGAAGCTCCAACGGTACGTGAATAGCTGACTAAACTCTTTAGCCACAAGATTCACCATCTGTTAACTGCCAGGCATTCTACTAAAGACCAACAGCTGAGCTCTTCTTGCCACAGATATATTTTTGTGTGCATCGGATATAACCAATCATGAGTACGATGACCCTTCACAGATGCTCGTAAGTACAGCTGGGCCAATTTACTATTTTGCCCCTGTAGTTACATCTCATTCCTTAAGTACCACTGATTCCTCTAATGAACAATACAACATAGTCCAACTATATGTGAATACCTCTCGGGGCAAGAGAAAGTGTGTGGTGCCACATTGTTCAAGCCCTGGAATCTATCCTTAAGGGAGCTATCTATCTACTTACCCCTGCTTCGGGGAAGGAGTGAATTCCATCTTGTGTAGTTGAGTTCCCAGCTCCCAAATCAGACGAATTACCAAAATGGTAGGTTTGAATCGGCTACCTGGCCACTCGCACCCATACAAATCAAAGGACCGCCCTCAATGGTAGGAGTTCCAAACTCACTCAGGATTGAGGTCATGTTACCTATGGTCATCCTAGTGAAGTGAAGTCTCTGTCATGAACTGTTTTATAACAAGACGTTAACACTTCGTGGTCTTATACAAACTCTTTGTATAGGACGCCCCCGCTCGCATGTTCCAAACACGAATGATCAGGATCAGACCATTTGTGACAAGTTACAACACTTGTGACCATTCCACAAAGCGGGCCGCATGTATAACATTACCAGGATAAGGTTTCCCTCTTATATCCATATACTACAGACCATTTTGGTTATCACTCAAGACATGATCCACTTGTATGTCACCACATACATGCTTAAGTTACATACAGATAACCAAGGATTTTATATTTATTGGTTTGTGGTAAAAAAATAAAATATGCAACTAAGCAAAAAACAAGATGTGAAGTAAACATCATATAATATACAACACAAGCGTTCGTACAAACTATTTACAAACTACAGGACACAAGACTTTAGGGTATCAAGCCATTGTATGTCGATCAGGTATCCCTCCTTAGTTCTTATACTACAGTCCTATTTAGGTTATCACTTAAGGTATGATCCACTTGTATATCTCATATACATGCTTAAGTTTTCATACAATAACCATGAAGCTTTGTTTATTGGATATGAGTAAATATCAGATACAATAACTCTTATTTTATTCATAACAATGTGTATAAATTAAAAGACAATGGATCCTCGACCCCATCATTAGAAATGACGTTTTGGACTTCAGTCAAACCCATGTAGCGATTCATTGGGTTCAAAACCCTGCCACTACGTCGAGACAGTCTCAACTATTGAGCTGGTTGATTAGAAGCACCGACCTCAACAACTCTTGTTGATATGTCAGTCTGTTCAATAACTCTTGTTGAACCCTCAGTAGTCTCAGTCTCACAAAAAATCTCACGTAAAACAAGCTTACTTCGTGGTTTATGATCCTAGATGTGATCTTCTTCCAAGAAGATAGCATTTGTAGAAACAAACACTTGTTCTCACTCGAATCATAGAAATATCCACCTCTTGTTTCCTTAGGGTAGCCTACAAAGAGGCAAACTTTCGAACGTGGTTCCAACTTCTTTGGGTTAATCACAAGCACATGGACTAGACACTCCAAATCCTAAAGTGGCATAAACAACTCAAAAGGTGTTTCAGAAACACTTTTTGAGGGAATGTTGTTCAAAATATAGCATGTAGTCTCCATAGAAAAACCCCAAAACGAGTCTGAAAGATGAGCATAACTCATTATAGATCGAACTATATCCAACAAGGTTATGTTTCTCCTTTTCGATACACCATTCTGCTGAGGTGTACTTGGGGCTGAGAGTTGGGACGCAATCCCATGTTCTATCATTTATTTTTGGAATTGGAGGTCCATATACTCTCCACCATGATCAGGTCGTAGTGTTTTTATATTCTTACTTAACAAGTTTTCAACTTCAGCCTTATACTCCTTGAACTTGTCAAGGGCTTCAGACCTACGTGCATTAGGTAGAGATACCGATACCTTGAATAATCATCTGTGAAAGAGATGAAATATTCATGCTCACCTCGAGCTCTAACACTCATCGGACTACAGAGGTCAGAATGTACAAGCTCCAAGGCTTCCTTGGCTCTGTAACCTTTTCCAGTAAAAGGTCGTTTGGTCATCTTGCCTTCGAGGCATGATTCACACACCGACAATGAGTTTTCTTTTAAACTCTTTAGAAGTCCATTTTCCACCAACTGCTCAATCCTATTAAGGTTGATTTGACCTAACCTGAGATGCCAAAGATGGGTGTTTTCCTTAGGAGAAACCTTTGGTCTTTTAGCTGTTGTTGTTGTACTGATCATTTCAATATTAAACAAAGCTTTTATGACTAACGGTTTTAGTACATATAAGTTACTTTCCATTGAACCAAAACCAATCTTCATTCCATTCTTGAAAATAAGCACTTTATTCTTGAAAAAAGAGACAGTATAACCTTGTTCAATGAGACAAGAAACCAAGATTAAGTTTCTTTTAATATGAGGAACTACGAAAACATTATCCAGTAATCGATAACATTTCTTGTCCAAAAATAACTTCACCGTGCCTATAGCAACAACTTAAACAACCTCATCAGTACTGACTCGAAGAGTCAACTCTCCCTCTGGCAATGTTTGTCAGGAAGTAAATCCTTGGTAAGAGGAAATGACGTGATTAGTAGCACCCGAATCAAGGATCCAGGCAGAATCATCAATCTCTACCAAACATGTCTCCAAGATAAATAAGTCACAGTTATTATCTGTAGACATCCTCCTCTTTTAGAGAGTAGTGGGATCATCATCAGAACGTAAATAAGCCCAGAGTTCCATGTCAGAGAACATTTCTCTTCTATAAACCTCAGTAGAGTTAGCAACACTTGCTTCCTCTGCCTGGAGTTTAACTTGGAAACCGGCACTACTGGTTTTGTCATCCATCACTTTGTGCTAAAAAACTAAGAACTGACGTTCAAATAAATCTTACAACGAGTCCATGATCTCACGTCAATGACCATGTTCTCAACCCTTTTGGCCAAAACATCAGGTATGCTACCCAAAACGTGAAGTTGGCCCAATGAATTAGCCTTCATCCACACCTCATATGCACTACGAACACTTCGAGGTGCATCAAGGGTCGGGACTTGAGGACATTCCTCAACCATGACAAATTCACGGTTGTTTACCATGAAATACGTTTTACAAGACTTTTTCCACTGTATGTAGTCGGTCAAATTTGAGGCATTAAACGGAAATACTAATAAGTTGTTAAATACAAGAACACATTGACCTACGTTAGGTTTTAAGCAAATACCCGTTGAAAAAACATACAACATCCTCAAGGATCTCATATCTAAGAGTTCCATGAGCATGTTCGGATCGCTCTAATCTCACCGTGACTAAAATACACATTATACATTCAAAACATACAGTTATGCAAACAAATTTTAATTAACGGCATGTTATAAACAAGATAATAACATGGGAAAGAGTGCCATACCAGTTGAAGACGTTCTTTAAACTTCAGCACTCAAAGCAGCGAAAATCTCCACACGATCTACCAACGGCCAGCGGAAACGTTGACTACAGTAGCATAAACAACCCCAAACTCACGACCGCAATGGGGACGACACCACCAGTAAAGAGCCCCGGGTATTCTCGGAGTGAGAACCCAAAGTGTGGACTTTGGTGAATTTGGTAGAGGAAGGAGGAATACCAGATCGTGTAGACGATACGCAAGTGGAAGGGAAAAAAACGCTATCGCATAGCAGAATGCTTATCGTTTAGAAGAAGCTACACGATCGTGTAGGATTTACTGAACGATCATTTAGGAAAAGGTATACGATCGTTTAGCAAAATCGGCACACACTACGATCATTTAGAAAAGCTATGCGATCGTGTAGGTGATAGTGTGCGATCGTTTAGGTGTGATGTGGACGATCATTTAGGCAGAGAGAAGCTATCGTATAGTCTCTCATTTTACGTAAGCGATCATTTAGTCTTTCACCAACGCGTGCTCGATTTCGTTTAGACGATCTGAATAAAAATGAAAACTATTTTCATTTTAATTCATCGCTTACAATAACCGACGTCGCCCCACAAACCCACATCCGAACGTGAATTTTGGATTAATTATCATATAACTAATCAAGTATTTAATTAACAAATATAATCATATTATATTTTTATCTTATAGTTTGATATCACATATTTACTATAGTATTTTCTCCTCTACTTGATATAAATCATATTTATATCTAATTTCCTCCAACATAATGTATCTCATAGATTTAGCCAATTATATCATATATAATTAATCAGTCCAATTATATCATATATAATCGAACTTTCTCTTGTCAAATTGAACATTTCAAATTAACCCAAATACTGGTTCTCAACTTTGTCCAAGCTACTCAGGGGACCTAATGGACCTGTAGCTCGAAGCTCTAACGGTCCGTGAATAGCTGACTAAACTCTTTAACCACCTGATCCACCAGCCGTTAACTGTCAGGCATTTCACTAAAGACCAACAACTGAACTCTTCTTACCACATATATATTTTTGTGTCCATTGGATATAACCAATCATGAGTACGATGACCCTTCACAGATGCTCGTAAGTACAACTGGGCCAAATTACCGTTTTAACGCTGTAGTTACATCTCACTCCTTAAGTATCACTGATTCCTCTAATGAACAATACAACATAGTCTAACTATGTGTGAGCACCTCTCAAGCCAAGAGAAATTGTGTGGTGTTACATTGTTTAAGCCCCGGAATCACCCCTTAAGAAAGCTATCTATCTACTTACCCCTGCCTCAGGGAAGGAGTGAATTCCATCTTGTGTAGTTGAGTTCCCAGCTCCTAAATCAGATAAATCCCCAAAATGGTAGGTTTGAATCGATGACTTGGCCAATCGCACCCATACAAATCAAAGGACTGCCCTCAATGGCAGGAGCTCTCAACGGCAGGATTGGGGTCATGTTACCAATGGTCATCCTAGTGAAGTGAAGTCTCTGTCATGAATGGTGTTATATAATGAGACGTTAACACTTCGTGGTCAGTTTTATACAAACTCTTTGTATGGGACGCCCCTCGGCGCATGTCCCCAACAATTATCAGGATCAGATTATCTGTAAAAAGTCATAACACTTGTGACCATTCACAAGCGAGCGCCATTCGTAGCGTTACCAGGAAAGGTTTCCCTCCTATAATCCATATACTACAGACCATTTTTGGTTATCACTAAGACATGATCCACCTCTATGTCACCATCTACATGCTCGAGTCAATAAGATAACTAGGGATTTTATGTTATGGTTTTTGGTAAAGCAAATAAACAAGTAACTGAGCAAAAATATAAGATGTGAAGTAAATATCATATTATTAACAATACAAGTGTTCGTACAAACTGTTTACAAACTACAGGAATGAGACTTAAGGTATCAACCCCAACACATCCAACAGGTTAGCAAAACTAACATGAACCCGTGTGACATCTAGTTTCACAATGACGCTTCAAAGTTTTAGGACAAACACACCGAAGAGAGGTCAATTATCCCTCCTCTTGAATTGTGAATTTCTCAACCAGTCATTAATACAGAACAACTTTGCTCCTATTAATGACTAGCCATCATTGATTTGGTTAAGAGACCATTAAACTTACTTAACAATCTCCCATAAGTGTAACCCTCCATTTTAGGCCATAGAGATCCACCAAGAAGCCAATCCGAAGGAAAATTCTAATTGAGGCAAAACCTAAAGCGACTCTATCTATTTTTGAAGTTCACCTTGATCTTGACCAACTGCACAAACCCATTTGAAGGAGGGCTCCCAGGGTGCTACGAGAGAGTAGAGAATGATTTCATGGTGTAACCAGAAAGAGACTGTAGGATGTGTTGACACACACCCTTCACCCACTTACTATAAACACTCTCTCCGTCCACCTTGATATTGACACATGCAAACACCATCCGAAGGGGGATGCTCCGAGCGCACCACGAGGCCAAGCATGAATCTCACGACGTGAACATTCAGGGAGAAACATGAATGGAATCATTGACATATCAGACATATCTCTTCCTCCCACCAAGTATTTTATAACCTAGGGTTTATTTTACTTAGAAAAAAAAACGGCTAAGAATTTTAACTAAGTCACTTTTTAGGTTTGCCCAAGAGTAACTTTTACCTTGGATAGTTGAAACGACTTTTGATCATCATCCATTAAACTCTTTAACGGAGTCTTTGACCAACTATCGCATGCTTGCAGAAAATCTATCTAATTCACTTTTCCAGGTAGGTTCCAAGGTAAGGGTGTTCTGTTTCCATCAGCTTACGTACCCCAGCCTAGAAAGAACCCGCCTTAGACAAAAGGTCCCTTATGGATAGATTTAATACAATTTTAATCTTTTGTGTCAATCAATTTAAATCTATTAAACCGATTTGAAAAGATTAAACTAGGTTGCTAATCGCATTAGAACCTTTGAACTTAGGTCTATCTCAATCCAATTTTAAAACCGTTTAAAAACATGAGTTCACCCTAAGTCCACCTGCAACTCTTTCTTATCGATTTTGGTTCTAATTTCTATTATAACTCTTATAACAGAAACAACCAAAACCATACACAACGCCAAGAAAACACATAAAGTGTCATGCTCCATGCATTGTTCATTCATTGCTACCTTTTTATATAACACTTATACAAACAAGCAACGAACCAAGCAAAACATGTTTCCATTCACCCTTATACTATAATGCTTATAATATAAAAATGATGCATGAATATTGTTACTGTATGCATAAATATAACTCTTATATTTTCATGATGCATCCACATGCTCTCTTGTAATTTCATCGTGCAATATTATAACACTTATAATACATGATGCATGAATAATTATACTACCTAAAGTGGGTTTTAAATCTATATGTCGAACACTTTTCCATATAAACTACATATATCTCATGTATAAATTACAAATGTTGATGAACTGGAAAAAAAATTTCCTCAAATCCTCAAAACTAAAGCTAACTATTACAAAAACAAAGAGTCTCTGGTTCAAACAGGCGAACTGAGTCTTGAACCGTTCGGGTGAAGCAACGTGTCTCCACTGATCGTGCACCAAACACCTCGCGATCGTCTATACAAAAAAATAAATGCATTATTGAATCGTTTACCTACGCTTCTAAAGCTAAACGATTGTTTAGCAACAATCGTGTACCTTTTACTATGCGATGAAGCACGAGGTATGCTATCATGCAGCGCGCTCCGAAACGCAAGTATTATACGATCGTCTAAACGACAATGATGCGATGAAGCACTATCGTCTAAAAGATCGTTGAGCGAATGCCTTTGTATCATAACTGCGTGATCGTGTAGGTAGTAACTATGCGATGAGGCATGCTAACTACACGATTGTTTAGCGCGCGCCTTTTACTAAATGATGAGCATCATATGCTCCCACTATGATCGTCTACCTCCAACGTCTCCGCGATTGGGCAATCAATGCTATGCGATAGAGTAAACGATTTACCTCATCGTTTAGCATTAGTTAAACGATCGTTTAGTAAATACTACATGATCACATAGAAAAATCTACACGATTGTTTAGCCAAATCCCAACTATCGTTTACGGCTATACAACACGACCAACTCTTGGTCTTCTTCTTCTTTGCTGAGAACCGTATCTCCATACTTCGAAACTTCATCACGAACGATTCAACAAACTCAAACACTTTGAATTATAGACTCGCTAGCATGTTAATTATGCCCAAAAACACAGGGGCCCTTACAAATTAATACTCTCTAATTTAAAGAAAGCTTTACAAAGGCAATTAAACCCGTAAAGATTCATCAAGGCCATCCACAAACGCATTTAACAATTAAACGCAATGCAGAAAACCCACCACGATTGTAAAAAAAGTTCAAAACGAAAGTGAAATTTGGAATATCAGATCAACCTTTCTTTGATACCAATTGAAGGAAATCGGACATGAGGATTTCCATGATCAGCGAAATGATCGTTCCCAATTTCATCGTATTTGGAATAACAACAATTACAGTTAAGAAACGAAAACATATAGGCTATGTAGAAAATGAAATTACTGCATGCTTTACTAAGATCAAGGGCAAAATACACATACCTTTGAAGACTCATTTTCAACACCCTTGATCACGAATGCTCGTTCAACCAGCAAGACTGCAACATAAGAACGCTCGAACACTACGACCACTACCCTGCACGATCAATGCGACCACGAACACAACGAACTCCAAGATCATGAACACAACAATCGCCCTCCAAAATCCTTGACTATGTCGAGTTGAGTACAACACCACCACAATGGCTACCTTGGTATTCTTGGAGTGAGAATCCAGAAGTGTGGGCTCTGTGTGATCTTGGTTAGAGGACGAGATCGGAGGAACAAACGTGTAAATGATTGAGCAAGTAGGAGATGACAAGTCTATCGTATAGACGATGTCCAATCGTTTAAAAGAAGCTCCGCAATCGTTTAGGAAAATCTGCATGATCGTTTAGCTATCGACCAACTGAGTGAACTATCATATAGATTCACTCCATGATTGTCTAGTCTCTCTTCAACGGTCGTTTAGTAAATCTCATTCACTTGACAGCCACCAGAGTCTTTCCGGGAATAGAAATCTCAATTCAACAACCACTAAAGTTAGGAAAACATTTTTTCTTTTATATCACGGTCAACATGAAACCACCAATAACCTCCCATTCAGTTGGTTATTAGAGAAAAAGAGATAATTATCTAATAATTAATATTATTATAAATATATATGATAACCAGCTTACCATAGTATATTCGTAACCTATAGTTTTAATATTTCATCTCATGAAACATATAAACCATAAATCTTTTTCTATTTCATGGTACTTAATGTAAATCTCATTTACATAAATCCTCTACTTTATGTATCTCATACATCGTCCTGATCATATCATATACAATCGAATTACCTCTTGTCAATTTGAACATTTCAAATCAACACCAAGAACTGATTCTCAACTTGAATCCATTGAGTTACCAAGGGTACCTTATGTACCTGTAGCTCGAAGCTCCAACGGTATGTGAATAACTGACTAAACTCTTTAGTCATGAGATCCACCATTCGATAACTGTCAGACACTCCACTAAAGACTGACAGCTAAACTCTTCTTACTACAGATATATCATGTGTCCATATCAACCAATCAATAAGGCGGTAATCCTTCACAGATCACTCGTAAGTACAGATGGGCCAATAACTGTTATGCCCCTATAGTTACATCTAACTCCTTAAGTACCACTAATGTAACACCCCACATTTCTTTTAGTAATAATGTAATTTCAGTAATTTTTACTATTGAAGGGCATTTTTGAAATTTTGGACTTCAAGTGTAATGGCAGGAATTTAATTGTTAGCGTGAAATTATTTGATTTGTAAATTAATGGCAGGAATAATTTCATTTTGAGAAGGAAAGGAATTTAATAGTATAAAGTGGAATAAGGAAAATAATAAAATGTAGTTTATTTTTATTTCCTTTTTAGTTTATTATTATTATTATTATTTTATTTTTATAAAAACCCCCAAACCCCCTTCTCCCTCACTCGACCTCGACCGCCAGCCCAGATCTGAGTTGCGACCAGCCTAGATCCAACTTCGACCTCTTCGCATCTCAACTGTTCACGCCGCCCAGATTCAACTTCGACCTCTTCGCGTCTCAGCCATTCGCGCAGCCCAGATCAACTTTGGCCTTCCACCTCGAAGTCGCCCGCGTCGGAGTCGCGAATTTTTCTGCCGCTTGACTCGTCATGCCATCGTCTGCACCAGTTACGACCCCCATCGTGGTTGCTATCAGATTTGTTTTAGGTAAGTTTTTCGCCGTTGGGTTTTGCCGAATCTCGTGGATGTGGGTAACTTGGTGATTCTTTTCTCATTATTGGCCATGGTGTTTTGCTTCATTATTTTTGACATGTCTTTGGTTGGATTTTTAAGTCGAGTTTTGGAGAAGCTTGAAAGTCAAAGGGGTGCCGTTAAGGAAGGTGGGAGTGGTTTCGCCATTGGGTAAGCTCTTGGGCATTTCAATTTTGGTAATCGTTGCGGGTTGTGTGGTTTGGGTATTTTGTTTTTGGGTCTGAGCTTTCGAAGTTACTATTGGACTGGAATTTCAATGGTTCTATTCGTATGTTAGGGTCGTTACTCCAAGTCGCTGTCATCGTTCGGTTGTCTAATTTTATTTGTAGACTTTCGATTAAGGTAAGTAATCTTACTACTGGAACTGCCCACAGGCCAGACACTAGATGTATGCTAGTATGATAGATGAATATTATGACAGAACGATGGCATGATAGATTGATAGTATAGTATAATCGATGCACGTTCTTGTATGAGGAATTGAAAGATTTATTTGTGCACGTAGATACTTGGATGCTAGCATAAGATGATATTTGATTCCTTGAGGTTGTATTTGATCTGTGAATATTGAGGCATATATGTATGTTGTAGAGCCATGATGTTGAGTCGTATATGCATGTCATAGGACCATATTGTGATAATTATGATGTTGAAACTATGATAGTGATTTTACTGATTACTAAGAATGCCCCTTAGATATTGTGATTCCTTTGGGATTCACCAGATTTGTGATTCCTTCGGGATTCACCAGATTTGTGATTCCTTCAGGATTCACCAGATTGTGTTTCCTTCGGGATTCATTAGATTGTATTTCCTTCAGGATTCACCAGATATTGTGTTTCCTTCGGGATTCATTAGATTTTATTTCCTTCAGGATTCACCAGATATTGTGTTTCCTTCGGGATTCACCAGAGGCAGTGGGCATATTTAGCTACAGTAGGATAGAAAACAGTTTTTTATTTATGTATGTGTCTCATGAGGACTAGGACTAGGGGTAGGCATCTAAAGGACATAGATGCCTAACCTGACCCCAGTAGTGGGGTTATTTACTAAGTATTTTATACTTATTCTTTCTCATGTTGTTGTTTCAGGTAAAGGTAGAGATGCACTGGCGATGGACAAGCAGAATTCGTGATCGAGCCACTGGAACCAGTTTTATGCTTCCGCTCATGAGACTTAGATTTCCTTTCATGTTTTGCTTAACTTAAAGTTTTGATATTTGAAACCTACTATTAAGAATTTTTTTAAGACTTATTTATTAACATTTATGATTTATGGGTACCCTATTGTTATTTTTAAATTTTGCATTTAATAATGGACTTTGAACTTACCTTATTTATTTAGCATTTATTTTACGATAAAAGAGTGTTGTTTTAAGTTCCATGCATGTATGTGTTTAGTAACAGCCTAACTTAAGTACTAGGGGGTCGGGTCGTTACAACTGATCCCTCTAATGAATATAAGTCATAGTTTTACTATGATTGAGTCCTCTCTTCCAAAGAGAAGTATTAGCCATTATGTTCAAGCCTCGAAATCAGCCCTTAAGGGAACAATCTATCTACTTTCCCCTGCTTCGTGGAAGGAGTGAATTCCATCTTGTGTAACTGAATTCCCAACTTCAAAATCTAAGTCCTCAAAAAGGTAGGCATGTTGAGTTGGTAATCGGCCACTCTCACCCATACTAATCAAAGGACTGCCCTCAAAGGCATGAGTTCCCAAAACACTCAAGATTGAGGTCATGTCACCTATTGTTGTTTAGGTGAGATGTAAGTCTCCAGTATCAACGACGTTATATACAGAGACAAATCATCTCGTGGTCTGATCTTATACAAACTCTTTGTATAGGACATCCCAGCTCGTAAGTTTCCACATGGATAATCAGGATCTACCATCTGTAGTAGTTCGCAACACTTATAAACCTCTACAAAGTGGGTCATATCTGTAATGTCACCAGGACCAGGTATCTCTCTTTAATACTTATACTACAGACCTATTTAGATTATCATTTAAGGCATGATCCACTTGTATATCTCATATACATGCTTAAGTTTTCATACAATAATCATGGAGTTTTTTTTTTATTGGATATGAGTAAATGCCAGATAAAATAACTCTTATTTTATTCATAACAATGTGTATAAATTACAAATTACGAGACTCGGGGAGAATTAGGATACCAATCCCAAAAATAACACCATTGATACTTGAGACTTACATCTCACCTAAACGACCATAGGTGACATGACCTTAATCCTGATTGTTTCGGGAACTCACACCGAAAATACCAAGGTAACTATTATGGTGGTGTCCTCACTCAACTCAATTGAATTCGAGAATCTGGAGGTCATTCGTTGGGTTTATGATTTGTGTGTTCGTTGTGATCGTGTTGTTGTACCAATCGTTGTGTAGTGTACAATATTTATGTTGACGAACGATGTTGAGATTTGGTGGCAATCGGTCGAGAATTTTATTGGCACCAGCGAAGGGCCAGTCACTTGGAACCAGTTTAAGGAGTAGTTCTACGAGCAATACTTTTTAGTCGACACGAGGTATAATAAGCAGGTAGAGTTCATGAATCTGAAGCAAGAAGTCTTATCTGTGGCAGAATACGAATGAGAATTCACTAAGTTGGCCCATTTTCCTCTCAAGTTGGTGGCCATAGATGAGGATAAGATAGAGAGTTTCATCCAGGGCCTGAAAGATAAGCTAAGAGGTCATGTACTGGCCCATGAACCCACCATTTATGCAATAACATTGCTTATAGCAACCATAATTGATTCCACAGTAGGAGAGGGAAATATGACATCTCAGGGAGCAACATCCTCTTCAGGTCAGAAGAGAAAGGCAGATTAGAGGCCTCCAGAGCCTCCACAAAAGAGTAAGTACACAGGCAAAGCTCTACAGCAATAGGGGCAGTCGAACCCTCAATTTGTAGCTATTAAAGAAGATAAGTCGGTCTTTTCGATTTGCGGTAGATGCCATTGGGGACCATGTCTGGCCGACACATGAGTCTATTTTTGGTGTGGCCAGAGAGAGCATATGTCGGAGAAGTTCCTCAAGAGGAATGCATCTGATAATAGGGGCCAAACTGCGAGCTCGAATCATGGTGGTTAAAATTTCCAATAGCAGCAGGGTAGAGTATATTCCACCACTCGACAGGAGGCCGAGATGTTTAAAATTGTTGTGACAGGTACGTCCCAACTTTGGTACACTATGCATTTTTTTTTTTTACTTCGATTTATCTCACTCATTTATATCATCAACATTTGTAAAGCACGCCATGTTAGAATTATAACCCTTATAGTATGTTCTATCAGTTTCTACTTCTTCAGTGGAAATCATGTTAGCTACTGAAAATATTAACGCATGTTAAGTCGAAATAAAAAATCATACATTAGATGTGACCTTTTTAGTTCTATACATGCGTGATTTTGATGTGATACTGGGCATGGATTGATTGGCTTCTAAACATGCCAATATAGATTGCTCTTGCAAGAAGATGATTTTTAACTCTCCTACGAAAGCCAACTTTAAGTTTAAAAGGGTTGAGACCCTGGTCCTACCCAAGGTAATTTCGGCTATGAAAGTAAATAAGTTGCTTAACCAAGGTACCTGGAGTATCTTGGCCAGTGTTGTTGACACTAGAGAGGCTGAAGTCTCCTTAACTTCAGAGCCAATAGTAAGAAACTACCCATATGTTTTTCTAGCGGATCTCCCTAGTTTACCGCCACATCGGGAGATAGATTTTGCTTCGATCTTGAAAGCTCCATACAGAATGGCTCTAGTGGAATTGAGAGAGCTTAAGATTCAGTTGCAAGAGTTGTTGGATAAGGGTCTCATACGCCGTAGTGTGTTACTGTAGGGTAACCAATACTTCTTGTGAAAAAGAAAGATGGATCATTGCGTCTCTACATCGACTACAGGTAGTTGAATAAAGTGACTATAAAAAATAAGTATCCACTTCCCAAGATTGATGACTTGTTCGACCAATTGCAGGGAGCTATAATGTTCTCCATGATTGATCTTCAGTCAGGTTACCATCAGTTAAGGATAAAGGACAGTGATATATCCAAGATGGCTTTTCCTTCGAGGTATGGGCATTATGAGTTCATCGTGATGTCGTTCGATTTGACGAATGCTTCTGTAATATTTATGGACTTGATGAATATGATGTTCAAGGAATTTCTTGACACTTTTGTGATAATCTTCATAGATGATATCTTGGTTTACTCTAAGACAGTGGTAGAATATGATGAGCATTTACGAAAGGTTTTGGAGACTTTAAGGGCGAATAATTTATATGAAAAGTATTCTAAATGTGACTTTTGGTTGAGGAAAATGTCATTTTTAGGACATATGGTGTCAAAGGAAGGAGTCTCCAATAATCCATTGAGGTAGTTACAAGTTGACCTTGTCCAACCACGATCAGTGAGGTGTGCAGTTTCTTGGGGTTAGCAGAATACTACCGATGATTTGTGAAGGATTTTTCTTGCATAGCCACTCCATTGACTCAGTTGATTAGGAAAGGAGCTTTCTTTGTATGGAATAAAGCTTGTGAGGACAGTTTCCAAGATCTTAAATTGAAGTATTTATTGCTCCAATTCTTACCATACCGAATGGAATGGGTGGTTTCATTATTTATAGTGATGCCTTCAAGAAGGGATTGGGTGCATGCTAATGCAGTAGGGTAAGGTAGTTGCGTATGCCTCTTGTCAATTGAAGAACCATGAACGAAACTATCCTACAGATGATTTGGAGTTGGCAGCAGTGGTTTTTGCCCTAAAGATCTAAAAGATATAAATTTTCACCGACCATAAGAGTTAAAAATATTTCTTCACTCGGAATGAGTTAAACATGAGACAACGTAGGTGATTAGAGTTAGTGAAATATTATGATTGTGAGATTCTGTACCACCCGGGAAAGACAAATATAGTGGCAGATGCTCTAAGTAGGAAGGTACCTCATTCAGCAGCCCTTGTTACCAGACAGACTCATTTATGCAAAGACTTTGAACGAACTGTGATTGCAGTAGTAGTGGGGGAAGTCACTGCACAGTTGACACAGTTAGCGATTCAACCGAGTTTGTGACAGAGAATTATTAATGTTCAACGGAGTGATCCTTATCTGGTTGAGAAAGTTCACAAGGTGTAGTCAAGGCAGGGTGGTGAGCTCTCTATGTCCACAGATAATGGTCTTCTCTATCAGGGACATTTATGCGTATCAGCGGACAATGATCTTAATAATGATCTATTGTTGGAAGCTCATAGTTCCCCATCGATACATCCTGGCAGTACCAAGATGTATTAAGACTTGAAACGTAATTACTGATGGAATGACATGAAAAAAGAGATAGCCGAGTTCGTCAGTAAGTGCTTAGTGTGTCAGCAAGTGAAAGCCCTGAGTGAGAAGCCATCAAGCTTATTGTAGCCCTTAAGCATACCAAAATGGAAGTGGAAGAATATGTCTATGGACTTCATCGTGGGGTTGCCCCGAACAGCAAAGGGCTTTACTGTAATCTGGGTGGTAGTAGACAGGCTCACTAAGCTAGCACATTTCATTCCAGGAAAGTCTACTTTTTCGGTGAGTAAGTGGATGCAGATATAAATAAAAGAGGTGGTGAGGTTGCATGGAGTACCTGTGTCCATTGTGTCAGACAGAGACCCTCACTTTACATTTAGCTTTTGGAAGAGCCTTCAGTCAGCGTTGGGTACTTGATTGGATTTTAATACAACTTTTCACCCTTAGACTGATGGGAAGAAAAAAACATTTGAACTAGACACTAGAGGATATGTTGTGCGCTTGTGCGTTAGAGTTTTCAGGGAGTTGGGACCCTCATCTACACTTGATGGACTTTTCATATAACAACAATTGTCAAGCTACCATTGACATGTCGCAATTTGAGGTATTATATGGAAAGAGTTGTAGGACTCTTGTATATTTGGACGAGGTTGGTAAGAGGAAGTTGCTAGGATCTAAACTAGTGTAGACTACGAATGAGACAATACAGAAGATTAGAGTACGCAGAAAAGCAAATCAGAATAGATAAAAGAGTGATGCCGACGTTAGACGTAAAGACCTAAAGTTTTAAGCTGGTGATAAAGTGTTCTTAAAAGTGGCATCTATGAAAGGTGTTATGAGGTTTGGAAGGAAAGGGAGCTAAGTCCATGTTTTATTGGGCTTTTTGACGTTTTGGAGCGAATCGACCTCGTGGCTTACCGGCTTGCATTTTCATCGTCCCTCTCTTCAGTTCATAATGTTTTACATGTCTCGATGCTGAGGATGTATGTGACAGATTCGTCCCACGTGGTAGACTTTGAACCATAATAGTTGAATGAGAACTTAAGTTATGAGTAGAAACCTGTTCAAATTCTCGCCAGGGAGGTGACGACTTTACGCAATGGGGAAATAACACTTGTGAAAGTTCTATTAATTTAAATTGTGTGAACAACACTTGTGAAAGTTCTATTAATTTAAATTGTGTGTGTGTGACGACTAGCGCATATTGCTACACGATCGTTTAATCAGTAACTAAGCGATGAAGCTTGCTGACCTAAACAATTGTCTATCATGTTCGCTCGTTAAACAATACTCAACGATCGCGTGCCCGATCGTCTTCCCAATACGTTCAACCTCGATCACATACTCCTTCATCTTCACGATGTGATGGATAATGATCGTTAGAATATCTTCTGCACGATACGAATAACCCTTGATCGTCTCCTTCCTCGAAGAGCCGCAACCTTTGCCCAGAACTTCGACGAACGACGCAAGACTTCAAACACTTTGAATACAGACTCGATTATGAATATATATGCCCAAAAACACAGGGGCCTTTACATACAGTCACAAATGTAAAAGGAATTTAAACAGACCGAGGCAATTCATCCTGAAACATCCATTAATTCGGTAAATCCACAGTAGTATTAACATTTAAAACAACGTAGAAATGCACCCACCAAGAATGTAAACGTTATTTCGTTGCAACAAATGAAATTGGAGTATCAAAAACCTTGCTCTGATACCAATTGAAGGATCTCAAAATGAGAATTCCATGAGCGGGTTTTGATCGCTCCGATTTGCACAGTGACCGGAATATAAACGTAATACATTCTATATCAACAACTATGCATAATAAAACTCAACAACAACATGCTCAATAAGGGATAAAACATAAAGAAGGGGTTCATTACCAGAGGAAGACGATCTTCGCACTTTTGAACCTAATGCAGCAGAAAACTTCCAACGATCTACTAGGACCTGATGAATCTCTTGTCAGTTGTTGCACAATCCGAACGTACACGAACAAGTAATTGGGGACAACACCACCACCAGGGAGACCGAAGTATCTTCGGCGTCAAAAACCCAGAGAGTGGGCTTTGGTGAGTTTGGTAGAAGACGGAGGAGAGAAAATCGTGTAGACGACAAGTGCACATAGAAGGAACTTTGCTATCATATAACGTGGATGCTTATTGTGTAGTAAAACTACACGATCGTCTAGGAAAAATTGGACGATCGTTTAGGAAACTGGTACACGATCGTTTAGGGAACGCGTGAGTTAGACGATCGTTTAGACAACTGAGAATCTATACACTGATACTATAACCAAGAAACAACAACCACGAAAAAGCCAACGGACCGACGTATAGGCTTTCAGTGATCAATCTTTCATGATCTCTTAGGGCGCGGGATTTCATTGCACAAACGAAATTACATCTCAATTGAAAACGATTTTCAACTTTTAATCCTGTCGGTTACCCCAACGCTCGCTTCCACGTTCCCACGTTCTCAAACGTGAAAAATGGTTAGTTATTAAATAATTAATCAATTAATTTATTTAATAAATATAACCATATCACTGGTTTCTCGACTTTATCCAAGCTACCCAGGTGACCTAATGGATCTGTGGCTCGAAGCTCCAATGGTACTGTGAATAGCTGACTAAACTCTTTAGCCCGAGATTCACCATCCGTTAACTGCCAATGATTCCACTAAAGACAACAGCTGAACTTTTCTTACCACAGATATATTTCTATGTCCATTGGATATAACCAATCATGACTACGATAACCCTTCACAATTGCTCGTAAAGTATAGCTGAGCCAATTTACTATTTGCCCCTGTAGTTACATCTTACTTCTTAAGTACCCACTGATTCCTCTAATGACAATACAACATAGTCCAACTATGTGTTAACACCTCTCGAGCAAGAGAAGGTATGTGGCTCCATATCGTTTAAGCCACGGAATCAAGCCCCTTAAGAGAACCATCTATCTATTACCCTTCCCTCTGGGAATGAGTGAATTCCATCTTGTATAGTTGATTTCCCAGCTCCCAAATTAGACGTATCCCCAAAATAGTAGGTTTGGAATCGGCGATTTGGCCATTCTCACCCATTACAAATCAAAGGACCGCCCTCAATGGCAAAAGTTCTCAACTCACTTAGGATTGAGGTTCATGTTACCTTGGTCAATCCTAGTGAATGAAGTCTGTCATGAATGGTGTTATATAACGAGACATTAACACTTCATGGTCAGGTCTTATACAAACTCTTTGTATAAGACGCCTTCGCTCGCATGTCCTCAACACGAATGATAAAGATCATATCATCTGTAGCAAGTCAAAACACTTGTGACCATTCCACAAAGCGGGTCGCGTCCGTAGCATTACCAGGACAAGATTTCCCTCCTATATCCATATACTACAGACCATTTTGGTTATCACTCAAGACATGATCCACTTGTATGTCACCACATACATGCTTGAGTCACATACAGATAACCAGGGATTTGATTTTTATTTGTTTGTGGTAAAGTAACTAAAACAAGTAAATGAGCAAAACAACAAGATGTGAAGTAAATATCATATATTAACAATCACAGGTGTTCGTATGTACTGTTTACAAACTAAAGGACATGAGACGGCATCAACCCCAACAACCTATGGTCATCCTAGTGAAGTGAAGTCTCTGTCATGAACAGTGTTATATAACGAGACATTAATACTTCGTAGTCAGATCTTATACAAACTCTTTGTATAGAACGCCCCCACTCGCATGTCCCCAACACGAATGATCAGGATCAGATCATCTGTGGCAAGTCACAACACTTGTGACCATTCCACAAAGCAAGCCGCATCCATAGCATTACCAAGATAAGGTTTCCCTTCTATATCCACATACTACAGACCATTTTGGTTATCACTCAAAACATGATCCACTTGTATGTCACCACATACATGCTTAAGTCACATACAGATAACCAGGGATTTTATGTTTATTGGTTTGTTGTAAAGCAAATAAAATATGTAAATGAGCAAAACAACAAGATGTGAAGTAAATATCATATATTAACAATCACAGGTGTTCATATATACTGTTTACAAACTACAGTACACGAGACTTTAGGACATCAACTCCAACAGTAACAACTACAGAGTTGGTCGCATCCGATGGTGTTACAGAATAAGGTACCCAATCTTATTCATGTACCATAGATCATTTTGACTATTTACTCGAACTTGATCCACTTTTATGTCTCTACATAAAGTTCAAGTACTCATACAATAGTCATAGGTCTTAATTTATTGGATTGAGATTTTCATACAATTTATGAAATCAATAATAAGTTCATTGATTATAGAAAATGTTTATCATTTTACACACTGCGAGTTTTATAACATAAAACCCAACAAATTGAGAGACTAAATTGATCTATTTATGACTATAAAAAAAATTGATTCACTTATGAAATTTTAAGTCTCACATGACTTTTATCCAAACAAAACCAAATGAAGGGTGTAAATTTATACACTTACAAAAATACAGAATTTAAATTGATATAATTAATAGTTTAGGATTTAAATTGATATAACTATTAAAATTTCTGGGTAAAAATTGATATATTTTTTTTAAAAAAAGAAGAAAAATAAGATTTTTCAAAATTTTGTGAATTTATGACCATTTTATTGATGTAATCAATTTATGATTTTTATTAAGAGGTGTTTGGGACATTGACATGAATTGAGTTGAGTGGGGTTTTTAACTCAACGCATTGCTCACGAACTTCACAAAGTTGATGTTAATAAATCACTCAACCTCACCAACTTCAATAGTGTTCATTATTGAAGTTTGTACATTCTCCCTCCAATATTTCTAATGACCCACTAGTTGGCCATTATTGACAATCAACTTAAACAACATGCTTTAATGACCACCTCTGATGCCCAACTCTGGCAACAACCACCATTGGTGATATACTGTCGCCTCACTCCACTGACATGCTTTGATGACCACCTTCGATGATCAAACTTCAACAATCACCTCTGACAACGACCACATCTATCGACTACCTTCAGTGAAGATCGCCTCTGACAATCATCTCAACGATCACCTCCACGAGACTACCACATCCGATGGCCAATTTTAACAATCATCTTCAATGACCAATTGCGACTACCAACTCCATCGATCATCTCCATTGACTAATTCTAATGACCCAACTCAGCTCATCATGAACTAAAAGGACCACCAGAAAAAAAAAAATTGGGCAATGAAAGTGTTTTTAAATACAAAATTGAAAATATTAGTTCATAGTATTTAATAGTTGTCTTATATAGTAATTTAACATTAATAGAAATTATTTGAGCATACAACCAAACCAAACAAACTTGTGTATATAAATACTCTTAAGAAAATGACTAAACACATTTTTATTTTTATTTACATTTCACCGCCTATCAGAAAACTCAACTAGGGATGGATCCAAATATCTTCATAATGGTATGATATTGTCTTCTTCAGGCATAAAATGACCAAACACATTTTATTTAATGCATTTTCAATTTTAGTCTTAAACTCTTTGAACTTTTCAAAAGCTTCAGACTTCCGTTGCATTATATAAACATACCAATATCTTGAATAATCATCAGTAAAAGTGATGAAATATTCAAAAATCCCCTCTTGCCTTAACATTCATCGGACCACAAAGGTCTGAATGTACAAGCTATAAGGGTTCTTTGGTCCTCTGACCTTTTCCAGTAAAAGATCTTTTAGTCATTTTGCCTTCAAGGCATGACTCACACACAGGTAAAGAATTTTCTTCTAACTCGCTTAGAAGTCCATTCTTGACCAATATCTCAATCCTATTGAGATTGATGTGTCTAACCTTAGGTGCCAAAGAGGGGCATTTTCTTTAAGAGAAATTTTAAGTCTTTTATTTGAGTTACCACAGTTTTAAACATTTCAGTGTTAAGAAGGGCTTTAGTTGCTAACAGTTTTAGCTCATATAAACTATTTTCCAGCTTAGCAGAACAAATATTAATACCATTCTTTGAACTAACGCTTTATTTACTGAGAATTTTATAAAGTAGTTTTGTTCTAATAAACATTTTACAGAAATCATGTTCCTCTTCAAACCAAGAACAACAAATACATTGAAATTTTTAAGTAAAATATATCTATTCTGTAAAGTCAGCTGGAGTCTTCCCACTACCACAACTGAGACAACGTGCCCAGTTCCAATACGTATCGTCATCTCCCCAGCTTTCAGTTGCCACCAGGAACTAATTCCCTGAAATAAAGAACAAACATGGTTAGTGGCACTTGAATCAATTATCCAGGCAGAATCATCATTCTCCATTAAACAGGTCTTCAGTACAAGTAAATCATATTTACCTTACTTGACCTTCTTCTTTTCTGCCAAGTATCTGGGACAGTTTCTCTTTCAATGTCCCTTGTGACCACAATGGAAATAAATTCTCTTTGCAGCCTTGGCCTTCTTGCCCTTCTAGACAGCAGCTGGTGGGTTAACTTCCCCTTTCCACCTTTCTTCTTCTTCCACTTTTTGGTGCTGGAAGAAGAAGACACGGACTTAGTTCTACAGGATGATCCTCTATAGAACTTCTTTGAGGACAAGGCAACATTTGCCTCTCCCTTTTGTTCCTTGCTTTTCATCAAGGACTGAGAAGTCTTAAGCTCATTAAGCAAGGTGGTCAGGTTGTAGTCAATCTTGTTCATAACAACATTTCTACAAAACTATAGGAAACTTTCAAGTAAATATTCTAAAATGAAGCTAACTTGACTGGCTTCATCAATGACAGACCCATTCATCTCCGCCACGTTGAAGTGGACGATCATGTTGATAACATATTCTCTAATAGATATCTCTTCTTACATACAGGCATTGAAGATGTGTTTAGAGCGTCGTGCTTGAGTTGTGTGAACGGTTGTCCGAACATCCCCCACATAAACTCCATGATCTCATAGGTAGTGATCATGGGCTCATGCTTCTTGGCCAGAACTTCAAAAAGGCTAGCCAAGATTTACACTCACACCTTTTCATTTGCTCTTATCTAGTGCTCGTATGCCTCTCAAACATTTCGAGTGGCATTTTGAGTAGGAATAGGAGGACAATCCTCCATAAGGACAAAACATAGGTCATCAGTGATCAATATTGTGTTGATTATCTTTTTCCACGTTGTATAATTTTCGTCGATATATTTGTCGGCGATGAGCAAATTAAGTGTTGCGAAAGTCATAATTAATAAATTTCTAAAACCATACAAATTATTTATATTAGTAATCTATACATTAATCCAATTGCAAAAACCAATCAATTTTAACAAAAATCTAATGCATCCTAAGTGACATCTATTTTGCAATAATGCATCAGTAAGGTAGGACAAAAGCCACCGTAGGGTGATCAAGTGCCCCTTCACTATAATGAGACTATCTCAACCAATAGACAGAACAGCTCCTTATTACTATAACTATTAGTCACCATTGTTCGGTCCAGAAATTGTTAAACTCGCTTAACATTTCTTGTAAGTGTAACCCCTCATTTTAGATTCTAGAGTTCCACCCCAACGAGCCAACCATAGGAAAAAGCTTATTAGGGCAAAACTAAAGTAATCCTATCCATTTCTAGAGTTTGAGGGAAAGAATCATGTAAATGATATCCATATAGAGACACAAGCAAAGGTGCCTCGAGGCCGAGCATGAAACTTTACTACAAACTAATGAGAGAGACTGTGGAATGTGTTGACATATGTCTCGCTCTCACTTACTATAAACACTCTCTCCATTCACCTTGTTATTAACCTATAAAAACACCATCCGTAGGGGGACACAAGCAAAGGTATCTCGAGGCCAAGTATAGATCTCACGATGTGAACTTCTAGGGAGAAAGGTGATAAGAAAAAATGAATTATTATATGCCCATTTTCCTTCCACTAAGTGTTATACCTAGGATTATTCAACTTAAGAAAATCCGACCAAGGATTTTTAACTAAGTGTTTGTTTAATTTGCCCAAAAGCAATATTTACTTTGGATAGTTAAACAATTTTGATTAATGTTTATTAAACACTTTAATAAACTTCAATCAACCATTGCATGCTTGTAACAAATCTATCTAATTCATCTCTCCAGGTAAGTTCTCAAGTAGGGTGTTACATTTCCATCAATTTAAATACCCCAGCCTAGACAAAATTAACCTTAGACAAAAAGTCTCTTATAGATACATTTGTTACAAATTTAATCTTTTAATTAAGACTCAATTTAATCCTATTAAACTGATTAAAAGATTAAACTTTATTTCTAATCTTATTAGAAAAGTGATCTTGGGTCTATGTGAATCATATTTTAAAAAATTATTTTTAAAAAATGATCTTTACCTAATGTTTGCAGGCAATTCTGAATTATTGATTTTAATTTTTAATTTTATTTAATTATAAATTTTATAAAATAAATTAAAACCATACAATTGCATTCATTGACATACTCAGTAAATTATAACAATTATAAATTACCTAAGGTAATGTCATGTTTCATGCAATTCCATTTCATTACTAACTATATATAACACTTATATGATAAGGTAATGAAATAATTAATAACATCCATCCGTACATACATTCAACTATATATTATAACACTTATAATATAAATGATGCATGACTATATTATTAATGCATGCATGCACATATTATAACATTTATACTATATGATGCATGAGCATGCTATAAAATAAGAAACATGCAACTATATATCATAACATTTATAATATAAATGATGCATGACTATATTATTAATGCATGCATGCACATATTATAACATTTATACTATATGATGCATGAGCATGCTATAAAATAAGAAACATGCAACTATATATCATAACATTTATAATATAAATGATGCATGAAATATGCATAACCTATAGAGAGATTTTATACTATATGACATATTTTATGACATATAATAATAAATTAAAATCATACATCAAATGTATAATTGAAAAATATATATATTGGACCAAAATGGGAAACCTAAATAATGAATTAAATTAATATAATACTTATATTAATTTAATTAATTAGAAAACATCTAACTATTACAAAATAATAGTCAACCGGTTCGAAACAAGTGAACCGAACCTTACCGCTCGAACTAAACTGTCCAGCACCCGAATCGGACCTAAATCGCTCGAACCGACCGAACTGAATGCGAACTAGCCAAGCCATGAACTGAACTATAGAATTGGTTTGTTCTTTCCATCTCGGAGCGTTGCAACGTTGTGCCGCTACGGAAAGAACAAAGCGTTGTTCTTCTTCGCAACGTTGCAATACAGTTGCATTCTCCTTTGTTTCTCCTCCAAATTTGGTCTCGATCTCTCCATAACATCACCATAAACTCACAAATGACTCAAGAACATAAAATACAGACTCGATCGCAAATAATATGCCTAAAACACAGGCCCTTACAAACCACATTGTAAATTGAAAACAACAAATCTATGTGACCAATCCCAAAAACATCCAATAATCTTAAACCATTCATAAAAAAACGAGCATCACATGAAGAATTTGACAAAATGAAACCCATCAAAAATTCTGTAAAATAAATTGTGAAAATTTGAAAAAATTTGGGCAAAAAATCCCGCTCTGATACCAATTGAAGGAATTGATGAAGGTCCTTGAGTGGAAGCGGGAATCAAACCCAAATCCCAATTTTACAGAACAAGAATTTTACAGAAAAATTATAGAAGAATTATGCATATAATTTAAGTTTTACAACATGCTAATATGAAAAAGAAATTTAGAATAGAGAAAAGAGGACTCACCCTTGAAGAAGTTGATTTATATTCAATTTCCATGTTGATTTATATCCAATCCTAAAACAAATCTTAAATCATCCTTCACTGGTATGTTTGGTTTCCATGTTGATTTATTAAGACCGTTATTGTTATTGGAAGCAAGTGATTTTAAAGAAGTTGACATGCTGAAATTTAAACAAATTCTAATTAGTAAATTGCTTATTAAACCCAATTCAATTTTAGCAAAAATAATAATGTACCCAAGTTTCATTATTTATTTGCAACAATGCTATAATGAGTCAGAATAAGTGCTATTGAAGGGTAATCAAATACTCCTTTACTAAAGAAAGACATTCTTTACTAAATACTATTTCCATAATAACTCAGTAATTCTATAAATGCAACCCTTAGTAATTCTATAAGTGCAACCCTCCATTTTCAAACTTTAAAGGTCGACCCCAATGATGCTACCATATTGGAGAGTCAAGGTAGGGAATGGACCTAAGAAATCCTATCCATTTCTAGAGTTTAAGTTGTTCTAAATCCTATGTTATAACCTTCCAAGGGGATAGCCGTGGTTAGTGACTAGCTAATGCCGCCTAAAAACGACTGCAGACGCAACATAGGAATCTCATGGTCTAAACTAACAGAAGAGACTGCAAGACACGTTGACACATATTTTTCACCCACTTACTATGAACTACTTCCCCTATTCACCTTGCTATTGACTCATACAAACACTTTCTGAATGGAGGTCACTCCCAAGGTGACACAAAGCCGAGCATGATCACGGTGTGAATTCTTAAGGATGTGAGAGCTAAAGATCAATATATCGTATATATTTAATTTTACTATGAACTACTTCCTATTCACCTTGATATTGACCCATTGGAGGTCATTTCCAGGGTGACACGAAGTCAAGCATGAATCTCACGGTGTGAATTCTTAAGAACGTGAGAGCTAAGAACAACACATCGTATATGTTATTTATCTCCCGCTAAAGTGTTCTAACAACATATTATATATGTTATTAATCTCCCACTGAAGTGTTCTACTTGTTCGGGTATACTTTTACTTAGGTTTATTTCGGCTAAACAAACAACCTAAGTCTATGTGGTTTATCAAAGTATAACGTTTATAATTAGATTTAACCTACGATGCTTAGGTGATAAACCAGTTTTAAAACCTCACACTGCTCATGCATGCTCATAAAATCGGTTAATAACGCTCAATTATTCGGCCATAATCCCCAGGTAGGAGATGTTCCATACATAGGCGTCAACTTTAGTACCCCCAACCTTAGATAAAATTATATATCGGTTGAGTTTGTAACCCAAGTTTTATAAGATAATGACCTATTTTAACTATTAAAATAAGTGGTTAACCTACATGAGAATGCAAGTTATCTTTGTTATGAATTTTAATGTCTAATCCAAATTTATAACAACTTATAAAATAATAGACATGCTTTGCATCCATAACATTCATCAAAGGTATTTAAACTTTATTATAACAATTATATTAAACTTTAGAAACCCAAAACATGCATATTATATATTATAACTCTTTATAACATATTTTTAATGCATGTATCATGCTTCCTATGGTGGGTTTTTAATTCTACATGGCATATACTATGCATATACATGTTTATTTTAAATATAACATACATCACATGCATAACTATTTAAACACCACTAATATGGTTCAACTTTGACATTCTAAGCTAGCAAAAATGACTAATTATCACAAAATAGCTCAAAAACAAATCTGGACCGCTCAACCCTGACCCGACCCAAACCCAAACCGCCCGAATTGGCTCCCCAAGGCTCCAATTGAGGCTAAATCGGACTCTAGAGTGGCTAAATCGGACTAAAACCCACAAAAAATGATCGAACCGACTTCACCCGCGTAAATCGTCTCACGAACGCACACGTCTTCCTGGGTTAGGATGAACAGCGTCAGACGCCGCATCCCAGTGTTGCAACGCCATGGGACTCCAGGATGAACAGCGTCGTGACGCCATATGAGCAGCATCACGACGCTACGAGGGCAATGGCTTCTTTTCCAGTTTTTGCTGCTAACCATGCTTGTTTCAAACTTCGATTATAACCTAGTTTCAACTCTATTGACTCCAATAAAAATACAGACTCTTGAGCACACAAATAAGCTCATCAATCAAGAGTCAATTACAAATTAAATTCATAACCAAAGAGAAATCTAATGCCAAAGTCAAATTTCCACCAAATCAGTCAACCAAACATACATCCATAGAAATTCACCCGCCAAACTCAAATTAATATTAATTAAGTGCTTAAATTATGCTCTAATACTAATTGATGGAATGAACATGAAAATAGTGAAAGTAATCAGAATCAATAAATACTCTCATTACAGTTAATTTGAGTTTAAAAGCGTGTATGAAAACAATTTTCAGAAAAGAAGGTTTCAAGAACTTATATCTTTGAAGAAATCCACCAAATCCAAGTTGTTCTCCACAAAATTGAGCTAAAAAACAACATTAGACCACCATGAGACCTTCTCTGCTATTCTTCAACTTGAGCCAATGAGAGGGTGGGGCCCCTTGTTCAAGACCTGAATTTAGTATTTAAGAGAACATCCTCTCTACTATCCCTAAATTAGGTAGGTGTGAATTTTATCTTGCACCCTATGTCCCCTGCTATCTACCTGGTCTTACCCTTGAAATGGGAGGCTTATTGAGCCAGCACTGTTGAGTCAACCCTCACCTATGCAAATCTAAGGATAATTCCGAATAAACAGGAGTTCATAGTTAGCTCAGGATTAAGATCGAGTTACCTAGGTCATCGATTTGAAACAGTCAATTTTAAATAGTAAACAACAGTATAAAGTAAGAGTGACTTATTTCTTAGTCCGATCTTATGTAAACTCATTATATAGGACACCCCGCTCCTCATGTCGCTACATAAACGAATTAGGATCACTTCGTTTATAGCACTTTACAACAAATTGTAACAACTACAGAGTGAGCCGCATCCGATAGTGTTACCAAAATAAGGCACCCAACTTTATTCATATACTATAGACTGTTTTAGCTATTTACTCGAACTTGATCCTTCTTTATGTCTCCACATAAAGTTCAAGTATTCATGTAATAGCCATGGATCTTAGTTTATTGGATTTAATTTTTACAAGTGCAATTTACATATTCAACAATAGTTTTATTGAATAAATGTCAATAACATCTTTATTGATAATAGAAAATGTTTAACATTACAAACTGCGAGTTTTAGGCATACCAACCCAACATTGGTATTTTGGAAGAGAGAGATAGACTTTGAGAGAGGAAAAAGATTATGTGAAAGCCTGAGAACTTTTCTTATAGTTTTTCTAATAAAAAAAAATATACAAAGAACGTTCTCTGTAAGTTTCAATCACTGAATGAGTAAAAAGAGAACAACCTTCAACTATCCCCACCACTCACGTAGTGAGTTAAGAGAAAAAATAGGGGAGGGAAGTTATTTCCCTCCGTTAATTCAAATTGAAATTAAAATACAATAAATTAATTTTAATTTAAATAAATAAATAAATATATATATATATATATATATATATATATATATATATATTAAACTATAACCTAAGGTTTAGTATTGTATCACATACAATATAATCTATAGTTTTTAAATATCTCAACAATGATATTTAATATAAATCTCATTTATATTAAATTCAGTTATATGAATTCAATTCACATATCTAAGATTTGAATCATATTCAAATATTTATTTCCTCTCAAATAAACTTTATAATTTAATATATCAAATACATTATAGTAATTATATCATATATAATTAAATTAAAATAATTATATCACATATAATTAATTCCTTCAATGAATTTGAATAATTCAAATTAATTCAAATTAATTCAAATTTGATTCTCACTTAATCCCTGATGAGCTATAGAGGGGACCTCATAGACTTGTAGATTGAATGCTCCAATGGTACTTGAATAATTAATTAAACTTCTTTAATTAAATTATTCAACATCTATTAATTGTCGAGCACTCCACTAAAGACCAACAGCTGCACTCTTTACACTACAAATATATTTCTATGTCTATTGGATATAACCAGTCAACAACGCGCTGACCCTTCATAAATTGCTCATAAGTACAACTAGACCAAAACTATTGTTTTGCCTCTATAGTTACGTCTAACTCCTTAAGTACCACTGATCCTTCTAATGAAGGATAAGTCATAGTCCAACTATGACTAAACCCCTTTCAGGCCAGGAGAGGGTGTGACACCACATTGTTCAAGCCTCAAAAAAGTACAATCATCATAGACAAAATAGTCAAATCCAGTTAGTCAATGTCATTAAGTCATGCAGTTCAATCAATCATAATTTACCGATCTCAACAATAAAAAATAATTAGCCAAATTCGTCTTAACAGTCTCAAGAAACAGTCCATGTGATCTTAAGTAACCAGTCCATATATTCTTAAGTAAACAGTTCAAGTAATCTTAATTAAGCAGTCCAAGTGAGGGACAACTGGTTCAAAGGTGAACCAGTAGAAGAACACTTACCTCAAATTTAAGCCCAAATGTAATATTTCAAGTGAAATTCCCTTAATGGCTTTAACAAACTTGAACCAAATCTCAATACGTATTTTGCTCCAAACAACTTCCAAGTTTGCACAAAAATCCAAATCTACATCAGAATCATAATTAAGGGGTATAACTTACACCAACATAAACCAATCTAAAAAAAGGATTTAGAAACCTTAATCACTTACCAAGAGTTGCCAAAATCAATCTTTAAGACTGAAAGTTTCCAAAACTTCAATCTAATATTTGAAACATGGATAACATCAATTTCATGCCAAATTTAATGGGCATTCAATCAAAACCCAAAATTTCATCATTAAATCAAGATCTTACCCAAAACCAAACTTTTCGGCAGAATACACAAATTTGGCGTATGAGGGCTCGACGAAATCCACAAATCTGGCGTGTGAGGGCAGAAGATCGGTGGCGGCCGAACAACATCTGGTGGACAATTGGTGGCATTGATTGACGGTGGTTGGACCTCCACGGCTAAGAGAGAGTCGACCGAGAGAGAGGGTGTATGTTATTGGCAGCGACCCACACGAACGGCGGCTGGCAGCACAAGTAGACCCGACGAAGGGCAGCGACATTCAGCTTCGAGGAAGAGATGACACCGACGCGACTAGATCTGACGTGAATGGCATCGGTGATTACGCGGGTGAGATCGACGAAGCTTCAATTGGACGAACATGATGGCTGCACGTGCGTGGGTTTATGTAGAACGAAGGAGGGTAGGGTTGGTAACGGGGCTAGGCGGGGCAGGGGAGGGTTCCCTGTCCCCATCCCCAATGGGGGATTTTATCCCCATCCCTGCCATTTCAAGGCGAGGACGGAGACAGGGATTCCTCGTCGGGGAAATGGGTCCCCGCAGAACCCATTCCCTGTTTTTCCTTTTATTTCCCTATGGGGTTTTTTTTTTAATTTTTTTTTTTTTGTAAAATTATTTTTGGTTTGGACTTGGACACTTTAGTTGGACTTAGATTGGGCTTATCCTTTTATTTTCTTATGGTTGTAAGTTTGAGGGATTTTTTTTATGGAGAGGAAGGTATGAGAATGTTCTCAAAAACTAAAAAACACAGAGAACTCTTCTGTTGTTTTCTTAGTCTCAAAATTGACAACCATCCAAGAAGAAGAAGAAAAATTTTTCTTTTCTACTTGCCAAAAATAACTACCAACCACTTACGTGGGTGGAGAGAAAAGAAGGGAAAGAGAGTTGTAATCCCTCATTTGTTATTAAAATAATAATAATATAAATATAAATATGATAACTAACTTATCATATTATATATATATATATTAAATTATATGTTATATCAAATATAACATATAACCTATAGTTTTAATATTGTATCACGTATAATATAAACTATAGTTTCTTTTCTCTTTTATATGACATTTAATGTAAATCACATTTATATTAAATTTAACAACTATGAATCCAATTCATAGAAACTATATTTGAATCTTCAAATATTTATTTCCTCTCATTAAGCTATAATGTATCAAATGTATTATAACAATTATATCACATATAATTGAAACAATTTAATTATATCATATATAATTAAATCCCTCTATTAATTTGAACAATTCAAATTAATCCAAAAACTTCTTCTCAATTAATCCTATTGAGCTACCAAGGGGACCTCATGGACCTATAGCTTGATGCTCTAATGGTACATGAATAATTAATTAAACTCTTTAATTAAATTATTCACCATTCGTTAACTGTTGTTCACTCCAGTAAAGACCGACAGCTGCACTCTTCGTACTACAGATATATTTCTATGTCCATTGGATATAACCAATCAATAGTACGATGACCTTTCACAAATTGCTCGTAAGTACAGTTAGGCCAAATTACCGTTACCCTTATAGTTACATCTAACTCTTTAAGTACCACTGATCCCTCTACTGAACAATAGGTCATGGTCCAACTATGACTAAACCTCTCTCGAATCAGGAGAGGGTAAGACCCAGATTCAGCCTTTAAGGGAGCGAGCAATTATCTACTTACCCTGCCTTGAGGAAGGAGCGAATTTCATCTTGTTTAGTTGTGTTCTCAAGTCCCCAATCAAACGAATCTCTAAAATGGTAGGCTTGTTGAGTCAGCGATCTGACCTACCCATACAAATCAAAGGACCACAGTCGTAGGCAGGAGTTCACAAATCACTCAAGATTCAGGTCATGTTACCTATGGTCATCCTGGTGAAATGTAAGTCTCTACTACGAACGATATTATATAATGAGACTAAACATTTCGTGGTTCGGCCTTATACAAACTCCTTTGTGTATAATATTCCCGCTCACATGTCTATACATGAATGATCAGGATTAGATAACCTTGAATATTAGTTTATTGGTTTGTGGTTAATGCAACTAAAATATCATATATTTTATAGAAAATGAATAAAATATCATATATTTTATTAAATACACAATGAGTTTTTTGAATAATGTTTACAAACTATAGGACCTTACGATATTTAGGGCATCAACCCCAACAGAGGCCTCGTTGTTCAAGACTCGGAATCAACCCTTAAGGGAGTAATTCATCTATTTACTCTAAAATCGAGAATGAGTAAATTCTATCTTTTGTAGCTTAAAATGGTACACTTCTTGAGTCGGTGAGTCGGGCCACTCTCACCCATACAAATCAAAGACTGCCTTTATAGATAGGAGTTCATAACTCACTAATGATTGAGGTCAAATTACCTATGGTCATTCTATGAAATGTTAATCTCTTCAGTCAACGGTGTTATAAAGAGAGATTAATCATTTTGCGGTTTGATTTTATACAAACTCTTTATATAGGATACCTCCACTCACATGTTTCCACATGAACAATTAGGATCACATCGTTTGTCACACTTTACAACTTTTGTAATAATTACAAAATAGGTCGTATTCGTAGTGTTACCAGGATAAAGTACCTAATCTTATCAATATACTACAAACCATTTAGGTTATTATTTGAACATGATCCATCTATATATGTACCACATACTATTTAAGTTGCATAGAATAACCTTGGAACATTCTTTTATGGACAATTGCATATATAAAATAATCAACCATTATTTCAAATAACTTATTAACTATGAGGCTTTAAGGCATACTGATGCATTGTTGTTATGCGATGAAATAATGGTAAGAATGCGATGGTGGAAATGTGTTGTGCATGCAAGTTTTCTCAGTAAGATCCAAGTATAAATCCTACTGAGTTGCCTGGTAAGCCCAGGGTCAAACTCAGGAACTAAGGAAAACAATATGCGCTAGTAATTTTTAGACCACTTTGCGGTAACAAATAAAATCAAGGGGTTGGTTGGTTGGTTATTTGAAATATAAAAGCTATGCGGCAGATTTGAGAAAAGAGTTAATAATACGAAGGATGCTATGAGTATGTGGGGGAACGGGTTGAGAAGGGATTTAGCTAACACTTCCTAGGAATGCGTTCATGTTATGCGATCATGCTACACACATACAATAGTAAGTCATCTCTCAATGTAAATACTATGGTTTCTAGTTTTAGAACACAAGCGATGTATGCGATGGTGTCTATAGAACCTATGTTTAAGCCTCTATTCATGTCTATGCGATGACGAATGACACACACATACACAAGGCGACCGCATACTATCATGACCTATTTCTAGGGTATATGCTATGCATGTTGGCAAACAGAGCTTATCTCTAAGTCTCTATCTCTTACTTATGCAGATCTAATCTTGCTCTCTCGAGTCTAGATTCTAACCTAGCTCTCTCAAGTCTTAGGTTCTTTCTTTAGACTCTCTCTTGAGTAGCTCTAAAGGGGTGTTGGGAACAACATAAGGCAAGATGATCGCATGCAATGAAGATCATAGGTCATGTTAGCTAAGTACTTCTCAACCCATTCAACAAATTTAGCTACTCATGCGTATTTTATAGAGAGTGAACGGGTGTAGAAAAGCAAGTTCCATTCTATATATATATATAATCGAAGTACAGAATGACAATGCGGAATAAGAATAAAGAGCCTGGTAGCAATCTCTTGCTTCCCAAGACTTTTACATTGTTCTTCTTTACTCTACTCGAAAGATATTCTTGCTCTCGCAAGTCGGCCCTCTCTGTTTTTTCACGCTCCCTGGCACTCTCTCGAGCTGACCAGGACGATCTTCCGGTGTCTTTTTCCTTTTCTCACTTCCGCCTTCTAAGTATAAAAAAACTAAGAACAAGGCTAACTGTCCGAACTGTAAAACTGGGCTAACTAACTAACTGGTCGAACTCTTTCAATGAAGGTGGCCTTCGGTATTTATAGAGCTTCAGGGTGAAAAGCTTCTTCTCTCTTATGATTGCACTGATGAGATGACATTAATTTCTGTTTGATGCGTCGAATAATTGTCACCGAAAAGTTGAGTGTACTTGCTACAATAGGTCGTTAACGACGTGTCAACTTAACTCGGAATTAACCGTCATCAGTTTTCTGTCCCATCGTGATTTATTAAGCTTTCACCTAGATGCGCCGGCTCTATGCGGCCACCTTCTTGAGCAGATTTTCGCGAGCGCAATCGATCGCATCGCCTTGCGGTTGCAATCTCTCAATGCGCTCGGACGTTAATTTATTCGGATTGCATTTCTGCCTTGCGCCAATGCATTTTCTGCACAAAAATATATACGTTAGTTGTTTTAATGCGATGGATGCATGCGATCGCAATATTGTGAACTTAATGCTTTTGGACGCAATATTGTATATTTTTACCAATGCAATCCTGCATTGTTTTATGACTTTACCCTGTAATAACGTGCATTTCTGCCCGTTATCACATACATCCCAATAGACTTTGATTGCATTTCCATACAATTTGACATGTGATATCATAAAAAGTCCTAAACCTCTTGATAATCTATCTCAAATGAAATGTTACATGTAAAAAATTGTAAAATATCTGTGAACATTTTAAGTTAATATCTTAATTGAGTGTTAAATCTTTAGGAAAATATGTACGCAATTGAAGGGTTAAACTAAAATGTTAAGCAAATAAAAAAGACCACTAGAAAATATATTGCATTGATGCCTATGAATTAATAACTTAATTTTATACTTTTTAATAACCTAAGTAATATCATTATGGTCCCTATACTTTAAGATTTGTTCAATTTTAGTCCTTGTACTTTCAAATATCCATTTTGGGTCCGTCAATTGTTAATAAATCTTAAGTTTAGTCTCCCAATGTTAATTTATATCGAAATTGACTAAATAATTATAATAATTTTTATGCAAAGAAATATAATATGTAAATATGTTTTCAAAATTTAGAGTGAAAGTGTTAATAAATAATAGGAAAAAATATTCTTTTGGTCCTTGAGTTTTCAAGAATATGTGCATTTGGTCTCTGAGGTTTTAAATTGGCTAATTGAGTCCATGAATTTTTCAAAATACATTTAAAAGATCCTTCAACTAATAAATCTATTAAATTTAAACATAATATCGACTAGTTGGTGATCTGGCAAGATGGGTTGGAAAAAAAATATATTTTTTAATCTTTCTCTTCACTCTTATTTCTCTCTTCTTCTTTCTCCCTCTTACTCTCTCTCCTTCCTCACCATCTTCTCTCCTATTCAGCTTGGATTTATGGGTTGTCCTATTCTCGGAGAAACGACAAATAGTTATAAAAAATTTAATTAGTTTGATCTTGAAAAATCAAACAATAAATAGTGTTATCAAAATATTCAGTATCTATTTATGCATATTTAAAAGTATCACAAAGTTGGAAATTTTAATAAACATTCCATTGGAAAGGAAGACTAAATAAACACAAAAATCACAATTTAAACAAATAACGTTTAGAAACCCTAAGCAAGGGATTGGGGAAATGGAAAAAGAAAAGAAATATCAATTAAATTGAATCTTCTTCTTTAGAAGAATGCAAAAGCAGATTAATTAAATGCAGATTCATTCATTTTAGGTATTAATTAATTAATCCATTATCATTTTTTTTATTTATTTTCCTCTTGTTTTGGTTTCCATGACAGAAAATTTGGGATGAACCTACAATTAGAGGTGTGCACAATTTGATTCGATCCGATTTTAGACCGAACCATAAACCGAACGAAAGTCTACGGTTCTCAAGAAAACAGAACTGTAGAAACCAATTTCCATCAATTTGATTTCTGAACCGAACCAACCTGAATCGGTACAGGTCGATTCGGTTTTTTCGGTTTTATAGGACAACGAACCGTGGACTGAACCAAACTGGTCAGTTCGTCTACTTAGTGAACCACAACTTTTTTTAAAAAAAAATCGGACCGAACCGATTAACCGGTTTTCGTTGGTTCCTACACACTCCTACCTACAATGCATTCAATAGTAAAGTAATAGAGAATTTGACCCTAAACGCTCAAAATCCAAACAGGAAGATGGAGAGGGAGTAGAGATAATGAACATGAAAGAGAAATAAGAGAGAGTAGAGAAAAATTAAAAAATTATTTTTTCCCAACCCATCTTGCCACGTTACCATCTAGTCAATATTATGTTTAAATTAATAGATTTATTAGTTGAGAGACCTTTTAAATTTATTATGGAAAACTCAAGACCCCATTGGGTAACCATTTAGTTTTTAGTTTCTATTTTTTATTATGTCTATTTCATCCACATGTCTTGCAATAATTTACATCTTTCTTGAGTATAATGGTTGGATTCTTAAGCAAATTCTAAAAATAAAAACAACTTTTTGAAAGTTACTTTTTTAATTCTCAAAATTTGTCTCAGTTTTTTAAACCATTGGTAAAAAGTAAATAACAAAAGAAAAAATTTAGAGGTGAAAATATTGTCAGTAGACTTAATTTTAAAAAATAAAATAGTTACCAAACGGAAGTTCAAAGACTAAATTGACTAATTTAAAACCTGAAGAACTAAATGTACACATTGTTGAAAATTGAGGACCAAAAGAGTTTTTTTTGCTTAAATAATATTATTTAAAAAAACAATAATGAACAAACAATACAGACTAAATTTATTTAAGATTTCTCGAGAGATACGTGACTTAAAATGAACTAAAACTTCAAAATGAAGAGATTAAAATGATATTTTTGTTATAAATACTATGATAATAGATGTTTATTAGATGTTCATGCTTAGTATCCATTAACCATGTGTTGTGCCCTTATTTCCCAATGTGTTGTCCATCTTCCAGGACTTAACAGAATCAATTATACAGCCAATGAGGGTCTCTATTATTTTCTTCCTTTTCAAAGGTTGGGCAAACAACTTTTAGTCGTTGTTCTCAAGGAACCTTCACCTGAATTCCTTTATGTCAACATCACACATTATTAGTATCTATGTAATCTACCTTCTACTTGTCAAGTTGTTAAATTCCGTGAAAATTAGAAAAGTGAAAAAATTAAAAAAATTTCTTATTTTATATTTTGCTAATTTAATTTATTTATATTTTGCTAATTTAATTTATTTATATATTATGTTTAATTTCTTTTGATATTATATTTTATTGATATTTGTGTTCTCGTTGTAATCTTCACATTTATCATCATTTTAACAAGGTTTATTATTATCATTATTTTTATTATTTATAAGAAGCAGTATATTTTATGTGATAATAAAATATGAAACCCTAAATTGCATATTCAAACGTGGACAACGCCGTTGGTCGTCTTCGCCGGTTGATTAAACGCCGTCGTCTTCGTCCTTCGTCTCTGCCATTGTCTTTGTCGTTCGTCTTCAACATCTTCAGCGCCGGTGGTTTTCGTCGTTGGTCTCCGGCGTTCGGCTTCAGCGTCTGAAAAGAAAGGTTCGTTTCCCTTACCAGCTATCTTATCCCGAAAGTTACTTGAATACAAAGCCCGCATCTTCCATTTTCAGCGTCTTCATGAATTTCGGCCTGTTTTTTCATTTTTCTGATGGACAAAGTGAAGATTTGTTTGATATGTGCTAATTTCTGAAGCCCAAATCTCGTTAAATGATCAGTTCAATTGTGAATTATTACCTGGAGGAGTGTAAAGGGTTTAAAAAACGATAGTTCAAAACTAATTTAGAAGAAGAAGCGATCATGCTAATTGATCATTTCCTCGAACCATGTTGAGGAAAAAGGGTTTTGGGTTTATATGGAATTTCAACTCTAGCTAAGTTCTTGATTTTCCTGAATGGGGAGATCAAGAAGGTAGATTTTAGCTACTATAGGTCTGAGACAGTGTGGAAGATCTTACCCTTCGCTTTCAATTTGTATTCCCTGGTGACACATTAAGCAGGCTGATTAATCAGGGGGTTTAGGCAGGAGTATCAGAAGGTTTCTAGATCGGTACATAGAATTTTCACCTTACACATTTTCTTTGGAGATGAGGTTGCTGTAAAATTTGTAGCAAAGAGAAAGGACTATTACATTTATTCTTTTCTAAGGTATAGGCAGGAAGGATTCCCATAGATATCCTTTGGGATGGAAAGGGAGAGGGAACATATAGTCCCTTGGTGAAATAATACTTCACAACTAAGTTGGTGGAGTGAGTTTGTATTGGCAAGATGAGAATAAGTGGATTGATGGAATGAGAGGAATTGTGGAGTGAAAAAGTAGTTGCGTATTGCTCATTTCAAATTTTTTTTCTTGAGAGTTTAGACGTGAGGAATGAAGCATGATTTCTGAGTACTATAGAGATTGTTAATGGAACGGGAGGAATTGTGGAAAAAGGTTGCTGATGGCAAGTACATAGTGATAAACTAGATGAGTTCTTATTACTCATTTCATTTTTTTCTCTCTTAAGGATTTATGGTGAACTTTTGCTTTAGTTAGTTACTATCATGACTAAAATAAGTCAAGTGGTGGGAGAAGGATTAGCTGATTTAATTTTTCTGTTTGTATGCCCTTTTCTCTTCTTTGGTTGTTGTTGCTGCTTGTTTTCATCATTCATGTTCTGATGTTATTACACTTTTTTCTAAATGAATTGAAATACATGATAGTAAAATATTTTTAATTAACTTGCAACTCATATCTTATGCTTGAAGACTCTTCAACTACGCTACACCTCTTTGGTCTTTGGCCGTTTGTTCACATGTGCTTTATTTGGTACATTTATTAGAAAATAATTTGAAGGTTGGAGTTCAAAATAAAGAATAGCCATGTGTGGAGAATTACCTCTGAATCCAATTCCTTTGGAGAGTCGACCTGGCATCCTTTTCATTGGATCCTCAAATGTTGGCAAGCGCTCCCTCCTCTCTAGTAATTCTCTTTCTCTAACATATCTAAATTCGATCTATTTCAATTCTTGCTTGTTGCAGTTTATTAAGCTGATTGTCATTATGCCTGGTTGTAGTCCGTACGGTGTACGATACTGACCTTATTGAAGTTCTCAATTACTACAGTAGTCCTATAGTATTATAATGATTGGATTGACATCTCAATTCTCTCAACACCATGGAATATTCTCATTTTTTTTTATACATAATCCTGGGCACAATCTCGTGTATGTATCTGTATATCTATATATCTATATATGTATATATACATATATTTCATCTAATTGTAATTTTGTAATGGAGAAAAGTGACCACAATTTCATAGAAGGAAAATTTGTATTTGATAGTTATCTGTTTTTTCTCTCTTTATTATGTAATTTTCCTTTGTGACTAATGTTGTTAAGTTAGTGGGGTTTGTCTAGATGCACGTGTCTTGACATTCATGGATTATAAAAAGAATCATCATACTTGGCAGTTTTCATTTGAGAAACTGATCATTTTCGGTACCCAATATTTTTCTGAAATTGTAGGATTACTCACTGTGGACTTTGAAGACGCTTTGAATTCATCCTCTCAAGTTTCAGTCCATGGGTGAATAAAAGAATTTTTCATTTTTCTTCTTCCAGCTATCAATGTATCCTTCTTTGTAGCTGGTCAAAATGAAATTACTAGCTTTTTCTAGGTTGCTTGATGTAAATTTGACCTAAAAATGGATTTATTTTTCCTTGGCAACCAGTTGGACTATCAATACGCAATATTACACAGCTGATGTCTCTGTATCAGTGGCTCATTTGCATGAGGAATTTTCCATCGAGGCTTTGCCTATGTTCAATCAGTTGGCTGCCTTGGTCATGGTCTTTGACATGAATGATGTTAGTCCTGTCTATTTGCCTGATTTCATTTTGTTTCTACTCTAATTTTATGTCTCCTGGGAATCTAGTATCTTAACTGCGATTGTGTTGATCGATTTTTTGTTGATGTCATATGTTCTTAAGCCTACTACTATTTTTTCATTGCAGCTTTCATCTCTTGTGATGCTTCAGGATTGGGTTGCTCATGTTGATCTACAAAAAATTGATGTATTATTATGCATAGGAAATAAAGTAGATCTTGTTCCAGGTCATCCAGTTCATATTGAGTACAGAAAACTTCTGCAAAAGCAGAGACTTAAAGACTCTTCTATAGATTATTCAGATACAGCTGAATATGGAATTTCCGAAACTGAAGGAAGTAGTTTATTGGGAGACGAAGACTTCTCTTGGGAAACTAGGAGGTCATGTTTGGCATGGTGCATTGAACGCAATATTGAGTTCATTGAGGCTTGTGCATCTAATGCAGATTTTGATAAATGTAAGATCCTTGTCCTACCATTTGCTATTTTCTTAAGGTATTTCTAGTTCACAACCTCTGGATTACTATACGATGATTTTATAACTTTCTATATATATGGAAATAGAAACAAATCTTCCAGAGAGATGGCTGAGCGGTTGATGGCTCCGGTTTTGAAAACCGGCATAGTTCTAAACAAAGAACTATCTAACTGTCTAGGGATAATTACTCAAGATATTTTCATGAAACCTCCTTGACAGTGGTTTGAGTTTGTGAAACCTATCCCTTTCATATCACGTGTATTGGTAGGAAATTGAAATTTGTGCTGGTAAATGCATTGTAGAAATCCAACAAGATGATAGTTTGAACATAATTATACTATATTCTACAGGTTTATCAATTGATGGTGATATACAAGGAGTTCAAAGGCTCTATGGTGCTCTTTCTGCTCATATGTGGCCTGGAATGATTCTAAAATCTGGAGATAGGATTACCAAGGCATCATTACCCATAGAAGAAGGTTTTTTCTTCTTTTTTTTTGGGGGATTATATTAATCTTCAGTAGATTGTTTCATGTCAGTTAAAATTCTAAAGTCTATGCCTTTTTCGTTTTCTCCAATCAGAATTATCAGAAGAAGAATCTGATTTTGAAATTGACTACGAAATATTATCTGGGGGTTCAGCTGAGCCATGGGATGATTACAAGGGTTGCTCGTCGAATGGAGAAGGTTCGTCCATAGATGCTGGAGCTCATCGAAAGGATGATGACATTGCCGAGCAAGACCGAGCATGTCAAAATATCTTTGAACAGCCCAACGGTGAAGAAAACCCTGTGGCTTTTGATGGAGAACATAATCAAATGACGGATCCATGCGAGGGAAAACTTCTTGATCTCGAGGATTTAGAACGGTTGATGTCTGAGATAGGGAACATGCGTGACAGCTTGAGGTTGATGCCTGATTTTCAAAGGAGAGAAATGGCTGCAAAATTGGCAACGAAAATGGCTGCCATGTTTGGTGGAAGTAGTGATGATGATGAAGAGGAAGCTAGATGACAAGAAGAAATTTGGTATTCTAATCAAGTTTGCTGTCATGGGAGTAGTAGTCATTGTGAGCTGGGAAAGGTTTTCTGTTCATCTTGGTCCATTCTTTTTGTCAATTGCTCTGCCTTTTTCAACACTTGAATCTTGGTATGTAAATTTGAACACTACAAACAGGGTCTAAATTGGTATATAAACTCAAAATGCAAAAGGCAGTCATCAAATGGGAAGGGGTTGTGATTGCTGATTTAATCATTGAATATGATCTTGAGCTTGAGCTTGCCAGCCATGCAGAAAAAGACTAATCTAGGGTTTCTTTTTCCCTCTTAGGAAGAATTGTATTGTGTAGTATGGGCTTGTGCTGCAGTGTGATCAACTCTGGAGTGATTCTTAACCTTCTATGCGCACAGATCTATGAGAGAGAAGTATTTTGAATTTATATCTATCTAGTGTTATCTGTCAACTTTTTGAGTTCACGTCAACGGTTATTATGTGATGGCTTCATTCAATAATTTTTCTATACATGGTATTCTCCATATTTGTATACACATCACATTGTTTGATTTCTTTATTTGCATCTCCTTTAGATTTTATTGAGAGTTTATTCTTTTATTATTTTACACCAACCAGACTAAAGCATGTATTATATCGTCTTCTTTTTAACAGTCTCCCTATTGAACATGTGTTGAAAGGTTTTCACGAGATGGAAAATGAAAATTATTAGTCCAACACGAAGCTGATGAATAAGTGATTGTCTGATAATGAGCGAGGGACGTTTTTCTTTTTGTTAAACAAGGTTTATTGAACTCATAATTCATGAGATATTTCTTATGAATGTCAACTAGATATCGTAAGTAAATAACTCTTGGGTTGATTGTTTGATAAATGTTCACTATGAGTCATGTTCAATAGAATTTAGTCAATTATTTTTCTCTCGTTAAGGTGGAGAATTAAAATATTAATTCTCTTTCTTTATTATCAATCTTATCATTGTCACTTTTGAATCAATAAATTCATCTCTTTTATTTGTATGACTTGTTAGATAAAACAACAATCTCAAACGTTTCTCATCCGACTCTTCAATGCTAAGGATGTTGGGGAAAAAACCTAGCTAAACCTTTTTTTTCTTTTTTTGTGGCATTTGGGTCATCATTAACTTGGCACTTTAATTTCATATCTATCTGAAACTTTGTACTTGAATAAATGTTGCAGTTATTATCACAATTTCAATGCTAAATTCGATAATTGTACACCTAAAATAATGAAACGAATGATTTAACTTAGAATTACGAAAACATTTGACCCTAGATGCAAAATAAAGCACATAAAAAAATAATAATAAACTCAATTTTGGCAACCAAAAAACACAAATTGAACTAATTGAAAGCATCGACACATAATTGAGTGCTTTGATAATATAAAAAATGTACCCAATTTATTTTAAGTGTAGAGTTTAAATTGTACAACTTTTAGATCGTGACTTGTATAGTATCATGAGTGTGTTGGTAACTTGAATAGAATTTTGGATTGTCACACTGTTCTAAATTATCATCCCACCTTTTCAAATCTCAATTTCGACTTGACATTCTAACGCATTTTTACTCTAACATTTGTTTTGAAAATATTTATAAAAGGTAGAGTAATATTACAACTTTTGAACAAACATAAGAGGTTATTTGGGGAACCGTAATGGGAAGGGTTTGTAATGTTATGTAATCTAAAACCCATGTTTGAATTGAGCATTTTGGGAACAATTTGTGGTGTCATACTTATTCTGTTCCCACAATTTTCAACCTAACCCTCTTTCCCACCATTTTCATGCTTCACAAACCTATTTATGTTCCGCTCTCAATTTCTCATGCATTCTAACACTTTTTTGATTCTCAATAATCTTGATTACATTCTAGCATCTGGACAGTTCTTAAGTATTTTTTAAAACAAATGATAAAGTTTAAGGATTTTTTTTAATAAAATTATTGTTATTATTATTATTATTATTACTATTATTATTATTATTATTATTATTTGAGAAAACATTAATTTATGTCTTTAAACTTTGAACTTATATCAATTAAACCATAAACAAATAATTCCGTCACTTTTAATTCTAAACTTTTGTAAGTATATCAATTTATAATCTCTACTACATACGTTCCGTATGGATGATCATTATGTGAGATCTATAATTTTATCAATTAAACATCTAACTTTCACAAGCGAATCAAATTGGAATCTTGGTTATGATTTATTTAAAAATTATTCATGCACCAATATAAAATCTTAAAGAAAATGTAAATTGATAAATTAATTAAAATTCAGAATTTAAATTGATACAATTAATAGTTTAAAACTTTAATTAATATTATATCCGAAGTTAAGGGACATAAATGGATATTTTTTCAAATCTCTTCCAGATTTAAAATTATTTAAGAAGTAAGTATGGTAGTCCAAAAAAACAATCCGGATTTGTTCCAATCCCACCTTATTCTTGGGCAAAACTAAAAAAATAATTTTTTTTATTTTTATTTTTAATGAAAGTGTAGAGTGGTTGTGAAAAGAAAAAAAATAATTTTGTGCAGTTACTTGTATACCCGATCCATAATTTTGCAACTCCATTTTTGTCCATATTTTATTATGTATGCAAAAAATCCGATGATCCGAATAACCGATTAACCTAACCCAATACGTATAATTTGAATTAGGTTATCAACTCATTTAGATTGGATTGAGTTTAAATAAATGAAAATATTAGAGATTGGGTTGGTTCATGGATTCATCTAAACTAGCCCGAATAAACCCGAACTTATTTTTAATTTTAAAAAAGTATTTTTTTCCTAATAATACACATATATTTATTCTAATTTTATTTAATTTATTAGTATTTTTAGATAATTTAACTTCTTAGCATTTTTGAAAGAAAATTTTCATAATATAAACGGAAATTGAGATAATCTCAATTTAGTATATAAAAATTATTAAATAAATTTAACATGTTAAACTTTTATTTGTTTCTAGAACAAAAATTAAAATAATTGATCAGATTAATCCAAACCAATCAAACCCAAAATGTGGTTTGGTTGGATTGGATACATTATTTAATATGAGTTATTTGAGTTTAAGAAACTTACGATCCAAACGATTAAGATGAGCTTAAAAAAATACTTCAACCAACCCACGAACATCCCTAATTCATCCTATTTTTGTCTATACTTAATTAAATAACATGTTTTTTTACCAAAAACTAATTTAAATTACATGTATTGTTTCATGGGTATGAATATTAAATACATATAATTTAAATGTATGAGATAATTAATGTGTGTTTGGATATGTAGAATAATTAATGTCAGTAAATTTATAAATAGGAGTCTCACCCTTCATCTTAAGGGGATTGGAAGCTCTAAAATACAGGGCGGGCAACCGGATAGGAATAGGGATGGGGAGTGGGGATTTATAATCTCATCCCCACCCCATTGTCCGTTTTGGGGAGTCGGGATTCTCCATCCAGAGATTGGATCCCATTGGAAAATTTTCTCATTTATATTTTTATATTTAATTATTTTTTATTTAAAATCAATTAAAATTGGTATTATATTAAACTTTAAATATTTTATATAACAAATTGGTATTATTATTATTATTTATTTATTTAAATCAATAATTGAAAATTTTTAGATTTTTTTATTGTAAATTTAATAAAAAGTTGAAGATAATTTATATTATGAAATGAATTAAAAAAAAGTCAAAAAAAAAAATCAAAAGAATAGCTACTGTTATATATAATTTTATAAAAAAAAAATTGGGTCGAGGAGACCCTCCTCGTCCCTAGGAACCGACAGAGATTTTTGTCAACCCTACGAAAATAAGAAGCTCTGAAGATCTGAATAATTGAAGATCGAAGCTCTGAAGCTCTCAACTTCTGAATACTGAAGCTCCCAAGTTCTCAAACTCCAAAGACTGAAGCCCTCAAAGTTTGAAGAACTGAAAACCAAAACTCTTCAAGCTCTCACGGCTAAAGCTCCCAAGCTCTAAAAATCTGAAAACCAAAGACTTTGGAGACTAAGACTCAAAGTTCCTGAAGACATCGAAGTTGAAACTCTAAGAAGATTTGGAAGAATTAAACTTCTTTTAACGTTCGAAAGAAAGAATTAAAGGAACATATATTAGAGCTTGTACCTACATATACTACAAATCAATCCAAATACAAAGTTTGAATTTAGTGAAGTAAATTTCTTTAAAAATCTCGTCGAATAATAGAAAAATGAGCTAACTTATTTATAAATATATTGATAGGCATTTATCTGTGTCTATCATTGTCTCTCACTAATATATCACATTTTACTATATTTAAAAATATTTCCAACAGTTTTGACATTTAAAATAATTGTCCTATTGTTATATTATATTATGTAATCACTTAAAATAAAAATAAATGATATTTTTTTACATTAAACATGAATTGAATATAAATAAATTATTACAAATAATTAATTAAATAAAAATTAATTGGGTTATTAATCATTCAAAATATAATTTTATATTAAATAGTTAAATATAATATATTAACTGAAATATATTAAGTCTAACTAACATATTTATATTTAATAATTAATTAATAGTAACGATTAATTTTATAAATTAATTAGTTAATATTTTTACTATCCATCTTTTATGTATATATAGAGTTTTAAAAAACTCATGTCCGATGGTCTTAAAATTCTATTCATAATATTTTAAAAAGACATTTTTTATGAAATAAATAAGATAAATGTCCATGTCAAAATTTGTGAAACAAATGAGTGTTATTGTCATCCCTAGTAATGATATATTATTTTTAATAAAAAATTTGAATACTACCTTAATTCATATACTTTTAATTTTTGTTCATTTTAGTTGATGTATTTTTAAAATGTCATTTTGATCCCTATATTTTTAATTTTATTTTATTTTGGTTCTTATACTTTCAATTTTAGTTCATTGTGATAAATATAATTTTAATTTTGGTTCATTTTAGTATTTATAGTTTCAACTTTTGTTCATTTTGGTCTTTGTAATTTTAGAAAGTGATCATTTTTTCATTTTAAAGGGATTTCGAAACGTTCATTTTTTGAAAGTTTAAAAATAAAGATAAATTAAAATTAAAAGTATAAGATAAAAATGTAAAATTTTAAAATATAAGGATTAAAATGAAAAAAAAAATCAAAATACAGGAACTAGTAAACGGAAAAATGATGGAAGGATATTTTTCATTAAAATAATAATATCCAAAAAGAATATTCAAATATGAAAAAGAAAAAATTAAAGAGGGTGGAGCCCACCACAGAATAGACAGAAGGCGACCGGTTCGCATGACGTGGCAGTCAAAAGTGAACCAAATGACCACGCAGCGTCCAACCCGCGTAACCGCGTTCTCTCTCTCTCTCTCCGTTGACTCATCTCTTTTTATTCTTTTTTTTTAATATTTAAAACTTAAGACAGGGAAACTTTTAACCACCCACCACCCCCCCGAATTTTACTGCGGCCCTGTAATTTTTTTCCCACTTCACTTTTTTCCCCGAGTAAAAAATTTGTAACCCCTTCAGTTTTACCGTTACGTGGAGAGGGCAAGATCCCATACGGCCGTTACCACAGTATTATTTTTTAAAGCTCTACGTGTTATGGTATTATTGGTTTTTAAATTCCACGTGGCAGTATGATAGGACAGTTTTCCTCCGATTTTGATCCCTTTGGATCGTACGTGATTCTGTCTGGAGGCTCTTCTTTTTCAGAACCTTTATCTGTTAATTTACCATTTTACCCCTAGTGGGTTGGCTATTTATGTTGCAAATTCCAATTTTGTCTTTTGGAAGTCGAAATTCCTCAAATGCCCTTGATTTGTTTTCCAAGCTTTTTTAATCCAAGACATAAGTTCTAATGTTTTCTTTATATTTTTACAAGTATGTGTAGTAAGAGTGTTATTTATTTATTTTCAGGGATAGTTACCAATGTATCAATCAAACACAAAATATTAACATATATAACACAATATAAAAGAATTTATAGATATAACAAAATTAAAATCAAGTTCTCAAACTTATCAGTAATATCTCCAAGAGTCATCGTTGATAGATTTTGCTATATTTACCATTTTTAATAAATATTGTTACGTAGTTAATTATTAGTTCTAAAAGTACCATTCGCAATTTCTTTTTTTATATATTAATAAATTTCAGCTTCTATGATTGGTTGGATTTGTATAAGAATTTGAATATTTTTGGTTGAATTTTGGGTTTCCTTTTTCAAATAGCTTGATTTCTAGCTTTTTTTTCTTTTCAGAAGAATTTGATTTCGAGTTTTTTTTTTTCTCTCTCTCTTAAGTTTAAAATTCAATTTAAATGAAACTAAAATATTAAGGTTAAAATTAACCCAATTCAGTATATTAATAGAAAAAATTGACTTGTCTTTTCTTTAAAGATTCCTTCTAGAAAGTTGAAGGTATATAGTAAAAAGAAAAAAACATTGGTGGGTTGTTTGAGATATTTCAATCTTTAAACTTTTTTAAATTCCTCAAATACCCTTGCCTTTTCATCTTTTGACATTTTTTAAAAAAAATATTGAGTCAAAGAATGAAGTCATTGTTTAAATATATAACTATAATATTTCCTTTATTTATTTCCAATAACATCATAATTCCAATGAAAAGTGTCCCTATATACCGTAGAGAAATATATTAAGACTATCTTTTAAAAATTAGATGGTCAATCAAATAATCATTCTTTACTTCAATCTTGGTTAGTATAGTAAATATAAGTTAGAATGATTTGAACTTCTAATTTTAAAGAAAAAATTGTATGTAGCATAATTCATAATAATTTTTTTAATCCATTTGCGTTGATCTTAATAGAATTCACTTTAAATGGACCATAATAAATTTTTCAAAATACAAAAACCAACCCAATCATCTTTGGCTTCTGTTTTAGTAGTTCTACCATCTGTTTCCTTTGTGGGAATTCAAAATCTGGTTGATTATGAAAATACTCTAAATATTTAGAGAGAGAAAAAAATGAGATGACATAACTATAGTAATTACTCCTTTGGGAATTACCAAAGGATATTCATATCGAAACAATACTCAAACATAAACAAATGTATTTCATTATATAGATAAGTTCATAGTTAGAAATTTCTTCAAATTAGATGATATTTCATATACAGATTTAACATGTGAAAGTTTAATGTGTAGTTTCTTCAATTTGAATGAGTTATGTTTGATTTTGGTCAAGTATTAATTCAATTGAGTCAAATTTAACAAATGTTTCAATTCTTATTTTTATTTGATTTGATTTTGTATTTTGGAGAGTTATTAAATTGTCAGCCTTCAAATAACAACTTGTTTATTCCTTTGTAGCATCACATTCAAAATTGAAGAGTTCTCTACTTTCTTTATTTCTTTCAATCTTGAGTCGAGTTGAGAGTAAGTATCCAAGAGTTTTGCCAAATTCAAACTTGCAATTTTACTAGAGTTAGTCGTTGTATTTTATTGAGACAATCAATTTAGTCTGCCTGCAATCATACATAACAAATAATTGTTTTTAAAACAATACTTATTAGAAATGTGTCACAACTATTTATTGGCATCTCCATAATATCTTGAGGTTCTTAGTGATTTCAATTCATAAACCTTGTTATATCACATAGCTTACTTTTGGATTTGAACATTATTTATTTTGTATTTGTGTGTACTATATCTAATTAAGGTATAATCAATTTACTAGTATATCCAATTTTTGGATATCATTTCTCCTAACAATTACTGACTAGTTCGAGGAACAAAATTTTAACCTAAGAAACTCAAATAAAAAGGGAAAAAAAACATATTATTGATTTAATCTTCAAAAGGGCATAATGGTAAATTCACCAACCAAATGACGGAAGAAAGAAAAAGGCAAAAAGAAAAGGTGAAAATGAAAGTGGTAATTAGGAAAAAAGAAGAAGGGTAAAAAGGTAAAATAGTACGAAAGAAAAGTCTAGATTCGAAGCATTTAAAGAGGAGGTGGAGCGCTCGTATAGAAAAACCAAACTAATTCTCCAACGTCCTTTACAATTTCAACCAAAAAAGAAAAAGAAAAAGAAAACACCTCTCTTCTTCATCTTCTCCGGCCGGTGGCCGCCGTTTCCCTCTCTCTCTAACTTTCTCTCTCTAGGTCCTATACTTTCGAAGTTCTTCTTCTGAATCGTTTCCTCGGTGTAAAAGACTACTGCATTTCATTATCTTCTTCAGTAATCACCAATGGCGGATCAACTGACCGATGATCAGATCTCTGAGTTCAAGGAGGCCTTCAGCTTGTTTGACAAGGACGGCGACGGTTCGTTCTATTTTTATTCTCTTTCTTTTGATTCTGCATTGCTTTTCCTTCTTATGTTCTCATCAGTATGCCGGATCTCTGTTTTCCGTTGGATTTTTTTTTCCTGCATCTGTGTTTTCTGTGATTTATACCGATTTTTTTTTTTTTGTTTATTTCCGGTTTTATATATCTCTTTTGCTATGATCGAGGATTAGGATTAGCTTCTCTAATATCTTGTTCATTCGTGTCGGATCTCTGCATAATTTTGCGGATTCAATTTTGATTTATAAAAAGTGGAAGCTGTTATGCTGCGAGATGATTATTCTGATTCTGAGTGAAAAATTAGGATATCACGAGTTTCAGTTCACTGAATTTGTGTTTTGCCGTGATCTTTCAGGTTGTATCACAACCAAGGAGCTTGGTACTGTTATGAGGTCGCTAGGTCAGAATCCAACCGAGGCGGAGCTTCAGGACATGATCAATGAGGTGGATGCTGATGGTAACGGAACAATCGACTTCCCAGAGTTCTTAAACCTCATGGCTAGGAAGATGAAGGATACGGACTCAGAGGAAGAGTTGAAAGAGGCATTCCGTGTGTTCGATAAGGATCAGAATGGCTTCATCTCCGCTGCTGAGCTCCGCCATGTGATGACGAATCTAGGCGAGAAACTGACCGAAGAGGAAGTGGATGAGATGATCAGAGAAGCCGATGTGGATGGCGATGGCCAGATTAACTACGACGAATTTGTCAAGGTCATGATGGCCAAGTGAGCGTCATCATATCCTTCCTTCTACTATCACCAAGAACTAAATGATAATAATCTTAATCAAAAAAAATGAAAAAGGGGGATGATTGTTGACTTCATTATAATTGGATCTTCTCTTGGTTTGGTCTTTGATTCTCATCATCATCCATCAATCTTGAGTTTAAATCAAAATCCATGTTAGGAATTAGTGGTTTGTTTTCTGTTTGTGACGTTTTGAGTTTGAATATGTATCATCATCATCATCATCATCAATCATGTGACAAAGAAAAAGTGTTTTTGCTGTTCCTCTTTTTCTTTCTTTCTTTTCCTGCTTTTTATTCTCTTTGCCAACGCCCAACGTCAAGTTCTTCTAAAGAAGATTTAAATATGGTTGGAAGTTTCTTATTATATCATTTGGATTTTGGCCTACCATCCATTTTTGGAAGAACCTTGTGTACTAAACAACTGAAATTACCTTCTCACCTCAAATCTCAATACCATATATTTATATATAAAGTATTATTTTGGTCCTTATTGTGCGCGGTTTAATTTTAGTCTTATACTTTCGAGGATTATTTTTAAATATAGAAAAATAAGCAATTTAAAATATAGTTGAATAATTTATTTATAAATATAGTAAAATGACACTGATAGATGTCTATCATTATAAATTGTGACACCTCATATTTTTGGTAGTTTTTTTCATTTAAAACAATTACCTTTAAGATGTTTAATTGTAGATCTTTAATTTTAGTCTTACATAAAAGTTATTATTATCATTTAATCAACTTCAATAAAAATTAATGTTGAGAGACTAGATTTAAGACTTTTTTTTTACTTATAAAGACTAAAATTTGAAAGTTTATGGATTAAATTGAACAAATTTTAAAATATTTGAATTAAAATGATATTTCAATTAATTTTTTAATTTTAATTTTTATTTATATTGCCTACAGTCGGAAAATATCTTCTTTGTATTTCTTTAACTTTGGGTGATCTAATTATTAAAAAAATCTTAAGAATCCCTCTGCTGAAAAATCCTACCTTTTTGAAAGGGGAGAAAAAAAAAGTCAAGAAACTCTCAAGTCGTGGTTTTGGATTTTATAAATGACGGGCGCTAATGATTTTTGCAAAAAAAAAAATAGGGGTTGGTGAAGTTAACGAACTTGAATGAGTTAGATTTTAGTGATTTAGTATAAATCAAGAAGATTCGAATTCATTCAACTTTATGCTCTTCATATAATATAACAGACATAGTATCGAAATCACTAATTAGTCTTTTATTATAAATCTCGGTTTGGATGTGGGTTCTTTTGGCAAGTGCTATTTGGAATGTTGCTCTTTGCGTAAATGTTTCTTACACAAAACATAAATAAAAGGCCCAAATGGTATTTTTGCTTCCTACAATAATAGTTAACTAATAGAATATTGAATTCTGAGTTTTCAAGTCAATTCATACTCATCTCAACTCGACCAATATAATTTAAGGCAAATCTAAGCAAAATTTATGCAAACATTTATTTTTAATGGAAATATTTAAAAGGAAAAGGAAATGTTGAAGGAAGAAGTCAACTCCGTAAGTGATTCAGCCAATGAAAATGTGTTCCTTACAAGTTGGTTGCACAACACTTCTTTTAACTCTCAGTTCTAAATTCTTTTTTTCTAAAGCGCCCACCATTATTGAACAAGAGAGCTAACCTTAAAAAGCTGGCCATTAATTTGACATTTTCACTCATTTAATATAACATCACAATCTCTTCAAGCTTTTCTTTCTTGCATCTATCTTCTTCTTGTCACTCTGCATTTTTAACGGTCCAGCTTCCTTCTTGACCACTGCTGCAACCGCCCCCCCGGAGCCCCCAACTCCTGATTCCGAGGCTGGTGTCGAAACAACATTTGGCTGCTGTTGCTCCTGACCACCTCTGACTGCAGTATTAGAATGGGCCGTTGGACATGCCAAAGGCAATGCAGCAGATGTGTTTATCAGATCTGTATTAAGTGCCGACGTATTTATCGGGTCGACATTGAGGGCGGTTGTGGACTCCGAGATGGCTCCAGTCTTGAATTTCGGTTTTGGCTTTGCATGGATTCCTGTATAGAGCCTGGCAAAGCAAGATGAAAGTTAGCTACTTGTTATTTGACCATACCATCATCATTTATCTTTCCAAGGATGAAGTTACAATTTACTAGAAAATTAAATTCTTCCTAACAACAAATATAGAACACAACAGAGCAGTGGATGTGAAAATGTGAAAAAAGCAAACATGGAGGAGCGAGCATTGTTGAAAATAATAGTACTTTTAAAGAACATTAATTAAGATTTAATCTTTGTTGGATAACCATTTGGTTTTCAACTTTTAAAAAACCAAGCTTAGTGTTCAAAGTGAACTATATTAAGAAAATTGGAAGGAAACCAACATAAATCTCAAAAATAGAAAACCAAAAAACAAAATTGTAACCAACAGGAGCCTTTTTTCTTCTTTTTCTTTAAAGTGTTTCTTTCTAAGTTTTCCAGAGTTTCTAAAATTTTCACATAATGTTTCAGACGTACACTTCAAAACGACTTTTCACCATCCTAAAAGTTGACCAAATTCACTCTTAGTTTGAATAGTGATTATTGGGTCCAACATCACATGCGTGCACCAATAAAATCAACTGAAAAGCCCTACCTAAATTAACAATAATAAGCATTCCAGCATTTCATATCACCTTATATCATAGAACAGATAATTCGGAGGGGGGCCTGACTCACCTGGCATGTCTGGCATACTCATCATAATTTTCAAGCAGCATCTTGCCAGCTTGTTCATTCAAAGCCGATTCTGGAAACGGTTCAATCAGTAGACACCTAACAACCTGTTCCACATAACACCTATCATACACAGATTCTGAACAAAACATTTTAAACTGAAATCAATATACTAAAGCATTTTTAAAACAGTTCTCCTCAGTCAATGAAGATATTAGGCAAGAAACATGAAGAGGAATTACAATTAGAACATGTCGCAATCCGAGGCTTGGATTCCAATCCTTCTTCAAAGTGTTGACACAAATCTCACCATTGGTTGCAATGTTCGGATGAAAGATCTTTGTAAGGAAGTAACCTGTAAGGAAATTAAGAAAAATTGAGGAATAATAGGATCTAAGGGTAAGAATAAAAGAAACGGAGAAGCAGAGAAGGATTTTTTTTTTTTTTTTTTTGCAGGAAAGAAGAAATTCAATTTATCAACGACTCATACAGATCAGATCCTCAGATAAATATGGTCCACAAGATGAAATCAGTTATAGGCCAAAGCTGTTAATGTCACAAATTATACCAAATGATTATCAGAGCAAACCTTTGGGAGGAGAACATGGGAAATCATGAGACAATATCAACTTCATGCGAAAGAGACCATTCTCATAGGGAGTCCCGACTGCAAGTGAAACAATCACAATTCAGTTAGAAAAGTGAGCTCCATGCCAGAGAGATAAAACTTAAGTTATAAAAGTGGTAAACCACATGCCTGGGCCTTCAATATCAGCAAATATTGTTGAGAAGTCATCATCGTTAACACCTACTTTTATGCCTTCAGGAGGGGATTCATCTAGGCTCTTCAACTCCTTTGCAAGTTGCTTTATAACGTTTGGCGGAAGATTTTCATTAGTGGCCTGAAACAGATTGAAAGGAATGCACCATTAATGGGGTATAGGAAGGTGGAAGGAGAAATCTTTTTTCATGGGATCATTGGGTGTTTGTATTTAAACGATTCTACATCAAATCAATTCAAAAATCCAGTAAGAAAACCATTGGATAAAGACATGAAGAAATACATTCTTCCTAATTGTTTCTCTTACTCCCGGTCCCCTTGAGGCCAAAGATAAGGGGATCCAATGTTTTTAAATGCCCGAGGGCCTTCTGGAGTCTAGGTGCAAAGCGCACGCAAAGGCGCGGGTTTTTTTTTGTGAGGTGCACTATATATAAAAATATTTCATTAAAAAGAGAAAGCATAGTTGAAGTGAAAATATAGAAATAAATAAATAAATAAATAAAGACCCCAAATACAAGAAATTTTGCATTTAGGCTAAGTAAACTCGATTCTTTTAGTTAATAAAAAAGGAAAAGAAAAACCTGCACATGGAATTGGGGGGTGCGGGGTCGTCAAAGTATATAATGTGCAATAGGCCAAGAATTACCATATCAATGGGGTAAAAACAAAGCACTTCTATGCAGCTGCTGGATTGAATAACTTTTTTCAACAATCAACAGAAACTGAGCAGAAAAACTTCAACTTTGCTGAGTGTAAGCAATCCAGTGGCAAGGAAGAACCTGCACATGGAATTGGAAGTTAACGTACAAATTACAACTTAAAGTCAGACTTTGGTGATGACTAAAAGGTATTTTATTGATGTAAGTTGAGATACATTCACATTCAGAACATATGAATAGGGCATCTGTACTAAATTCATGTTGCTTAGCAAAGGAACAATAGATATCTCTAGAGTCATGAAACATCGAAACCTTTAATAAATTTAAGAAATAGGTGCCGGGGTTGACAAAAAAAAAAAATCATTAGAATGCTCAATGTAGCTCTAGTCAAGCTTCTGCTCAATTTCAAGAGAAATGTACACGACTTGTGACCAGAATCTTCTCTAGGACACATGCTTTTTGAATGCACCAGATCAAGGACATTGAAGAATTGACAGAATTGGCTGAACAAATTCAAAGGGGATCCACCTGGCAACATGACCAGATTAATATGCATGTAGGTTGTCCAAATTTAAGATATTATACCACCTTTGTACAAAGGTATTCTAACCCATCCCAAGCAGAAACATAAAACAACAATATAGTTAATAAGTTGATAGTAGATGTGCCACACATACCAAAGTGTATGTTGCCACTCATTGCATAACTGCATGTTATAGTTGTAATTACTATAATCATTTCAGTAGACGAGAGGAGAGATTACAACTAAGATGGACAACCATGGTTAAGGATTAAATCCTAGACATTACCACTTTCGCATGGACCCACAGAGTCACAGACATTGAACAGCATAGACGTCTGACAGTATATGAATAACGGTTGATTTCGACTTCAAGACTCCAAAATCAAAGTCGAATTATATATAGCTACCACATTTCCAGGTCTTTAAGCTTCTAAATGAATTAGGTGCTACGCATAATTCTACAAAGCTTACACCACCAGAGTGAAGAACAATAAAGGAAAAATCGTGACTTATACTAACAAATAAACACCGCCAACAAACTTTGAAATCAATAGCAATTGACCACTGATTTCTACATAATTTTCAAAGCAATTACCAATAGAGCACCAAAATCAAACATCAGCAAAGAGCATTAAATTTCAAAAAACACTTCGGGTTGTTAAAACCCTAAAAGAAAAAGAGAAGCTTCATAAGGGCAAAACATTGCTAGGAACTTTTTCTTCGCATAAAGCAAGGTCTCAGAGCAGCATTTCAAGGAAGTGATACACGAATCAGATGCCTGGGCTTTTTATCAATAAAAAGAATAGAAAAAGAAGTGAAGATTGCTTAAATTCATAAACTTTAGCAGCGGAAGAACAAACCCTCATAGAAAACAAATGTTCCAATCGACGGCAAGAACAACCAAGAAAAACCCTAATTCTCCCAAAATCCCCCATCCCCATTTGCACATCCAAACTAAAGTAACAAGAACAACAAACGCATTTCTCCTCATCGGAAAAGAATACAGCAATTAGCAACTAAAGAGATCGAAAACTGGCCGATCGAACTGAGATTGACAGTGGAAACATCATACACAGTGAGAAAGACAAAAACTCGGAAGCTAATCAAAAGATTGGTGTACAAGTGACAGAAAAGAAAACCCAGGTGAGAAAATTACTACCTTTGAAGAATCTCCGTGGCTCTGATTATACTCAGGAACCAAACAGAGAGAAAGAAGAAGAATGAGCGTAAACAGAGACGATGAGAGTTTAGAGAGAACAAAGCTTCTTTCCTTGAAATGATTGATTGATCAATTGATTGAGGATTTAGAGAGTGGAGCGTTTGAATATTTATTTATGGATTATAATTTCTTTTTTAAAAAAATTGAGGGAATACATTAAAATATATATTAGTGGAAATAAATAATGTTATTTTCAAGAAGGGATTAATATATATAACAAGTCTTTTTGCCAATAACGTAACCGTCATGAATTTGTATTATCAACTTCAAAGTTTAAAGTTCAATCATTTTATCTATAATATTGTTAAAAAAAATATTTTATTTGATAAATGATATAATTCAACTGGAATAAATTTGTTCTATCGACCTTGAGGTGTTAGATACGATCCACCCCTTCTACAAAAAAATTTATATGGTAACCATTTGTTTTTTCTTTGTCAAAAGAGCAAAGGAATGTAGCCCGGAATCCAATAAAGTATTTTTCATTTCAAAATTAATTAAGAATTCAAATATTTATTCAAGAAATTAAGTGAAAACTTATGGTATGAAATTTATGAGAAAAGAAGCATAAATTTCAAAATCTAAAAAATAAAAACAAAATCGTTACTAAATGGAGATTTATATTTTTTTTTTCTTAAATTGACCATGGTTAGAAATTTAATCATTAAATTCATGTTTGGTAATTAGTTAGATTTTTATTTTTGAAATTTATAAATTCTAAAAATGAAAAATCACAGACAAAATTGTTATCCTATCTTGCCTAAATTATAATTCATAACAATTTCATTTTTAGTCTTTTTAAAAAAAAAAAAAAAATAGGTGGGTTTCTTTTGAATTCTTCAATTATTTTTTTTTAATGGAACACTTAAACTTCTAGTGATATTTTAAAAGCAAAATATCATTTGAAAACTAACCTTTAAACAAAATCAGTGCTTTACTTATTTTTTTCATATTGGTTAAAAAAATGATAAAACATAAAAATTTATGAATAGAAGTGATGTTTATAAACTTAATCTTGAAAGCAATACAAACTAAAAATCAAATGGGTGAAAAATAGTGTTTATGAGTATAAGTTTGAATTCTCACACTCTACATGTTAGTTGAATTTAAAGAAAATGTTTAAATCTTATTTTGGTCCCTGAACTTTGAATAATGTTATATTTTCGTTCCTAAAGTTTTAAAAATATTCGTTTTAGTCCTTAAATTTTGAATATTGTTTTATTTTAGCCTCCTGTAACTTTAAAAATATTCGTTTTAGTTCATAAACTTTTAAAAAGTGTTTATTATGGCCCTTGTATATTAAGATTTTTGTTAACTTTTGACAAAATGACGAGATGACTTGTATTTTTTGATGACTAAACTACCAAATTAAGCCAGTCATGTTAAATAATCTAAAGTTTCAATTTTGAATATGGCAAGGTGAGAGAATATAAAAGACATTTTTAATTCAAAATTTTGGTTGTTCAGTATTTTAGTATATTGGTTGTTGACATTTTACTTTACTTTCATTTTACTCAATACATCTTGAGCCCAGTAATTTAAAGAATACAAGCTCCTACACATTCTTGTTAAAGAATTAACATAATTTTAATGGTAATGACTAAAATAAACACTTTTTAAAAGTTTAGGGACTATAACAAATGTTTTTAAAAATTTAAAGACCAATAGAATAAGATTCAAAGTTCATGAGCTAAATTGTGATTTAAATCTAAAAGAAAACTATTATATTTTAGAAAATTTTTAGACTTGCAAAAAAAAAAAAAAAAAGAAAATCAAAATATATTTTGATGGCCCACTCTTTTGAATTTATTTGTTTGTGCTTTATTGGCTTTTTTATTTTATTTTATTAAACTGCCCCTACTCTTTTATTTTTGGCTCATTTACTTCTATTTTATTTTATTCAATTAATTTGTGTCAAATCATCATTCATTAGATTAATCAACACTCTACATCAACTTACTTATCTACAGAAAATTATATATAATCACAAAAAAGGAAAAAAAAAACTTTTGTCAAGATTGAAGTAATGATGTGCTAATTTTTGAAATTAAGATTATAAACATCTCTTTTATCTCTAAAATTATTCTTTAAATTTTTGTTTTTTAAAAATTTAGCTAAGAATTTAATTATTTTATTCAAGAAATATAAAAACTATTGTATAAAACCGAGAAGGAACCGATGCAATATTTAAAAATCAAATAATTATCAAATAAAATTTAAAATATTAAATATTTCAAAATAATTCAACCAAAAACATTATAAGTTTGTCTCCCTAGGTAAAATTATTGTACTTACAAATAAAAGGTTTCAAGTTTTCAATTTCTCTTATTTATTGATTTCTAATTTTCTTAGTTGGTTGCTAATTCTAATAAAAATTTACTTTGTCTAAAAATAATAATAATAAAAGTTATTCCCAAGTGAATTTTACGCCCCCCTCTAATTTCAAATTGAGAGTCACCATCTCAACAAAATAAAAGTAATACAAAATTTATTCTTGTTTATGAGATATAAATATTGGGGACATTTATTTTTTATTGAAGGATGAAATTTAAAATTTATAAAGAAAATCAATGAAAAAGAATTGAACTAAAATGGAAAATAAAATTGAAGGTTTTCTATTAAATAATAGTTTTAAAAAATATTTAGAAATTAGATTAAAGTGTTACTTTTACTCAAGTTCGTGAGTTACAAATATGTTTTTATTTATTTATTTTTTAAGCGACATTTGGTAGAATAAATTTAAAAAGAAAAGGGACAAAATAAATTATAGAATGTAAAAGTAAAATTGGAAATTAAAAATTAAGTAAATATTTAAAAAATATCTAGAATTAAAAATGAAGTCAAGATAAATTTTTCATGCAAATTAAAGAAATAAAATATTGACATGTCGTAAATGGATGAATTTGACATCATTGTTGAGAAACATGAAACCAATGATTAAAATAAATGTCATTATATCGATATTAAAATTTTATTACAAATATATTCATATCGGGGTTGATTGTGACAAATAATAAATTACTGGGAGCTAATTGATCAAACTAAAAGTTTAGGAGTGTAATTGTAACAAACAACATAGTTGAAGGGAGGGGATGATTGATAAATTAAAGGAGCAGGGGGCAATTATATCAAATCTTATAGTTTACGGATGGTGGTTTGTGCAACTTTCTTTAAAAATAATATCGAATTATCATTTTCATTTTGTACTTTGATACCACTTTTGTTTTGGTCCGTTTATAAATAGAAGAAGAAGAACAAGTCTCTATATTAGTGTTGTGTTGATTTTGAGAGTTATTTATTTATATTTTACAAAGTTAGTGGGTTAAATACATAAGAAAAAAAAAGTTCTCACATCTTGAGAGTAAAACACAAACAAACCACAACCACAAAAGATAGAAATGAGAATAAAAGACAACAACTAGACATACTCAAACGATCTAAATAAGACATCTCAAGGAAAAATATCTCAAAAAGAAGATTCTACCGAGAACAACACAAAACAACAGAGGTTGACCTCAAGTCAAGTAGAATCATAAAGGAAGACATCAGACCAACGATGTGACAAATCAATTATGATAGGCGCAAGGTAGCACCATAGACACAGAAGCTACGCTATCGTTAAAGAAGATCGATAACAATATACTAATCCACTAGTCAAATGTTTCACGTTGACGATGCCTTGTACTAAAATGACAAATCCGTTTAAGCTTTGCATCTCACTGAAAATTCCTATGCAATTTATTGTTTATTTACTGATTAAATTGAAAATATTTTTATAATTAGTCTTTTCTTGTATAATAATCATTGTTAGTATTTAACTAACCTTGTTTAAAAAACAGCTTGAAATAACTCATTTTAAGATTTTTTTTAAAAATATATGGACTAAAACATGAGACTGAAATGATATTTTAATCTCGTAATAATAACAATAAGATAGAATGTTAAAATACTATGGTTAAATTGAAATTTTAGTTCTTGAATTTATAGATTTGTGTCTATTTAGTCCCTGAGCTTTAAATAGTGCCTTACAGGGCCTTAAACTTTCATGTGTTTATATTTATTTGATATCTGATCTTCAAAAATGTTTAATATATAGGTCCAAATTAAAATTTTGTATCTAATAAACTCTTGAAAATTTCAATTTTATGTCTAATCAACTAGTGACTTATTATTATTATTATTATTTTTAAATTTACGAATCTACTAAACATTAAATGGAAACCTTAGAGTTAAATTAAACATAAAGTCAATTTGTATCTAATAAATCAATTAATTTTTTTAAAAATTGGACTTATTAGATGCAAAATTAAAAAATCAAGGACCTAATAGATGTTTTAAAGTTCACAAAAGACCTTTTAGACACAAAATTGAAATATCAATAACCTATTAGATTCTCTTTTAAAAGAACTTTAACCTTTTAGACACAAACTATAAAGTTTAGGAACTAAAGCTATAGTGTAACCAAGTACTATTTTGGTTAGGTAATTTGAGGTTCATTCCATTTCTTCTTCTGTACTTTTAAATGTGAAATTTAGTTAATGTATTTTCAATAAATATTTAAATTAGTTTCTATCCTTAGCTTATGATTAATTTTTTCAAAATAATAATAATAATAATTAGTCTTGATCAACTTTTTTTCTTTATACATTTTGAAAACATATCAAATTGTTCCTCCTCTTCAATGAAAATTATTGTTATTTAACCCTTTCTTTTTAATTCAATAGTCGGTAATGGAATTTAAAAACCTAGTATTTTCATCGAGATTATAATATTAGTTGAGCTATGTTAGAATTGGAATAAGTGCTATAATTTTTACTTGATTAAAAAAAAAAAAAAGTGCTATAATTTTTGCCTCAACACTATCATTTGAATATTCATTAAAAACAAAGTCCCTAGTGTATTTGATGAATATTATAAAACATATATAAAATACAAATTTGTGCGACTTGAAATTTGGTGAGTTTTAAATGGTTTATTGAATGGTTGATTATGTGCATTAAACTAAGGTTAATTTTGTGCTAAAGTGTAAATTTGTGAGTATTAGGAGAATTTTACTTGTCTTGTTAAAATTAGAATGTAAATTAAATGAAGTTTGAACAAAAATTAAAAGTTACAACTCATATGTGTACGATTTAATTTGATTAAATTAAAAGCTTATATGAAAATTGTTTGTTACGATATGAATTATTCCTAAAATAAAGAAATGAAGTATTTGAATATTAATAAAATTAAGACATTGTGATAATAACACATCTTACCCAAATTAGTAGCTAATGTGTCAAAAAAGAACCATTGATATAAATGACCTAAGTGATCTACTTTATGTTAAGTAAATATGTGATATAATTTAAATAATATATTAATGATCTATAAAAAAAAAAAACAGAAGGATAGTTCAACAATAATGATTAAATATTTCATTTTTTTTTTATAAAAAAGTTGAGGGTTCAAATCTCCTTACTTGCATTTATTTTACTAGGAAAAAAAAAGAGAAAAAAAGGAAGAGAAAATTTAGTCATATTTGCTAGACGAAGTAAAAATAACCCTCCAATAAATTTGCTAATATGGCAACAATTTTATTATTGATAGCAGATTCATATCTCCTACTTTCACACATATATATTTTTAAGTAGATGTACGTAGATTTGAACCTTTGACTTAAAAAAAAAATGTCAATTACAACTTAACTATGTTCATAGTGTCGGCCCTCAAACTCTACATATTGTTGAACTAATAATAATAAGATTAAAATACCATTTTGGTCTATGAATTTTAAAGTTTGTTCAATTTTAATTTATGAAATTTTAAATATCTAATGTTAATCCTTATATTTTCAGTAAATCTTAAATTTAGTTTGTAAGGTTGATTTCTTGTTAATTTTTTCAATTTTTTTTTGTTATTTATTAATATTTTTCCTCTAAAATTTAAAAATATATTCACATATTATATTTGTTAAAAACAAACACAACACTACATCCATGTATTAATTTTTTTTTAAAAAAAGAAATGGATAAATAAATTTGAATTTGAAATTGAAAAAGAAAATGGAAAGTATAAAGTAACGGTCAAAGTTTGCCGACAAATTAGGGGGAGACGTTGAGATGAGCTGGAAAATCTGAATGTTGAACAAAACTAGCCGTTGCTCTGACTCAGCTTTTCTATCACTTCAAGGCTTCAAAACTCTTTACCTGTTCTTCGTCGTTTTGCCTTTGCTTAAAAACCCAATAAAAAAAACATTTCTTTTCTGTATTCTAAATGGATTTAACTATTTTTTAAAATTATCTAATTCAAATGGTCAAAATTTCTTTAAATAACATTTTAGTTTTAATTGTGAAATTTTAAAATGTACAATATTAATTTAAAAAATAAGAAAATCTAATCAATGTTTAATATTTCAAGTTATAAGCTACCTCATTTTTTTTGGGTTAAAATTAAAATAGCTACATACTATTTTGGATATTTTAAAGTACAAATACTAAAATTGAACGAATTTCATATATTTGAGATAATTGATTAAAAGATCCAATCTCAAGATTCAAACTGATTTTTGTCTCACGTTTTAAAATTTAAGAATTTCGACATCTTGCTTATATAATCATCAAACAATTTTATAAAATTACCCTTTTATTTTTCTCTCTTCGTCCTTCCTTTGATTTCTCTATTTTTTCTCTCTATTTTCTTTTTTCCTTCTTTCTTTTCTACTTCTTCCTTCTCCTTGTGCTTCTTTCTCTTCCTCCTCTTCCTTCTTTTTCTCTAATGCTTTTCTTCTTCGATGTGACCAACTTTGGCTTTTTCGTGTGCGTGATCAACTTCAGTGAGACCATGCAACTAGATTTGGTGAGTCCAAATGATCAGCACTGGTCGGCTTCTTCTTCTTTCTACATTTTTAATTTGTGTTCTAGAATGAGACCGATCATAGAATAGGGAGATTAAGGGGGAGAGCAAGATTGAATGCTTGAGAGCAATATAAAGTGCTGAGAGCGAGATCATGAGAGAAAAGGGAGAAAGGGAAGCAATTTGTAAGAGAAGAAAGGGAGGGAGAGTACGAGAGAGAGGAGAGAGGAGAGCGAGAAAAGAAGAACGAAAGAGGAGCATGAGCGAGCGAGATGCCAATTCATGTCCATGAGGGTTTCATTTTGGTAATTTCACCCCAATTTGACATCATCAAAAGATTTAAAAAAACTCATTTTCAAAAAGTAGGAAAAATCTCATTTTCTTCCATATTTGGGTCATCCATTTGGGCAAATCCTACACCAAAATGATATGTAATCCTATAATATATTATTATTAGGGAAAATTTCAAATTATACATTTAAATTATGGACGTGGTATCAATTAAAACTCAAGTCTTCACTAAGTGTATAAATTTACATGTTCCTCCAGATTTCGTCATGCAAATATCACGTGAAGCTATTTTCTATCAATAAAACTCCTAAACATACATAAGAAAATCAATTTAGATCATTCATTAGGATTATATTTGAAAATTGTCAATGCATCAATTCTCACGCGTGGGTAGACTTCTTCAAATGTTGGTTTTAGAAAATGGACAATTGGAGTTTATGCATGGATGATTATCAATGAAAATGTTTATAAAATTTAAATTGATTCACTTGTAAAAGTTTATGAATTTTATTGATACAATTTTAAGTATCACATTATATTTTTTTAAAATGAAACATTATAAAAGAGCAATAAATTAATACACTTACAAAAGTCGTGCAAACATGTAGGGGTAGAACCCAGAGGGTCACATTGTTTATGTTGCATGCCAATCAAGTTTAATTACTGTCTCAATCACAAGGTTAGATTTATTGAGGAAAAAATGGTATATAAGAACTAAATATACTAGCAAACTGATTACACTTCAACTAGAAATAATAAACTCAATATATAATATTCAAACTCAAACATAAGCTAGATGATGTAACAAGCTTAGATATGGAAATAATCAGAGACTTGAAAGAACCTCAAAATCTTTGGAGATTCAAAACATAGTCAAGACACGCTTCCGATAAGCATTGTCTTGAAGATAATTATTCGCTTTGCACAAGCTACAAGCAGACTACAATGATCGTCTCAACAGGATACAATGACTAGCTTTGATAGAACTGCAACCTCAAACTACTTAGATCTGGCGAAACTTTTGGATGCTTGCTCTCAACTCAACTCAAAAACAAAAGAAAGAAAGAAAGAAAGAAAGAAAGAAAGGAGAGAACTCTTCCATTTGGAATGAGTTGCAACAAATGAAGAAACAAGTTGTTATTTATAACTAACAACTTAGTAACTCTCCAAAATACAAAATAAAATCAAATAAATATAAAATTGAACATTTGCAATTTTAACTCAATTGAGTTGTTGTTTGAAAAAATCAAACATAACTCATTCAAATTTAAGGAACTACAAATTTAACTTACGTACATATTAATACATGAAACATCATCTTAATTTGAAGTTTTAGTCCAATTTGAAAGTTCTTAAACAATGAATTTAATCTACACAATTAAATCCATTTTTTATGTTTCAAATAGTCACCAAAGTTTCATTTTCTTTCACTATAAATATACAACAATCCCCCACATAAAAGAAAGTGAGAAAAATCAAACAAAATCGTTGAGAGCAAACAAACAAGCTATGCATCAGGAGAGGTGTCTTCTGGACTTGAACCTTTCTTAGTGGATATCCATCGAATTTACTGAAGAAATAGTGAGACCATACTCTAGAACTATCTTTCTCATTGGTGAATTAAGATAATAGATATCACACACAACTCATCTTGTATCTTTGAGTTCTACACATTTGTGTCCATTTTGGTCCGGGACAAAATCTTGAATTCATGAGAGCTTTAGAGAATATAAGCCATTTGAAAAGTTCTTATAGAAGCGACCCCACTTCTACTCTCACATAGGTAATATTGATTAAAAGTATTGTCATTGATTAATAGTTGATGAAAGAATTTCATCTTCGATCATAGAGAACCTTCTTAACTAATCACAATAAATAGACTAATTTAAATTACAAAAATGATCAACATAGGTCTTCATCTTTAGAAATTTGGTTATGCACATATTTTTTTTTCCTCTTCCCTCATGTTGATTTTCGTAGAAATTATGATTAAAAATTTCAACATGCCTCTCTTTTTGTATATAAAAACACTATACTAATGTATAACATTATTATTTAAGTTTTAAGGTTCCTTGGTGGTTTCATTGTTCTCTTTCTTCTTGGCTAGCCTTTATATATATCTTTATTGGAGCGGGTAGTTTTAGAAATTGACGAATGAAAGATGGGGAGTAGGAGAGTGTTAAAGAAAAGAGAGAAAAAATAGGAAAAATAGAAAAGTATGTTAGATCACCATAAATTGAAGCAGTGAAGGGCGAGGAAATAAAAAAGGTAGGCGATAAGGTGTAAATAAACAGCTTCTATCCATATACAAACGATAAGGACACTTTTATTTTTATTTTAAAATTTTGAGGGTACTAATGCAACATTTGAAAGTCTAGAGGTATTTTTGAAATGAAATACTAAAAATTTCTATTTGATAGCTCTCTAAATGAGCTATTTATTTCTGCCTAAACCCTGTATGTTCCTGGGTATTTAATGCTTTATTGAGTGTTTTTAGTAGATAAAAGAGTAGAGGAGACCATTGGGACTGTTTGGATGCATTTTAGGCCAAAATGGAGTAAGAAACAACAAAAGAGGCAAAATGACCAAATTATCCCTAGAGGGAGTGCTGCTGCGCGAGCTAGGTGCTAAGCGTGACCTTGAAGGGCAATAGCACACGTTGGCGAGAGCGCCATGGCGCTACCTTGAAGTGTTGCGACGCTATGAACTTTGACGGAGAAAGACAAAGCACACACGCGGATGATCCATCATAGGGGGCAGCGATACTGTGCGCAACACTCAACGGCAGAAGGCTAGAGTGCAGCTACGCCCTGCCGAAGCGTCGTGGTGCTGGCCCGATTTTTTTCTATAAATGTACCCTCCTATTTAGGGTTTTGAGGGGGCAAAAAGATGGAGAAAAAGGGAGGCCTTCAGCTAGCCTAATTTTCATTGTTCTTATGTCTTATTTTAGGTCAGATTTTATTATTTTTGGGTTGTATTCCATGGATATGATCAATTCATCTCTTATTTTTTATCTATGAAGTCATCGAGGCGAGTTTCTCGATTCTAAATCTTGGGATGTAAACTTATGTAACAACTTTGAGGATTTTTTGTATTAATTTCATATTGATTTTATGCATCTTTGAATGTGTTCTAATTCTTCGATGTATGTTTATTTGTTTGACTGACGACCGTTCCTTTGAATGTATTTAATTACTAAAGAACTTTAGGTTTGCACGGTGTATTTCTCTTTGTCTAGGCTAAGTTATCGAGTAGCAAAATTGAGTCTTGCATGCTAAGGTTTTTAAGTCTAGTCCTTGATCCTAGATTGTTTGATTTGATTCAATTCAAGGAAATTAAGTTATTCAAATTGTCTATCTAATTAATTAACTTCACAATAGAAACCTAGAACTTAATGCAAGTGTTAATTAGTTCTTCTCGATCGCTTTCAAATTAGGTTGATTTGATTGCGTTAATTAGGGCTTCATTAGAAGTTCTAATTTAATTCAGGTTGTTTGTATGATTTAGTCTTAATTAGTCTATAGATGCTAGTTAGAGTTAATCAAACAAGTTTCGTGTTAAGCATAATCAATACGAGTTAATAAAAACAATTCGATGATGGAAAATTACATAAGAATTCATTTACTCCCAAGAGCTAGAATATCTAATCTTTGATACATTTACCCACTTTATTTTACTTTCCTGCATGTTTAACACATCAAACCTCCCATTTACCGCTCTAGTCAGAAAATTGGCTTAACAAAACAAATTGAACTTCCTTGTGGATCGACCAAAACTTACCACTATTACTACGTCTTTGTAGTGATAAGAGTAGTTCTGTATTATAATTTTTTTTTATTAATAGAGGTTTGCAGGCGATAATAAATCCTCCATCCGATAAAAAATGGCGTCGTTGCTAGGGAGCCATTTATGTTTCATTCAGTAAAGTTTCTAGTTAGAGCATTCTTTTGCTTTTGATTTGTTTCTTTTCTTGTGTTAAGTTTGCCATGAAGAATGGAGCGCTTAGTATGTACTTTGCATTGCGTGCAAGGAAAGCTATCGAAGAGAGAGAAAAAGGGGCCAAGCAGATTTTTGAGTTCAGAAATATGCTTGGTGATCTTGTTTCATCTATTCGGTTGTTGGTTAAAGGGCAACTGCAAAGTAGCCCAATGCTGACGAGTCCTGCCTTGAAGAGTCACCCTAATCACTGGGAGCCTGAGCCTTGCACCCATTTTGGATGGATAGCTCACTCCAATGATTATGGTAATTCCTACGCGCAATCATCATATTATTACCACCCCACCATCCCAGAGCTGTCAGAGTTTGCTCAGGAGGTTGACCAAGGTATGTATTTAGAAGGTATAGTTAGAGAATTTCTTAACCATCAGTTCTTCATGCAACAGGATTTTCTTAGATTCCAGCAGGAAAGCCTTTAGTTCGAGATGGGGGTTAGAGCCGAGGTACAACGTTTGAGTGACTTGCTGATTCAATTAGGAGATTGGAGGAGTTCCCTATACATCACCTTCAGGCAACCGAGGTGTTCCTCCATGAGGTATTATGCTTTGATGATGAGGATGATAACCCAGACCTCTCACTATGGTTTACCCCAATAATTGAGGCAGAAGAAGAATCTGAACCTAAACCCGACAAATCTCAGGTGATAGAGTTAAAGGTCAAAAGACCTCGCCCTGTTCTGTTATCTAGTATTTCGTATCTTTGAGTTTTCTTCTTTCTGTTCTCAAGATTCTGTCGTGTCTTTTTCTACTTTGGACTCGTTTGTGTCCCTTGAGTCTTTTGATTCTTTCTTTTTTCTTTTTTCAGATATACAAAAAGCCATTCAACCTGTTCGACGCTCTTCAGAAGATGGAGTTTCTTCAGAGTGTTGAATGCAACATAACTCAAGTAAAAAGGGGCCGAAGAAATACGATAATTTCTTCATACTTTGAAATGAGGACTGTAAAACCCGAACCCTAATTACTTTAAGTAAGAGTAAGTAATGTGATGTCTTCTAATGAGTTAAATGAAGTCATGTTTTAGGAGGGATAGAGGATGGAAGCAAGAAGAAATAAGTTCTTGTGTAGCTAAGTATAAACCCCGAATTCTAAGTTTCCTAAACAAGCATGTTTAGCCAAAGGAATGATATATTAAATATCTAATAAGTGAAAGTTCATATTATTTATAGGAGTTGTTGAAAAAGGAAAAGAAAAAAAAACATATAAATAAGGAAACTCATTTATTGGCTTGGGCTGGATGTACTAAATATGGGGTAACATGGCAGTTGATCTTTGAATTTGGGAGGCAGCAGGAAGATTAAAAGGAAGAGGAACTTCGAAAGCTTGGTTTTGGAAATCTACATGAGCAAATTTAGTGAAATCAGTACCATTTGAAAGCTGGGAGAATTTAGTTTTTGAGGTTGACTTACCAGAGAAAGATTGCAGGAGAAGAAGAACAAAAGTGAGGAATTTATAGAGGAGGCAGAATCTCGGATTAATCAGGGCTCGAGGTGAACATTGGAAACTCCAGGCCAAAATATAATAAATTTTTAGCTGAAATTTTAAGATAAGAAAGTTAACTCAATTCTAAAAATATTTATAGAAGGAAGTTTCTCCAAAAGAGGTATGAATTTTAAGTTATGAATTTTTGAAGTTATAACAGAGAATCTGTGCATAAGCAGACAACTGCTTAGGAAGAACAAGCAAACAGCTCACCGTGGAGAGTTATAGCGAGATATGGAGAATGAGGATCTCGCTAATAAAGGAAATCTCGCTAATTTTATGTTGAGGATCTTGCTCTAGAAGGAAATCTCGCTAGAAATTGGGCTGAATCTCGCTGTAAGGTGAATATCGCTAGGATTGAAGTTTTGTTAAGGAAAAGCTTGATCTCGGTCATAATGAGGATCTCGCTTATGAGGAAGGATTCACTCATGATGAGTATCTCGTTAGTAAAGTTGTCTTTGATGATGAAAGTTCCATTAGTAAATGAACTATTTGAGGTATTTTACTAAGAATTCTAAGTAGTTTAACCGGGAATTATGTCCTTTCAGGCCAAGAAGAGCTAGGAAAAGTGTATAATGCGTTAAGAGCCTCGACGAGCTGTGAGTGACTATGTGATGATTTAAGGTTTTAATGATTTAGAAACCATGATTTCCTTGAAGTTATTTCTTATGCTAAGTGTTATATGAAGTGCCAAGCAACATATGTTTGAAAGCTATTTCACATGCTAAGTAAAGCATGTTTTCCATGGAAATTGACATGATTTAAATATGTTATCTTGTCCAAATACTTTCAGAATGTTTTAGTAACTCCATTTTTATGATGTTTACTAATGTAAGGGTTTTCCAAGTATGTTTTCCATGTCTAACGCATGTTAGTGGTTTTTACAAGCTAGTTCAATATGTTTTAAGCCAACTTATTTCACAAAGTATGAAGCATGCATTAGGGTTAAAGCTAAGGTTGAATGAAGCTTGATGTACTATGTTTTAAATACCTAAGGTTGTCAAAGTACATGCGTTGGAATTCCTAAACATAATGAAGGTAGAGAAGGTATCCTAAAGAGTTTTCTATGCTATATTTGAAAACTATTCTTTTAGTGCTTTTCGAGAACTTGATAGCTTAAGTGAGCCGGATACTGAAGGTAAGGAAGGTATCTGAATAAATGTACCTAAGGTATTGACGGTACATAGAAAACTCCACGTGCACGTAGGTAGTTATTAATAAGAGGCCGAAGTATGGGTATCCTAGGTCATATACCAGCAAAGGAAGGCCGAAGTATGGGTCTCCTAGGCTATATACCAGCAAAGGGAGGCCGAAGTATGGGTCTCTTGGCTGATAACAGACGTTGGGAGCTAGAGCGATGTATGCTCGTTCTCAACTAAGGAATAGTGATACTTAATGGTGGTTTTAAAGGTTTTATGTACATGTTTGCTTGGTATATTTTAGTTTTAGTATTATGTTTTCAAGCTTTCAGTTTAAAGCATGAGATTTATGTTTTTATTAAGTCACTCACTGGGCTTCTAGCTCACGTTTTCAAATGTTTTTCTTTTCAGGTAGCGGTCAGTTCCCAAAAGACTTTTCTGCTGCTACTCTGCCATACAAAGAAATAGGTTGAAGGAAGTGTAATTGAAGACCTGTATTAGTTAGTACACATGTGTATGTCTAGTGACTAGTATTATAGATGGGACTCACGAAGTTGTAATATTCATGTATGAATAATGCTGCGAAACCCCGTAATGTAAATGTGTTAAGTTCTGAGTTAATATGTTGGTATATTGATGATATATATGTATTTAGGGTTTGAGTAAAATTTAACAGGTTAGATAGGTAGTAAGTGCTAGCAAAAGGGTTGGTAACTATTGCAGTCACCATTCCATCTAGTTTAAGAGGATAATCTGGAGTGGGGTGTGACAGGGACGAGTCATGTCAAGCAACCAACGTTAAAAATTTTCCCTTTCTAGAAGGAGCCATGTGAAAAATTTTAATTTTTTTAGGAATAGAAAAACTATTTTTACTTTAGATTGATTTAACTTAATTTAGTTTCTTTTAAATTTCTTTTAATATATAAAAAAATAAAATTAAAAAAAAAATAACTGGACAGAGTGTCGCTGTGATACCAACAAATCTGTTCCACGCGAAAAAGGGCAAAAAGGCCTAGGCCTCTTCTTTTCCTTTCATTTTCTCTTCATTCTCTCACCAAATATTGCCTACCCGTCACCTAAAATCACGATTTCTTTCACAAACTGACCCCCCAACTCAATTTCTTGACTATCCATCCACAAATTTCGTGGATTTTCTTCAAACCAACAAATCTGTTCCACGCGAAAAAGGGCAAAAAGGCCTAGGCCTCTTCTTTTCCTTTCATTTTCTCTCCATTCTCCCACCAAATCTTGCCTACCCATCACCTAAAATCATGATTTCTTTCACAAACTGACCCCCCAACTCAATTTCTTGACTATCCATCCACAAATTTCGTGGATTTTCTTCAAACCAACAAAAATTTGGGTGTTTTCAACATTTTTGGAGTTTTTTTTCTTCAACCAAAGGTAAAATCTCTTGTTTTTTTTTCTCGATTTTCTCTTACTTTTTGCTTGAGATTTGCTAGGTTTAGTTTGAGTTACTCCGATTTGTTGATTTATGCTGAAATTTTAAATTTGTGGAGGAAGAAAAATTCAAGTGTTGTAGTTTGGATCAAATTGTTGAATTTTTGTTGTGATTTTTCTGATTGCAGGTTAGGAATGGGTAGTTTAGGAGAATTTTTTTGAGATTTTTAGGTCGAGTTCCTCTTTTTTCGCTTAGCTTTTATTCGGGTTGCTCTGAGTTGTGTAATTAGCATAAGATTTCAATGGCACCCAAGAGAAATAGGGTACAAATGTAGTTAGTACCTCTGATAGTCAGCCCCAGTAAAATATATTTCCTTCCTTAGGTGCATATAAGCACTTTCGTAGGGTTGTAGCAGCCAAAATCCTTATTCCCGAAAGACCCTTAGCATTAGGGGAGGACTATTACCTCACATTATCGTTGAGATTGAGAGGTGAAATTGGGAGGAGTTAGCTAGTCACCCCGAAGTTGGGATAGCTTCAATTGTTAGGGAATTTTATACTAACATACAGGAGGATAGGGATGTCTCCGTTTAAGGGGATACCAATTTTCTTTTCTTCTTCCTACATTAACAATGTTTACGAAGTGGCTAATATGAGGAACGACGATTATTCTCGTTTCTTGTCTCAACCCTTTGATGAACACTCAGTTTTTGAGGTCCTCTATGGATCAGGGATCAATTGGGATAGGACGAATGGTGAATCGATTGAGCTTAGGGGTAGTGTCCTTACTGGGCTCGAACCAAATCTGGCATGCGTTTATTTACGCCAGATTAATACTGGTCACTCGTCTAGCTAATGTAACCAAGGACAGGACAAAATTTCTCTACTGGATCTGCATCGACCGTTTTATTAACATCGGTAAGGTCATTCGTGCCCAAATTCGATGAGGAGGCCGTTATGGCACCACCAGCGGCTTAGGTGTCCCTTACCTTATCACTAAGCTTGCCGCCGACCGGGTCTAAAGATTAGAGAGCAAGATGAGAGGATGGCTCCTAAGGCTCCCATTAACAGGACCACCATTTCAGCCTTTAAAGGTTGTATAGCTACGACGGTAAGAGAAAAGGAAATTGAGGCCAATTGGCTAGAGGACAACCCTAAGGGGGGAAGAGAAAGAGTGGCTGAAGAGGCGGCCAAGGAGAAGTCAATGAGTCTGCGCGCCCTTAGGATCTCTGAGGAGTATCTGAGGGAGGTGCGCGATACTGCGAGATTGGTGTGACCTATGGAGAGATGAATGACCTCCATGGATGAGCGCCAACATTTCTACTTTACTACCATGGGTTTTGAGGTAGATTTCTAGTAGGAGCCTGACTCACTAGACTTGGATTGCCAGTAGCTATATCTTCCTTTATTGGCATTTTTCTGTACCTATGTTTTTTCCCCCAGTTTTTAGGTTTTTAGTTTTTTTAAATTAGTTTCTTTTTTTAGGAGTAGTTCTAACCTAACTTCTTTTAGGTGGTTGTTTTCCTTTGGCTAGAGTTTTGATTTTTGCAAGTTCTCTTTTTACTTTCATCCTTGCATTGCCTAAGCAACCCACCCCTTATGGACTTTTATTCAGGTAAGGTTTTCCGTTTCCCTTATTTTGTCCTTATTTGCTTACTTACATGAATTAGAGACAAGCATCAGTTTAAGTTGGGGGTGGGTGAGTTGCATGTTGCTTGTTTTGTTTGTCTCTTGTTTATGCATTTTGTATGTCTTTTTTTTTTTAGCACATTACAATTTTTTTGCATTTTTGTTTGATTAAGACGACCTAGGATGTGCTTGTATACTTCTTTACTTGATTATGCGAAATGAGCTTTTAATGAGCCTTATTTAAAAAATTTTCTTGCATTTATTGTTTCCTTGTGCACAAATTGCCTTAGGTTTTTTCTCTTAGAACTTAAGATGGGTTTATGGTGTTTATAAGTCTGTTGTCACCCTAAAAGGCCCCATCAGCTAGAGATTGATCTTGCTATATAGGATTTAATATGAGAATAAGGAGAATAAAATAGTATTAGCCTGTAGAAAAAAGGGGGATAAATATAAAAAGAAAAAAAGAAGAGAAAAGTGTAAAAGAAGAGAACTAAAAAAAAAGAAGAAAAAAAGGGGAAAAAGAATAAGAAAAGAAAAATAGATGTGAGTGCATGAATAGGGGTGAAAAGAACTACCTCCACCGGGATAAGTTAAGACCCTGTGAGAAAAGAGTGGATTGAGTCCCTATGGTTGGTTGTGTGAAAGTTAGCTTCCTAGGTAAAAGAAATGCCCTTTATGTTTTGTGTGCGTGAGTTACAGGTACCTTAGTTGAAGTCTTACTTTTTTTTTTTTTTTATTAGTTTTAGTTGTTCAAAGGTTAGTGCCCAAGTCAGAAGTAGGGGGAAGACGGATGGAGGATGCCATAAGGTTGTCCCGGGTCTCTAGAGTCCACCTAAGTTGGTTTATCACACACACAGACGAAGAAGAATAGAAAACATTTTAAATTGCTCCTTAAGTTGTAAGTTTCATGTTTTTAAGTTTTGAAGCATAATTTAGCACTGAGGCCTAATTAAATTGAAATGAAAACTTTTTGTTGTTTATTTTATATTTGTGTGTTTTCTCTTGCTTGAGGACTAGCGAGGTTTGGGTTGGGGTGTTTGATAGCTCCCTAAAAGAGTTATTTATTCCCACCAAACCCTGTCAATTTCTAGATATTTAATGCTTTATTTAGTGTTTTTAGCAGATAAAAGAGCAAAGGAGACTATTGAGACTATTTGGATGCATTTCGGGCCAAAACAGATCAAGAAACAAAAAAAGAGGCAAAATGACCAAATTACTCTTGTAGGGAGTGCCATTGCGTTAGCTAGGTGCTAAGTGCGGCGTTAAAGGGCAGTAGCACGCATTGAGAGCACTGCAATGCTATGAACTTTGACAGAGAAAGACGAAGCGCACATGTGGATGATCCATCGTAGAAGACAACGACGCTGTGTGCAGTGCTCAACGGAAGAAAGCTAGAGTGCAGCTACGCTCTGCCAAAGGACTGTAGTGCTGTTTCGATTTTTTATAAATGTACCCTCCTATTTGGGGTTTTGAGGGGGCTGAAAGATGGAGAAAAAGGGAGGCCGTCAACCAGCCTAATTTTCATTGTTCTTGCATCTTATTTTAGGTTAGATTTTATTATTTTTGGGTTGTATTCCATGGATAGGAACAATTCATCTATTCTTTTTTGTCTATGAAGTCGTCGAGTTTCTCGATTCTAGATCTTGAGATGTAAACTTATGTAACAACTTTGAGGATTGTTTTGAATTAATTTCATATTGATTTTATGCATATTTAAATGTGTTTTAATTCTTCGATGTATGTTTATGAGTTTGATTGATGATCGTTCCTTTGAATATATTTCTATTGCTAAAGAACTTTAGGTTTGCACGATGTATTTCTCTTCATCTAGCCTAAGTCACTGAGTAGAAAAATTGAGTGGTGCATGCTAAGGTTTATAAGTCTAGTCTTTGATCCTAAATTATTTGATTTGATTTGATTTAATTCAAAGAAACTAAATTAATCAAATTAATTTTCCAATGAATTAATTAACAATAGAAACCTAGAACTTAATGCAAGTGTTAATTGGTTCTTTTCAATCTCTATCGAATTTGGTTGAATTTATTGCACTTAGTTAATTAGGACTTCATTAGAAGTTTTAATTTAATTTAGGTCACTTGTATGATTTAGTCTTAGTTAGTTGCCCGCCTTTGTAGATGCTAGTTAGGGTTAATAAAAAAAAAAAGTGTTGTGTCTACATAATCAATATGAGTTAATAAAAACAATCCAATGATGCAAAATTACATAGGAATTCATTTACTCCCAAGAGCTAGAATATCTAATCCTTGATACATTTACCCGCTTTATTTTACTCTCCTACATGTTTAATCTCATCCACCTCAACTCCCCATTTACCACTCTAGTTAGAAAATTGACTTAACGAAACAAATCACGCTTCTCTGATCGACCCGAACTTACGACTATTACTACGCCTTTGTAGTGATAGGAGTAGTTCGTTATTATAATTTATTTTTTTTATTAGTAGAGGTTTTCAGGCGACAGTAAACCCTCCTTCCTATCACTATTCATATGGTAATAATAAGAGTATTTTTTTAAAAACATTTTTTGAAAGTTGAAGGGGCATTATCATAACTTTTGAAGGTTAAGGGTAATTAATTTTGAAACAAAGTACCAGCGATTTCTATCCAAAACTAACTATAAGAGTATTTTTTAAACTTTTTTTTTCTTTTAGTCCCTAAACTTTTATAGGAGTAACAATCTAGTCCCCATTTTTCAATTTTGTAACAACTTAGCTCATGTTATACTCTTAAACAAGGTTGTACCGATTAAAATCTCGAACCAATGATTATATCAATTTAGACCCTATATTCTAATAAGAGAATCAATTATTGAGTTATAACTATTTTTCACCTGATTCCATTTAAAACCAACTCAAATTCATTTTCATTATAGGTAAATTGTAATTCTTGAAAAATACTTAATGGTGTAAATAGTATCTACATGTTGACACAAGAAATTTTATCTCAATTGGTGTAGTTGGAGACATGAAGATATCATTAAGTAATAGTTGTTACTTAATGTTGAATGGTGTCTTTATCACCCTAAGAAAAAAAAAAATCTAATTCTCGAACTTTATTACTAAATAATTCAAAAAGTATGCAAATTTTCATTGTATTAAAACTTGTATTTTAAAAGTTGTTTGCAAATATATTCCACTTAAATTAAGTACAATTAATATGTGTTAAAATGTTAACACATACATATACTACACAATACTAAGGTATTCAAGATTATAGAATCCAGACCAAAAAGTGATGAGACGACCGAAGTATGTGTTTAAAATTAAATCATTTGCAGAAATAACAACCTCTAGTCGCTAGTACAAGTACACAATATCAACAAGTAATAAATAGGACGCATTCCAAGTATTGTATCCAAGGGAACAAATGTAACAAAATTTCTATAAATAATCAACAAGTTTTTCCTCAAGAAAGAAATTGAATGTAACTAGAAAAATGATTTGAGAGACCGTTGTGTTTGTAAAGAACAAAGATAATGAGAATGAAAAAAGGGACTCAAATATACACGTACCATTTGGTTAGTGAATGTCACCTTTCATGCAATCACAATTTTAACTCAACCTAAACATGGTGTGGAGTGAATTCAATACCTATTCGACCTTATATGATATTTTTTTGGGAGCCCAAACCATTAAACCTATGGTCTATGGTTAATGCTAACTTAGATAAATAAGAACACAATTCAAGGACCTAAAGGCTATGTCCTATATTAGCTTAAAAAACAAAGGCTTATGTCTAAACTCTTTACCTAGATTGCTTTTATGAAAACCAAATTTTATTTAACCCTTTTAGTATCAAATTCACTTCTGTATATGAATCTAGCGATCAATTTAGACTAATAATAAAAATAAACTCAATAAAAGCCAACCATGTATGGGAATGAGCAAAGTTATTATTTATACATGAAATACTTATTATCCTCCTCTGGGATATTTACATTTTTGAAACCCGAGAAAAGATTCGCTCCTAATGAAATAAAAGAAATCAGTAAATAAATTGGAAAGCATAATGAAAGTAAAGGGGAAAAAAACCAAAGTAAAACTAGCCCAACCCAAGAGGTGGTTACTTGACAGCTATTTTTATTGCAAAATATTAGTATGGTTAATTTGAGGTTTATGTTTATAATCACACAACTTATATCACTTATTGCATCAACCTAAATATAAATCAATATAATAGCAATTAGTATTGAAGTATTCCAAGATCGATTTCACATGGATACTTGAAACGCTAAAACTATTTCACAAAATTTCCTTCATTGTTGTGTTAAAAAGGGACTTTCAAATAGTTATGGTTTGAATATTTTAATGCTACAATTTTATAAACAATAAACAAAATGAATCAAAGTAAGGATGGCAAAATTTGCTAAAAATGGTGTGAATATCAATTAACAAATGTGCAGACTTGACTATTAGGCTTCCTATACTTTCACAACTAAACATTAATCATAATATATATCTTTTATATCGTAATGTTCCCTTTAAGTGAGAAAACCTACTATGCCTATCTCCCGATGTAGTCTAGAACATCAAACTAGTTGGAAGCAAATTCAATGCGTTTACCATGGTTGTTTTCTCTATAGTTTCTGTGTCTTTATTATCTTTAATAAAGACTAGTGTTATATGTCTACACTTTTAGTTAATGAAAACTAGTGTAATATTTCTACATTCTCAGTTGCTTTAAATATTTTCACATACTTATTTTTTTTCAAAAACTCATGTGCTATGGTTATCTCAATTGGCCAGATGGAAGAAAATACTTTCTGAGTTAAAAAAAATCTAAAGCAAAAAAAATGCACAATGAATTCAAAGAAACATTCGATTAATACTAATAAACTGCTATAACATAGGTATTCTAGTCAAACCTTACACTAGAAAATTAGCCACAAATTGTCATAATGAAAATAACTTCAACAAACAAACTATTTAAAAGATAAAGTTAAGAGAAAACTAGATGTGCACCATCTGTTGAATGTTGCTGCTTTGAATTCCGATTGGAAGATCGTCCAACGATCTCCACGAGTGTTCTTGAACTTTCCTTCCTCTTAGAAATGATCTTCCCGGCCTTTCTTCTCATTTCCTTCACCCCATTCTCCTCTTTGGAGGAGAGCTTCGGTCTTTTATATGTAGAGAAAATGTGTGGCTCACTTGATGACCCATTAGATTACTGCAGCTAGACATTAACCAATGAAGGTTCTTTAGGATAGTGTTGGTTCAATGGTAGAAGACATCTCTCCGTGCTGCAGCATAATAATTTTTTCAATGTTACAATATGTTGGTGATTTGACAACTTCATGCACTTCTTCTACTTTTTATTGATTTGACATGTTCAAATGATAAGTTGATATTGTAAGGTAATGATGACCAATCTGTCGGTTCAAGTCATGAGGACAGTACTGTAGCTTCTAACTTGTCAATGCTACAACGTTGATGCTTTCTTTTATGTCTTTTCAGTAAGTGGTTGATGCAGCTTTCTTATCTTAATCAACTGCTCAGGCAGCGTATCAGGATAAGGTGGGCCTATATGTCAGTTCACAGTAGGAGGACACTTCACCACACCTTTGCTCGAGCTATGCTGCAACATCATTTTTTTGCAGATTTACGCATTTTACGCCTGCAACATCTTTCAATATGAATTCAAAACCCTGTATTTGTTTTTATATATGTATGTCTATATATATATTATGGGATTTAAATACTCAATTGTTGCAAAACATGCTATAGCATTGATAAAAGATTTATAATCTAAGGGCATGAAATGCTTACTTTCATAAGAGATCATTACTCTCTTCCTTCCTCAATCAACCCAACTTTCTTTGTTAAGAATAGTTGGGTCTTAACACTCTAAATATATCAATAGTAGTGGATCAAATGAAAAAATAGTAAGAAATTAAGAGTATTTCAAAGAACAAAATTAGAATCGTGAATCGGAAAGGAGTGCTTCGTGAGGAAGTGTGTAAGATGTTTCGAATCCTTAACTTCATGCCTTATTGATAGCCTCCATGCTAGGGTTTCTTCAAAATCTTTTTAGGACAATCATATTGCTGAACATTGGGGTTGTAATTGTTGGAGAAATCTTTTCCATAATTGCTAAAATTTAATATTCTTGCCTTATTTGCCTTATTTGAGAACCATTCGGATTCTATATATTTCTTAATAACTTTTGCAGTCTGGCTTGGTTTTTCTGTCAAATTGAGTTAAATCGAAGTGATTTCACCTGTATAATAATTAATATGCCTTCCTTAGTCATACAAATATGCATTATGTCTAAGGTCACATGACGTCCTATGTTTATGTCCTTTGTCTCATATTCCTTTTATGAGATTTGTCATATTGTCCTAACCTTATCAATATTAAGATTCAACTAGTATGTGTTAGCTTGAGTGATAAGTTCAAACTAATAAGATAATTCATAAAATAAAAAAGGAAAAATAATATAAAGTGAGCAGGTGCAATGCATTCACAATTCTACAAAGCTAGATCATCCTTCTAGGACATCCAACAAACTAAATCCCTTAAAGAGTTTTAGCTCATTATAAAAGGAATAAACAACTGCTTCATTGATAAAGAGATAATAAGTATAAAATGAATAAAAATCTAAAATGCACCAAAGTATGGAAAACAAAAACTAAAAATCGGGAAAACAAAGTGTCAAGTCGTGATAGTATCTACACTCCCTAAGGTATTCTCTTAGCTTGATTCAATCTCTTTCAAGAAGAATCTCACTTATAACTCGCTCTCTCTCATGGGTTGGAGTTTATCTAAAAGCCCTAATTTTAGAGAAATTCGTTCTTGAAGTATAACTCTCTTTCTCGATCTTGGGGGCATGGATATTGTCTTAAAGCTAGGATCCCTCCAATGGATGGATTAAGACATTATATATAGGCCTTAAAGGAGCGGATAGTTGCTGAAATTGATGCTCTAAGTTGACCTATTTTCTTCAAAGCTGACAATTTTTTACCATTTAAGCACATATTTTCTTCAAATTATAATTGATTCATCAACATGATTCCACGTGTCACTATAAATTTCAAGCTACATTTTTTAGAATGCTTTTTTTCCCCAACATTTTTAAAGAAACAAATTTTAAAGTTCAATTTAATATGTAAATTTGTTATGATTTTTAAAAATATAGTAATCATTCCAACAAAATAACAAATTGAATAGTCCTTTCATATTCAAACAAAAGTTAAAATAAAAAAGATATACATTGTCATATAGATATTAGCAAAATAATAAAAAAAAACAAGTATATAATCTAAATATAGTTTGTTTATTTCCTAAAATGATCTCAAGTTAGTGAGTAGCAACATGAAAAGTAGAAACATGGTCACATGCTTGCTAGACATAAACAAAAATAACTATAACAACTAAACACAAATAAATCTTCTTATCAACAAGAATAAACTCAACAAGATAATAAAACTCATGAACTAAGATGACTCGTTAGATACTATAAACGATTCAATGGGAAAATACATATAAATTCAAAGTACTAGGTTCCATTTCAAGATCCATGGCTTTGATCTTTTCATCTTTGTGAACATCCTCCATTGCCTTCTTGTAAGACAATGTATCCTTAACATTACCGTCAGTTATAATAGATAGAGTTTCTATTAAACCCATATAACGTATAGACGGGTTCATAACCCTCCCACTATGTCGAGACTCCCTCAACATTTGAGGTGGATGTGACCTATTAGATGAACCAACTTCAACAATTCTTGTTGAAGGTTCAGTAGTTTCACTGGAATGTTCATTTAATACCATCTTACTGCGGAGCTTATGCTCCCTTATGTGATCCTCTTCTAAAAATGTAGTATATGTCGATACAAACACTTTATTATCTTTAGGATCGTAGAAGTAATCACCTCTCGTTCCTTTGGGGTAACCTACAAATGGGCACAATGTTGAACGAGGTTTCAATTTCTTAGGATTTGCCTCAAGCACATATACTGGGCAACCTCAGTTCATAAAATGATGCAAACTACATTTACGACCATTTCGTAACTTCAAAGGTGTTCTAGTAATAATTTGGATGGAATGAAGTTCAAAATGTAGGTTGCAGTCTGTACTGCATAACCCAAAAATGAGTCAGGTAAGGAAGCATAACTCATAATAGGCCGAACTATGTTTAAAAGGGTTCGATTTCTCCTTTTTGATACACCATTTTGCTGAGGCATACTAGGTGCTGAGAGTTGGGATACAATTCTATGTTCTATCAAATACTTATGGAATTTCATATCCATGTACTCTCTACATCGATCAGATTGAAATGTTTTAATTGTTTTATTTAATACATTTTCAACTTTAGCCTTGTACTCCCTGAACTTTTTAAGGGCTTCAGACTTATGTTGCATTAAATAAACATACCCATACTTGGAATGATCATCAGTAAAAGTGATGAAATATTCAAACCCTCATCTTGCCTTAACATTTACCGGTGTGCGAATCTTGCCTTGAGTATAAGATGACTAAAAGACCTTTTACTGGAAAAGGTTATCGAGCCAAAGAGCCTCTAGAGTTAGTACATTCTGACCTCTGTGATCTTATGAATGTGCAAGCCAGGGGAGGCTATGAGTATTTTATCAGTTTTACTAATGATTACTCTAGGTATGAGTATGTTTATCTAATGCAACGGAAGTTTGAATCCCTTGAAAAGTTCAGAGAGTTCAAGGCTGAAGTTGAAAATGCACTGGATAGACAGATTAAAATACTTCGATCAGATCGAGGTAAAGAGTTTTTGGATTCGGGGTTCTAGAACTATTTGATAGAACATGGAATCGTTTTCCAACTCTCAGCGCCAGGTACACCTTAGCAGAATGGTATCGCGGAGAAGAGAAACAGAACCTTGTTGAACATGGTTCGTTCGATAATGAGTTACGCTTCCTTACTGGACTCGTTTTGGGGTTTTGCAGTGGAGACTGCAGTATATACATACTCAACTGTGTTCCTTCCAAGAGTGTTGCGAGAACACATCTGGAGTTATGGAATGGACGTAAAGCTAGTTTACGTCACTTCCGCATATGGAGTTGCCTAGCACATGTGCTTGAGACTAATCCAAAGAAATTGGAACCACGGTCGAGGTGGTGTCTCTTTGTAGGCTACTCCAAAGGTACACGAGGGGGTTACTTTTATGATCCGTCGGAAAACAGAGTGTTTGTTTCTACGAACGCTACTTTCCTGGAGGAGGATCATATTAGGGAGCACAATCCACGTAGTAAAGTCGTGTTACGTGAGCTTGCCAACGAAACTACTGAAACTTCAACAAGAGTTGTTGAAGGACCTGCTTCATCAAGAAGAGTTGTTGATGATAGTTCATCTAGTAGGTCGGTTCCACCTCAAGAGTTGAGGGAACCTCGACACAGTAAGAGGGCTGCGAACCCACTTGTTTGCTATCTGGGTTTCACAGAAATCTTGACTATGGAAGCCAATGGCGACATTGAGGATCCGTTGTCTATCAGAAGGCAATGGAGGATGTTGACCGAGATGAATGGGTCAAAGCCATAGATCTTGAGATGGAGTTGATGTACTTCAACTCAGTATGGGATCTTGTAGATCAGCCAGATGGGGTAAGACCTATATGTTGTAAATGGATCTACAAAAGGAAACGGGGTGCCGATGGGAAGGTGCAAACCTTCAAAGCTTGACTTGTGGAAAAAGGTTATACCCAGGTGGAGGGAGTCGACTATGAGGAGAATTTCTCACCTGTTGCCATGTTGAAGTCGATCCGCATCCTCTTGTCCATTGCCGCCTATTATGATTATGAGATCAAGTATCTTAGGAGAATGAGGGACTACATGCTCGTGTATGGAATTAGGGATTTGATCCTTACTAGATACACGGATTCTGACTTTTAGACTAATAAGGAGTCTCGGAAGTCCACTTCAGGGTTAGTTTTTACTCTTAACGGAGGAGCAATAATGTGGCAAAGCACTAAGCAAGGGTACATCACCGACTCCACGATGAAGGCCGAGTATGTAGCGGCTTGTGAAGCTGTTAAAGAGGCCGTTTGGCTCAGGAAGTTTCTGACAGAGCTGAAAGTTGTTCCAGACATATCTAGGCCCATCACTCTCTATTGTGACAATAGTAGTGCTGTGGCGAACTCCAAGGAGTCCAGTCACAGGTGCGGCAAACACGTAGAGCAGAAGTACCATTTGATCCACAAGATAGTGCATCAAGGGGACGTGATAGTGACGAAGATCGCTTTGGAGCACAACGTTGCTCACCCGTTTACGAAGGCTCTCATGGCTACAGTGTTTGAGGGTCACCTTCAGAGCATGGGTCTATGGGACCGCCCGCGGCTGGACTACGGCAAGTGGGAGATATTTATGTATTGGGCCTTAGTGCCTTAGTTTATTACTTTGTACTAGTTGTATGTACACCCTACTCGCTTTAGGACAAGTGGGAGATTGTTGGGGATGATGCCCTAAACTCTCGTGTCCTGTAGTATGTAAACACAGTTTTGAACAACGACTTATGATGTATAATATATGATATTTTCTTCACTTATTGTTTTTGAACATTGGATGTTTTATTTGCTTTACCACAAACTAATAAACTAAACTAAAATCCCTGGTTGTCATTTGTAACTTAAGCATGTATGTGGAGACATATAAGTGGATCATGTCTTAAGTGATAACCAAAATGGTTTATACTATATGGATATCGGAGGGAAAACTTATGCTGGTAACTTTACGGATGTGACTCGCTTTGTAGAATAGTTATAAGTGTTGTGACTTGCTACAGATGGTCTGATCCTGATCATTCATGAGGGGACATACGAGTGAGGGTGTCCTATATAAAGAGTTTGTATAAGACCTGACTACGAAGTGTTAACGTCTCATTATATAATGTCGTTCATGACAGAGACTTCACTTCACTAGGATGACCATAGGTAACATGACCTCAATCTTAAGTGAGTTGGGAACTCTTGCCTTTGAGGGCGATCCTTTGATTTGCATGGGTGCGAGTGGCCAGGTCGCCGACTCAAACCTACCACTTTGGGGATTCGTCTGATTTGGGAGCTGGGAACTCAGCTACATAAGATGGAATTCACTCATTCTCCAAAGTAAGGGTAAGTAGATAGATTGCTCCCTTAAGGGCTGATGGGGCTTGAACAATGTGGCGCCACACACCTTCTCATGGCTCGAGAGATGTTCACACATAGTAGGACTATGTTGTATTGTTCATTAGAGGGATCAATGGTACTTAAGGAGTTAGATGTAGCTACAGGGGCAAAACAATAAATTGGCCCAGCTGTACTTAGAGCATCTATGAAAAGTTATCGTACTATTGATTGACTATATCTGATAGACACAGAAATATATTTATGGTAAGAAGAGTTCAACTGTCGGTCTTTAGTGGAATGCCTGATAGGTAACGGATGGTGGATCTCGTGGCTAAAGAGTTTAGTCAGCTATTCACGTACCATTGAAGCTTCGAGCCATAGGTCAATAAGGTCCCCTTGGTTGCTCAATGGATTCAAGTTAAGAATCAGTTTTTGGGCCAGTTTGAAATGTTCAAATTGACAAGAGGGAGTTCGATTATATATGATATAATTAAACTGGTTGATTATATATGATATGATTGACTTTATATATGAGATACATTAATTGGAGGAAAATAGATATAAATATGATTTATATCTTGTGGAGGAGAAAACACTATGGTTTATATGTGATATTAAACTATAGGTTAATGAATATAATATGATTATATTTATTATTTTTAATTGGATAATTATGGGATAATTGTGCCAGCGTTTTCTCCGTAACCGTGTGATAGTGGGAGGTTTCATTCAGTTTTTGTAACTGAAGAATAAAATGAAAATCATTTTCATTTTGCAAGAGATCACATAATTCGCCCAGCTTATCGCATAGCAAACCGAGAGACTACACGGTAGCTCAACGTTTCTACACAATCATATACACGCGCACCTCTTTCTAAACGATCGCATAATTTTTTCTAAACGATCGTCTAGCGCCCGAGTGTTTACTAAACGATCGTCTATACGATCGCAGCCTATTTACTACACGATCGATACTTTCTTCTAAACGATCAAGCATCATCTATACGATAGACTCAACCTTCTCCCACTTGCTTGGTCGTTGTATACGATCTTCGATTCCTTCTTCCTCCATACCAAATCTAACAGAGCCCACACTTCTGGATTCTCACACCGAGAATACCGAGGGGTTCTAAGTGGTGGTGTCATTCCCATTTTTGTGTTCGTGTGGAGGCCGTTCGTGGGTAAACAACCAGTGTTTTGGTGAACAATTGCGTGGACGTTCTAGCGAGAGTGAGAGGAGCAGTCCCTTTGAAGAGAGCGAGATTTCGGTGAAGAAAGGTTCTTCAACTGGTATGTATTTCTTGTTCTCTTGTTTTTTAGTTTGAAAGCATGCTGGTAATTTGTCGTTAATTGCATATATATTCTGTTAGAATGTAAATACGGTAATTCTATCACAATGTATTTGGAACGATCCGCTTCTGCTCAGAGGTACTTTTGCATAAGAGTTCCTTCACGTTATGCAGATAGCCTCACAAGACAACTTAGCTGATCCATTTATGAAGGCTCTCTCGCTAAAGTGTTTGAGGGTCACCTAGTAGGATTAGGTCTACGAGATATTTGTAACTAGGGCAAGTGGGAGAATTTACGGGTATCTGATGCCCTAGTTTATTGTATTTATTCTTTTATTCTCTTATTGTAACTCAACATTATATATATATTGATTCACTGGAGTTTCAGTCCAAGTGGGAGTATTGTTGGGTTGTGTGTCCTAAAACTCGCAGTTCGTAAAGTTAAACACATTCTAATATCAATAAAGATGTTATTAAACTTTTCTTCAATAAAGTTGTGATTAAATCTTTAAATTACATTCATACAGTCTAAATCCAATCAACTAAGATCCATGGCTATTACATGAATATTTGAACTTTATGTAGAGACATAAAGATGGATCAAGTTCGAGTAAATAGTATACGAATAAGGTTGGGTGCCTTATTCTGGTAACACTATTGGATGCGGCCTACTCTGTAGCGGTTACAAGTTGTATTAAAGGTGCTACAAACGAAGTGATCTTGATTCGTTCATGTAATTACATGAGGAGTGTGGGCATCCTATGCAATGAGTTTGCATAAGATCGGACCAAGAAATAAATCACTCTTACTTCATAACGTTGTTTACTATTTAAAACTGACTATTTCGCTTAGATGACCTAGGTAACTCGATCTTAATCCTGAGCTAACTATGAACTCCTGTTTATTCAGGATTATCCTTAGATTTGAATAGGTGAAGGTTGGCTCAATAAGCCTCCCATTTCAGTGGTAAGACTGGGTAGATAGCTGGGGACATAGTGTGCAAGAAGAAATTCATGCTTACCCAATTTAGGGATAAGAGAAAGGTTGTTCTCTTAAGTACTGAATCCATATCTTGAACAAGAGGCCCCACCCTCTCATTGGCTTGAAAGGGATCCTGTTTAGTGATTGGATCATAAACCAATTGTTCATAAGAGGATTAGTAGGAACTTAAGGAACAAGACGTAATATCGGGGGTAAAACAGCATATTGACCCAGCTGTTATTACGAACAACCTGTGAAGGGTCGACTTACTGAATATGGTTAAATCATGTGGACATAAATATATCTACAGTGAGGAGAGTGCAACTATCGAGCTATAGTGATATGGCTTGACAGTTAACAATACTGATTAATTTGGATTAAAGAGTTTTAGCCAATTAATCTTATATCGTTGAAGCTCATGATCTGTAGGTTCATAAGGTCCATCTACTAGCTCGTAAAACATGAACACATTGAATTAATAAATTGAGTGAATTTGGAATGATATCAATTTGAATTTCAATTTGAAAATGTTCAAATTGAAATTAGGGTTTGAATTTAAATAAGTTCAAGTTTGAATTAATTAACGTTTAATTTATTGAAATTAAGTGAAATTGGAGAGTTTATAATATTTAAATATTGATTTAAATATCAATTACATGAATAGGATTCATGTTTAAAATTAGGGGTGTGATCAATTTAATATTTGATATTAAATTAATTAATTAATTGAATATGTTTAATTAATTAAAAATCAAATTAATTTCCAATTTTAATCCAATTTAAGAAATTGTTTTTTTTTTTTTCAAATTTGATTAATAATGAATTAATCAAATCAGATTTTAGTTAATTAAAAAATTAATTGAAATTTGAATTTAAAATTTGAGAAATTGAAAAATTAAAGGCTAAGTGGGTTTTTCCCCACAAAACACCCAAACATGAGGTGTTCTTCATGCAATCACACATAATTCCACTTCCATCTTCAAGCAGTTGCTGGCAATGTTGTTGCTGGTGAGTGCCTGCATGGTGAAGAGTGATAAAACACTCATAATTGAAGAGGAAAAGTGAGTTTTTTAATTGAGAAATGAGTTTTTGCACTCATTTTTTTCTCTCTGTCAAACCCAGAAAAATAATTTCACAAATTCACTCAAATTCGAGTTCCACCACTCAAATTCAAGGCTGAGAATAGTAGAAAAGATCTCTTGGTGGTTCACTAATGATTTGGAGCTGAATTAACGTGAAGTGCAACTTGGATTAGGGAGAATTCATCAAAGGTATGTTGAACTTGAAACCCACTTGTGATTTTCTATAAAAGCATGCTTTAAAACTTAAATTAAATGTAATTAGAGTGCTTATTGATTCTGTTTGCTTCCATTGCATGCTTGTATATCCTATCAAAATCGTAATCCAACTATGACCAAACCTCTCTCGGGCCAAGAGAGGATGTGGTGCCACATAGTTCAATCATTGGAATCAGCTCTTAAGGGAGCAATTTATCTACTTACCTCGACATCGGGGAATAAGTGAATTTTTTCTTGTGTAACTATGTTCCTTGCTCCCCAATCAAACGAGTCCCCAAAATGATAGGCTTATTGAGTCGGCGATCTGGCCACTCTCACCCATACAAATCAAATGACCGCCTTCACAGGCAAGAGTTCACAACTCACTCAGGATTCAGGTCATGTTACCTATAGTCATCCTGGTGAAATGTAAGTCTCTATTATGAACGACGTTATATAATAAGACTAGTCTTTTCGTGGTCCAGTCTTATACAAACTCCTTTGTATAGAATATTTCCGCTCACATGTCTCCATATGAACGATCAGGATTAGATCATTTGTAGCACTTTACAACAATTGTAACATCTACAAAGCGGGTCATACTCGTAGTGTCATTAGGATAAGGTATCCAACCTTATCCATCTACTATAGACCATTTAGGTATTTAAACATGATCCACCCTTATGTCTCTACATACATGTTTAAGCTATAAGATAACCTTGGATCTTAGTTTATTGGTTTGTGGTTAATGCAACAAAATTGAAATAAAACATCATACATTTTATTAAATAAATAAGATGTTTGTACATTACAATTACAAACTATAGAACCCTACGAGATTTAGGGCATCAACCCCAACAGTTACATCTAACTCTTTTAGTACTACTGATCCCTCTAATGAAAAATAAATCATGGATCAACTATGACTAAACCCCTCTCGGGTCAAGAAAGGGTGTGGCGCCACATTGTTCAAGCCCTAGAATCAGCCTTTAAAAGAGCAATTTATCTACTTTCTCTTACCTCAGGAAAGGAGTGGATTCCGTCTTGTGTAGCTGTGTTCCTAGCTCTCTAATCAGATGAATCCTCAAAATGGTAGACTTGTTGAGTCAGGGATCTGACCACTCTCACCCATACAAATCAAAGAACCGCCTTCATAGGCAGGAGTTCACAACTCACTCAGGATTCAGGTCATGTCACCTATGGTCATCTTGGTGAAGTGTAAATCTCTATTATGAACGTGTTAAATAATGAGACTAGTCATTTCGTGGTCCGATCTTATACAAACTCCTTTGTATAGAATACCCCCGCTCACATTTCTCCACATGAATGATCAGGATCGGTTCATTTGTAGCATTTTACAACAATTGTAACATCTTCAAAGCGAGCCGTACTCGTAGTTTCACCAGGATAATGTATCCAACCTTATTCATCTACTACAGACCATTTAGGTTATCACTTAAATATGATCCACTTGTATGTCTCCACATACATGTTTAAGCTACATAAGATAACCTTGGATGTTAGTTTATTGGTTTGTGAGTTTAATGCTACTAAACGTCAAATAAAACAACTCATATTTTATTACATAAATAAAATGTTTGTACAATACAATTACAAACTACAAGATCCTACAAGATTTAGGGCGTCAACCCCAACAGTTGCATCATTGTTATTTAAGGATTTTGTACTTAAAGATATCACAAAAGTGAAATAGAGGTTTCAATAGTTCTAAATTTCACATTTATGTTTAATTTATTGAAATATTTGTAATTTATTTCTTTTAAATTGTCAAATGATAAAAGTAAACAGTTTTAAGCCTTTGAGAATATAGAAAGAATACAACCTAAATTTTCTTTGTTCAAATATTCATGTTGATTCCATAATGGAATTGCTTACATAGTTGAAACCAAGAGATTCTACACATGTAAGGAAGGGAAGAACAACTTGCCATTTAGAGTCAAAACAGTGGATAATTTTTTGGATGAAATCACATTTGATATGTTTGTCAACAGAAGAAATTGCATGAATATTGATTGGGAGATTAGGAAGCTTTTATTTTTGTTGTTTTGTTTCCAATTTAGCATTTGATTGACAGATTTGAATGGAGGGTTATGTGAGCTCTATTGGAACAAAAATGTGATTGATTACTTTTGCTAGCTTGTGTTGTGGAGTTTGGTTTCTTGACTTGGAACATTCTTTCAAATTTTCAAGTTTTAAAACATGACATAACAAAAGAAAAGATTAACAAGCAAGAAAAAAATAGTACATTTACATATATATGTAATTATATTAGTCTTAATTATGTAGTCTCATTTTCAAAATTTCAAAAATGAACTGACACAATTGAATTCCAATTTTGGCTCCAAATGCATGATTGAGTTCCATTCCCTAAAAATGTAGGCTAGAAAAGGAGGAGAACTGATATCAAATGGAAGAACCATACAGAAGGAGCATTGGACTCACCAGAAAGTGGTGAGGGACTCCATAGCTCCCATTTTTTAAACTTTTGCAATCAATAGTAATGTTAATCTTGACAGGTACTGTTAATCTACTTAAGTTTAGAAGTTTTGAATACTTAATGAAAATTAAGCTTGATATAGTCCTTAATTTAATGTTGGTTTAGTAGGGATACAAATGCAGGATTCTATCTTGGGTCTTTTTGGATGCAATTCTTGTGGAAAGTTTTAGGAAAAAAAACTTAAATGTTGGTTGAATATGAGATTAGATATGAAAAAACTCTGTCCTTGTGACGTGAAAAATCTGATGAAATTGCATTTCTCCTTTTTTTTTTTTCCTACTAATGATGAGAATCTCTTTCAAAATGCTTATTGACATTGATTTATTTTAGTAGGTTTAAATTCAATTTTTCAGTCAAGTTAAAAAACTCTAGTTACAATACAAATGGCTCCAAAAGTAAAGGCAATTGTTATGGTTATGGTGTTTTATATCTCACACATGGGCCATGATTTAAGAGTGGTAGGTTCTTCAATTCTCATGGGAGATTGCTTTGGTGTATAGAAAAAGTGTAATTTGATTGTATTGTAGCGTAGACTCTTTTCTGTAATCTTTCATTACTTACCATCTGTACTCTTTTAATGAGTGCTTAATTTTTTTGTTTGTTGATTCGGAGTTATTTAACGTATTGTGAATCTTTTCTGTAATCTTTCAACAGGTATATCTCAAGAACTATCGTCAATTGTGCATGTATTGTGAATCTATCATTTGCTGTATTTTGTATGGACTGCTCCAATCTATGCTTGTGATTTATCACCAAGAATAAGGGAAAATGCACAATGCATATTTGTCCACATGTGTTTCAACCCAGCTCACTGGGCATATAAGGCAAATCACATCAGAACAATCTGGCCATTGGATTGCATAAAGAACAATCTTGACAATGAATTATCGTTTATGAAAAAGTTATGCTTACAAAGCTATGCTTGACCGTCATCTTTGATTGCAACAAGTATAATTATTCTGCTTAGAACACAAATTTGAAGCCTGACTAGATTTTCTGTGTTAGGTTCGTCCGAGTGGAAGGTGACCAGTCTGGTGGAAGGGAATTATAGTCTTGAATCTAGATGGGCATGAAGCACTTTCTCCATTTGAGGTAAGATTTTCTTCTTAATGTTTTCTTATGGAGTTTATAGTTTCATATTTACATGAGGAAAATCAAAAAGCTATTTTGTATCTTTTACTTTCAAAATTTAGTCAAAATGAAAAATTGAAGTCGTTTTTGGGCTATAATATTATTTAAAAAGCTAAAAGTTACATGAGGTGCTATAAGATATTTAGACAAATGGGCAAATGGGTGTGACAACTTCATCAAATGGATGGTGACTCATGCATCAACTTAGTCAGCATTTGTCTTGTTATGGAATTTCTTGGATGTAATTTTCTTACTTTCTATACTTACGATTTGATTTGCAGGTGGCATTTAGAACAAAGGTTTTTGTTGCGAAATCGACAATTAAAGAGCATAAAAAGAAATGTAGAGTAGAAAAGATCGACACATAGATATACATAGTTCACTAACAGTGTGTTAGCTACGTCCACGAGCAGAGAGAGAACAATATTATTTCGAGAGAATATTTTCAGAATTACATCATGAACGACGCCTCTAAGTTAGAGAGTTTATATATCACACTGCTCTAAACCCTAGGGTCAAAACCCTAGCGGGACCCCCGTACTAGGTTGTTCAAAGCGCCAGCAAACAGATTCAAGACATTTCAACAATTTTTACCGTACTTAATTGTTCGAAGTGCCAACAAACAGATTCAATACATTTCAACATGTCTCGATATTTTGAAAGGGTAGTGGTAGGCCCTACCTAACTATTTCTAAGGTCATTTCCTTCATATAAGAAGAAATAAAATGGTTTTGTTGTGTTTATGACTGCGAAATGTTGTTTCTACAATTTCAAATTAGTTTTATGACCTATCTTGACGAACTTTTTCTCTTGCTGCAAACTAGTTTCTTTTAGCATAGTAGAACTAGCTTATTCTGGTGCTTGGACTTGGTGCTGTGTTTTGACTTGAGTTGGGGTTCTTTTAAAGAGTGGAATTCAACAAGAGGATCGTAGAGGGTGGAATCAAATGCCACTCTTTGGTACTTTCTACGCGTGACCCCTTTTGATTCTATTAGTTTTTGTTCTCGATTTTTGCTAGTCAGTTCTAATCTTATTGTAAATATGAAGGGATCGGATCCCGCAGCTGAAATTGTATCCCGCAATTCTATTTTTACACAAACAAATTAATTATACTAAAATATAATATAAATATGTAAATTTGCTAGTAAGAGAGATCTTGAACTAAGAAATAGTTCTAGAAGCTAAACCAAAAAAGGGTATCCTGAGCAATTTTAATAATCGGGTTCATTGATATTCCTGGTATACTAGATGCTATCACACATAAAATCACACTCAATTTGATGGAATTGTTTGATCTTAAAAGAGATCTTCTATAATTTCACACGTGAGGGATTGTTTCTTGGTTTCGTCAAGTCATTAATAACTTGATTACTTTAGATAATAGTAGATAGAAACAACGCTCGTAAGGAGTTCTATTGAAACCAAGAAATATAGGCCTACCTACCATCGACAACAAACTAAATGAAGTTTTCCGAAAAAACCTGCTAGTGGAGGAAGACCTCCTAAGGATAAGAGACATAGGGCTAAAGGGCATGCTTTGGGAAAACATTAGAACCATTCTTACCATTGTAGATTCTCAAGTTTCACGAACAATCCTCTCAAAGTTCCAACGAATGGTTTCTCCAACGATCTTGATCACAAACGATTTCTTGAACAATCTCGAACACTATCATGAGAGTAACCTCGTTATTCTCTAGGATTCTAATAGAGGGATAGGTGGTATCCAACTATTGGGAGAGGGAGAGAAGAAAAGGGTTTTAGAGAGTAAAGATGGTTCTCTTTGTGACTTAGGAAAAATTTTGCACAATAACACTTGTATGTTGTGTATTGTTAGTTTCTGCGTCTTCCAAATGGGTCATAAGAAGGAATTTATATAGAGAAGGGTCAAACCCTTTTCCTAATCCTTTTCCTATTTTTCTTTTTCACAATTAATTAATTAAATAGCACTTATTTAATTAATTGTTCAATTAATTAACTATCAATTATTTAATTAATTAGCACAATTAAATAACACTTATTTAATTTAATTTGCACATTAATTAAAAAAACTATCTATACATTAAATCTAATTTAATGTATATATATTTAATTATCATAAACATATCGTATATATATGTGCAATACCTCTCTATTAATTAATTCTTTATGAATCTAATTCACTTGAATTAATTAATTGAATCTTATTCAAATATTACTTTCCAATTTAATTTGAATTATAGATCATATCCATAATCAATTATATATTAATCACATTAATATATGATTTCCTCAAATTAATTTGAATAATTCAAATCATCCCTCTTAAATATCCTTTAGTGAGCTAACAAGGGAACCTAGTGGACCTGTAGATCAAAACCTCCAATGATACGAGATAATTGGCTAAACTCATTAACCAAGTTAATCAATATTCGTTAATTGTGGGTACACTTCACTAAAGACCCACTGCACTCTTTTCATTATAGATATATTTCTATGTTTACTTATATAGATCAATAATAGTAAGTTAGTCCTTCACGAGTGTTCGTAACTTCAATTGGGTCAAATTACTATTTTAGCCTTGGGTTACCTCTGACTTCTTAAGTATTAGTGCTCCTCTAATGAACAATATGTTTATGGCCCAATCAATAAACAGATATCCCTCTCGGACCAATGAGAAGGTAGGACCCTTTGTTCAAGTATTGGAAACACCATTTAATGGAACACTCATCTACTTATCCTTAAGGTGGGAAGGAGTGAATTCCATCTTGTATTATTATGTTCCCAAAATGGTAGACATATTAGGTCGGCAAACTGGCCACCCTCACCCATACAAATCAAAGGACAATTCCTCGATAATAGAAGTTCATAATATAATAATGATTAAGACTAAGTTGCCTAGGTCATCTTATTGATATAGGAACCTAACTAGTTAACGGTGTTACATCTAGTGTTTACTATTTTGCAGTCCAGTCTTACGCAAATTCATTACATAGGATACTTTCACTTGTATGTCAACTATATGAATTTGTTGGATCATTATGTTTGTATCAAATACAAAGTGGGTTGTATCCATAGTGTTACCAGGATAAGATACTCAGTATTATCCCTATACCACAGACCCTTTAAGTTGTATCTTGAACATTGATCCATGTATGTCTCCACATACAGTTCAAGACTTATAAGTCAGCCTTGGATGTTAGTTTATTGGATTTAGAGTTATTAAGACAAAATAAACAAATAACACAAACAATAACATTGATTGAATTAACATCCATAACTCTTTATTGATGATGGTTAATTAATAACACTTACTATCTACGAGTTTTAGGGCATAAAACCCAACAAAATATGGCCATGAATTGTTTTGATATTGTAACTTTTTGTCTGCAGGATTTGAATTGTATCCTTATTAAATTGTTTTGCGATACTTGATGAAACAATGAATGTAGTTTGTATTAATAGTTTTGAATAAAAAGTTGTCTATTGTCTTAGTTGTTTTATTCTCTAGGATGAATATTGTTGATTGATGGTTTTACAGAAGGTATCTTTATGAATTGGTTTTATAGTTAATCTGAACTGTGAACTTTAGATATTATAAGTATTGGCTTAGGAGGTCTCAATGACTATCATATGAGGAAACTTTTCTTAGCTTGCTTCCAATACTTTTATCTTAACTTTATCTCTTATATTTTCATTTGTGAAATTTGATTTCAAGCAAGAAATGTTTAGCTTATATTGCATGAATATAATTATTCATTGACTTGATGTCCACTTTTTTTTTTTTTTTTTTTTGTCAATTTTCATATCTTGTTTGCTTTTAGTTGTCATTTTGATCTTTATTATGATCGGTTGAGGTAGTTGTTGACTTTTGTTCTCTTATTTTTGTTCAATGAGAGGCTTGTCATTTTCAAAGCACCATTTACCTAAAAAAAACACTAGCAAGTAGGCATGCCTTCCCAAGTTATAATTTCTTCAAAGAAAAAAAAAAGTCTAGGGGTTATTATCTCAATTGCTTTGTGATTATGTTGTTTTTACAACTCTATTGGGGAATTGGGTTTCTTATAGGTGTTTTTTTATGATGGATGTGATATTGATTGTAGAGAATTTTATGGTAAATATATGTTATATTTCAGCATTCATGGAAAAGAGATTGGTCAGATAGTTAGATGTTGTGAAGATTTAATGCTCATCATATTAAAAATGTGAAGACTGCTAGGTTACTTTTTTTTTAAAAAAAATATTTACTACAATGTAATTTGCAAAGAACATGGTGATCCACCTAAAAATATATAGTTATTTATGTATGTGGAGTGTTTTGGTGATTGAAGCATATTACTATAAGCGATATAAGTTTAGACTCTTGAAAATTTATTTTGATGTAAATGCACTTGAATACATTTTATATAATAAAAGTTGATTTTACAATTTCAATTGTAACAATTTATTTTTCATATAAAATAATATATATATTAAATGTGACTTGATTAAATTTGGCTATCATGACGAGATATAAAGTCTCATATGTTTTTATAGGATTTTTTCCTACTATAAAAAATGTTATTAAAAATCAATCCTAATATATTTTACCAATACAAAAAATGCTATTAAAAATAAATCACAACATCAAAATTATGCAATAAAAAATGAATTTTTTATAACTTTTTTATAGCATTAAAAAATCGCTATGGAAGTTGGCACTTTCAATAACATTGGCTATGATAGCTGCTTTAAAATGTTATAGAAAATATTTCATAACATTTTTTAAGCTATTAAAAACACTATAAAATGATTTTGACAACATTCTTTTCTATGCTATTAAAAATGCTATGAAAGAGAAAACATAATGTTTTTTTGCTAACGTTATTAAATATTTTCATAGCATGATAATTCTACAATAAAAAATGGACTTTTTATAGCACATGTTATTGCAGATAAAAAACGCTATCAAAAGTATAGGACTTTCAATAACATTGCCTATGATAGCATTTCCAAAATGCTATCAAAAGTCTACAATAGTATTGTTTGCCTTCTATCATATGTGATATTTGTTGTAGTATTCTCCACTAAACAGATTTCCAAAACTAGTAAATCATATTCACCTTTCTTGATCTTCTTTTTCTCTGTCAAATACTTGGGACAGTTTCTTTTCTAGTATCCCTCCTGGTTGTAGTGGAAACATTTTCTTTTAGAAACCTTGGTCTTTTTGTCCTTTTGGGCCATAACAAGGTTAGCTTTATTCCTCTTGCCTTTTTTCTTCTTCCAATTTTTTCCAGATGAAGAAGACACAGACTTAGTTCCAGAGGTCGAACTTCCGTGGAACTTCTTTGAGGCAGTGGTAACATTTGCCTTTCTCTTTTGGCCCTTGACTTTCAGCAGAGACTTGAAAATCTGTAGCTCGTTCAAGAGGGTGGTCAGAGTGTAGTCTAGCTTGTCCATAACACTATTGCTACGGGCCTGCAGGAAACTCTCTGATAGAGATCCTAAAATAAAGCTAACTTGACTGGCGTCATAAATGACGACCCCATTCATTTCAGCCACATTAAAGTGGACCATCATATCGAGAACATGTTCTTGCATTGATGTCCCCTTTTACATTCGGGCATTAAAAATGAACTTAGGAACGTTGTGCTTGATTTGTGAGGACGGTTGTCCAAACATCTCTCGCAATGTGTCCATAATCTCGCGTGCAGTGACCATGGATTCATATTTCTTTGCCAAGACTTCAATTAAGCTAACAAGAATATACGCTCGGACTGTTTCATTTGCCTTTACCCATCTCTCATAAGCTTTTCAAACATTTCGAGGTGCATTTTGAGTGGAACTTGAGGGCAGTTCTCAAGCAGGATAAATATTAAGTCATCGATGATGAGTACAATGTTGATTGTGTTTTTCCAACTAGTGTAGTTATCACCGATTAGTTTATCAGTACTAAGAAGATTGATTGTAGCGCTAGTAATTTTGAAGTTTGTTGAAACCATACAAATTTTCTATATTAGTTATGTGCAAAAACCTATTTCAAACCAATCAAGTTTAGCAAAATTTTAATGTACCATATGTGACATCTAATTTCGCAATGATGCCTCAGTGAGTTAGAATAAAAGCACTGAAGGAAATAACTCTTATTCCTATAATGATTAGTTACCATTATTCGATCAAGAAATTATTAATTTTCTTAACAATTTCTTGTAAATGTAACCCTTTATTTTAGACTCTAAAGTTTTGACCCAATGAGCCAACCGGAGAGAAAAACCGATTGGAGCAAAAACTAAAGAAATCCTATCCATTTCTAGAGATTGTGATCAATTTCATGCAAACACTTTCTAAAGAGGGACATAAGAAAACAGTGCCATGAAACCGAGCATAAAATTTCACAACAAACTAATGAAAGAGACCGTGGGATGTATTAGTACACATCCCTCTCCCACTTACTATAAACACTTTCTCCATTCCCTTTGGTATTGATCTATGCAAACACCTTTCGAAGGGAGACACAAGCAAACGTTGCCACGAGGCCGAGCATAAATCTCACGGTGTGAACTTTTAAAGAGAATGTGAAAAGAAATTGACATATCATATATATTATTTTCCTCGCACTAAATGTTTTAAACCTAGGGTTCTTTACTTAGGTAAATTCGGCTAATAATTTTTCTAAATCCATTGTTCAATTGACCCAATATAACTTTTGTATTGCATAGCTTAACGATATATGATTCTAGTTTACGAAACACTTTAATAAAATAAATCATGTTTTGCATGCTTATAAAATATTTGTCTAATTCACCTTTCAATTCGATTCCCAGGTAAGGTTGTTTTGTTTCCGTTAGCTTAGATACCCTAGTCTTAGACATAACCTTCCTTAGATAAAAATCCCTTATAGACAATTATTTTATAAATTTAATATTTTATTATTTCCAATTTAATCCTATTAAAAAGAAAATAAAAAATTAACCTATTTCTATTAGAATTATTTTTAACATAAGTCTTGGTGAATTAATTTTAAACCACTTAAGATTAATTAAGACCTATGTTTGTATGCAACTCTTGATTATAGATTTTAATTTAATCCAATAAACTTATACCATTATAAAATAATAAAACAATTAAAAACCTATAATCATACATCTAATGACATTAATTCAAATATAACATTTATATTTACTAAGTAATGTCATGCTTAATGCAATTCATTTTCATCATATAATATAATACTTATATAATTCACTAATGAAAATAATACATATCCATCATTCAACCATATAATATAATATTTATACTATAGTATATTGTATAGATATGCTTCAAGATACATGCTTTCATATAATATAACATTTATATTCATTATGATGCTTGTGCATGCTTATAATATCGGAAAATTATTTCAAATAGTAAAACAGTTGAAAATATTTACAAGATATAGCAAAATTTTAGAATTATCAACGATAGACTTTAATAGACACTGATAGAAGTCTATCAGTATTTGTCAGTATCTATCATAGATAGTTCTAAAATTTTGCTATATTTTATAAATATTTTGGTTTATTTTTTTATATTTAAAAGCAGCCCTATAATATCATGAAACTATATAATATATCATTTATATTAAATAAGATGCACGATAAATGTTTATCCTAAAGTGAGATTTTAAAACCATATGACATACAATATGCAACATAAAGATTTAATCATACATCACACGTGAAATTAAATAAACAGAAAAAATAGACCAAATTTTGGCACACCTAAAATTAATTAAATCAATATAACATTTATATTAATTTGATTAATTAAAAAATAAATAAATTACATTAAAAAATAGAAATAAGTAAAAACTGCTATAAAAAACGGTCTTCAGGATTGAACAGACAACCTCTGGAATCGTCTGCACGTGCGATTGAAGCTTGGAGTGTTGCAACGCTCCATCGAGCATCGCAACGCTGGTCTAGAAGTTGCCACACGATACTGCTACACTTCTCGCAGCATTGCAACACTATTGTCGAAAGTCGCAACACTGGGCCTTCTATACTACAATGTAAAGGACAACATCATAACACTGTCCCTTTACTCTACTTCATTCTGAGTCCATTCTTACTCTAATTTGCTCTGATCTCCTCAACAACTCTTGCTCCACGATTGACATAGACTTATAGACTCGATAGCAAGAATGAAATACCCAAAACAATGGGCTCTTACAACTTTAATCAAGATTAAAACAACAAATCTAAGTGCCAAAATTTGAAATTATCTATTTTTGCAAACCAACATTCATAATGCAATAAACAACTACTATTTATCTAATTTTCATTTCCAAAAAGAAATATAGAAACATGATTTTGCTCTGATACCAATTGAAGGCTTTGAATTCTTAGCAGAAGAGAGTAATCGCCTTGTGCCAAATAATTTCATTTTTTGGAAAAACTCTAAAAATAGAGAAATTTTACAGAAAATGAATAAACATTAAACTTGCCTATAAGCATGCTTTTATATACAGAGAGAAAGGGAAGAAGAAATTGCACTTCAATCTCTTTGGAACGCAAATTCCAAAAAACACAGCAATAACCAAGAGAAACAGTGAACACCACCACAAAAGAATTTTCTGTATTCTTCTTAAAGGTTAAGAATTACAGAGAAAGTTGTGGATTTCTCTGATAATTTTTGGGGAGAGAAAACAAAATTTAGAAACAAAAGGATATTTTTCTGGGAATTGTATGTTAGAGATCTTCATAGGCCTTCTGTGAATTTCGTTTTAGGGAAAAAGACCAAAAATGAAAAACCACACACTTCAACTCCCACTCTCACGTTTTTGTTGAGAGAATGGGGGACAGAGTTACATAACTCCCTCCTTCAAAAAATTCAAAATTAAATTCAAAATAAATTTAATATATACATATGATAACCAACTTATCATATAGTATATATGAAACACCTGTAGATTGAAGTTCCAAATGGTAATTTGATAATTAATTAAACTCCTTTAATTAAATTACCTAACTTCCATTAACTGTTGGTCAATCCACTAAAGATTAACAGTTGCATTCTTTGCACTAGAGATACATTTTTGTGTCCATTGGATATAACCAGTCAACAGTGCGATGACTCTTCACAAATTACTCTTAAGTATTGATGAGCCAAAATTATCGTTTTGCTCCTATAGTTACATCTAACTCCTTAAGTACCACTGATCCCTCTAATGAAATATAAGTCATAGTTCAACAATGACCAAACTTTTCTCGGGCCAAGAGAAGGTGTAGTGAATTCCGTCTTGTATAGTTGTATTCCCAGCTCCCCAATCAGAGAATCTCCAAAATGGTAGGCATATTGAGTCGGTGAACTGGCCACTCTCACCCATGCAAATCAAAGGACTGCTTTCATAGGTATGAGTTCACAACTCACTCAGGATTCATGTCATGTCACCTATGGTCAATCTGGTGAAATGTAAGTCTCTACTATTAACGGTGTTATATAATAAGACTCAGCCTTATTCATCTGCTACAGACCTTTCAGTTTATCACTTAAACACAATCCACCTTTATGTCTCTACATACATGTTTAAGCTTTATAAGATAACCTTGGATGTTTGTTTATTGGTTTTGTGGGTTAATGCTACTAAATGTCAAATAAAATACCTCAGATTTTATTAAATAAATAAACTATTTGTACAATACAATTATAAACTACAAGACCCACGAGATTTAGGGAATCAACCCCACCAATCCCCCACTTGTCCTAAAGATAGTAGGTGTACATCATAAAAGTCATACTAATATAAAACTACACTAAACAAGAAACTAGGGCATAATACGCGCCCAGTATAAAATCTCCCACTTGCCCTAGACTAGATGTGGCATGTCCCGTAGACCCATACTCTGTAGGTGACCCTCAAACACCTTAGTCGTGAGAACCTTTGTAAATGGATCAGCAACGTTGTGCACCAAAGCTATCTGTGTGACGATTATGTCCCCTCGATGCATAATCTCTCGAATGAGATGATACTTCTGCTCTGTGTGCTTCCTGTGTTTATGACTCCTAAGCTCTCGAAAATTAGCCATAACACCACTATTTTCACAATAAAGGGTGATGGGCTTTTACATGTTTGGAACCACTTCCAGATCAGTCGGGACTTTCCTGAGCCACATAGTTTCCTTAATAGCTTCACAAGCTGCTACATACTCAACCTTCATAGTGGAGTCAGCCATGCACCCCTTCTTGGTGCTCCTTCAGACTATAACTCTTTCATTAAGATTGAACACTGATCTTGAAATGGATTTCCTAGAATCTTTATCAATCTAGAAATCAGAGTCCGTATATCCTGTAAAGATCAAATCCTTAGAACCATACATGAGGATGTAGTTCCTCATTCTTCGAAGATACTTGAGAATGTTCTTAACGGCGGTTCAGTGATCAAATCCCGAATTGGACTAATATCTATTGACTATTTCCACTACATAGAAGATGTCAGATTTAGTACATAACATTGCATACATTAGGCTACCAACAGTTGATACATAGAGGATCTGTCACATTTTCTTAACCTTTTAAAGTGTCTTAGGACACTGTTCCTTAGGTAAAATAACTCCATCCCTGAAAGGGAGCAAACCTCTCTTGGATTTTTGCATTGAAAACTTGACAAGTATTTTGTCAATATATGATGCCTGAGACAGGGCCAATGTTTTGTTCTTTCGATCCCTAAAGATCTGAATGCCCATAACAAACTACATCTCTCTAAAATCTTTCATTTTAAATTGGGTCACTAGCCAATTTTTAATTTCAGTCAGTAGACTTACATCATTTCCAATGAATAGGATATCATCTACATACAACATAAGAAAAGCTACTGAACCATTGATGATTTTCTTGTAAACACAATGCTCATCAACATTCTAATCAAAGCCATAAGATTTGATTGTAGTATCGAATCTTATATTCCAAGATCGAGAAGCTTGTTTCAATCCATAAATAGATCGATTAAGCTTGCAAACTTTTTGCTCTTGACCTTGGATTAAGACTCCCTCAGGCTGCTTTATATATATGGCCTCCTCAAGATTGTCATTTAGAAAAGTAGTCTTGACATCTATTAGCCAAATCTCATAGTCATAATATGAGGTAATGGATAGGAGTATCTGGACTTCAACATGGCAACAAGTGAGAAAGTCTCTTCATAGTCGACTTCCTCAACTTGGGTATAACCCTTTGCAACAAGTTTAGCCTTTAAGGTTTGCACCTTCCCATCAGCACCCCGTTTTCTCTTTTAGATCCATTTGCAACCTATATTTTTAACCCCATCAGGTTGATCTACAAGATCCTAAATTGAATTGAAGTACATTAACTCCATTTCGAGAGCCATAACTTTGATCCACTCATCTCTATCAATATCCTCAATTGCCTTTTTGTAAGACAATGGATCCTCAATATCACCGTCAGTTACAATAACTAGGGTTTTTGTTCAACCGATATAACGAATAGGCAGGTTGTAACCCTCATACTACGTCTAGGCTTCCTCAATGTTTGAGGTGGATATGACCTACTAGATGAACCAACTTCAACAACTCTTGAGGTATTGGGCTTTTCAACAAATCTTATTGAAGGTTTAGTAGTTTCACTTGAAAGTTCATTTAACACTATCTTACTATGGGGCTTATGCTCCCTTATGTGGTTATCTTCTAAAAAAATAGTGTTTGTTGACACAAACAATTTATATTTTCAGTATCATTAGGTTAATTTTTATTTTATTTTTGGATTATGGACGTGTTTTGGATTGTATCTCATTGGTTTGTCTATGAGTCGATGAGGTAATCTTTCGTTTAGTTCTTGGATTGAGCATTCTTGTGATTTGATGAGTTTTCTGTCCAATCTTGTGTTTTAAATTAGAATTATGTTTATCTTTGAATCTTACATGATTTAGATTTGCTTTTGTGTATTGGATTGACGCCTCTATCATGATCGCATGTCTTAGCTAGTTAAATTCAAGCTCGCACGTATCTTTAAATCGTCCATGCTTTGAATTTACCCTTGTAGCACTGATTAGATGAGTATACTTACGTGTATAGGTTGACCTTGAATCTTCGCATCGCATGTTTAATCCAGATTTAAAGAATAAATTGATTATTTGAACATGACTTTCCTGACACTTAATCAACATAGTTGAATCCTTGTTCTTAATGCATGTGTTTCTAGTTCTTTATGGCCGCTAAGGACCCAATTGCATCTAGGTTAGTTAGGGCACGATCTTTCCAGCCTTAATTACGAATTAGGACGCTCGATTGGTTCAGATTAATTGATTGTCGATCTTTGTAGAGATTAGTTAATTCGCATCAATTGGGTAGCTATGCATGCATAATTCGAATACATGATATGTTGGTAGAAAACAATGATTTAATTTATATTGAATGGCTACTTGATTCTAGAACTCGATGAATCCATTGTCGTTCTATATATCCCTTGCAATTTCCTTTTCTTGTATGATTTCAATTTCAAAACCAAAAACCAAAACCCAGTTTTTCCTGTTTTTCCATGGTTAAAACTAATCCAAAAGAAATTAATTTTTCGCTTCTCTGTGGTTCGACTCTGCACTTACCATTGTTGTTACGTTTTAGTAGTAACAGGAGTAGTTCGATGATTTTACAAATTTTTTTTTGTTTCGGTTTGGAGTTGAATTAACGACATCGATTCTCGACCCGAACAAAGACGATCTTCAAATCTAAGATTTTTTCCCCTATTAAAACATGCTTTAAATTGTTTATCCTGTACTGTATGTTTTTCTCGATTTTCCAAAATTGATATCATTGGCATCTACGTTCACACGCTTTTGCATTGGAATTTGATTCCTTTATATACTTGATATTGAAATTACTTATTGATCACATGTGTTGCTATGATTATATGCATTTCAAATTGCTTTATTCTATTATGATTTGTCATCATAAAAAAGAGAAGATTGTTGACTTTTTGGTTTTTAATCTCAAATTAATTAATATTTTGCTGATATAAAACTTGATTTTGTTTACTAATAATTTTAATATTTTAAATAATTCATAGTGTATAGCTTAGAACGGCCATTTCGATACCTCTTGAATCACCCAATTCGAAATTTAAATGAATAAAATATAGTTGAAAGAAGCTTAACGAAAAAATGCTCAAGATGGTGACGGGCGGCCAAATCATCAAATTGGACAAATTAGAGTGCCACTTGGAGCTATGAAAGAGGTGACACATGGGACTTCAATTTGTAATGGGTGGATTTTGGGTTTTCTTTTAAGAAAGAAAAAAAAATGAAAATTGATTTTGTTAAAAAAAAAAAAAAAGGAAAAAGGAAAAAAAGGAATTTTGACCCATGATCAAATTAAAAAATTAATTTTTTTTTTTTAGAAAGTTACCGTTTATATATATATATTATCTTCTTTTTTACTATTTTATTGGTAATCTTTAACTTTTACTTTTTGAAGAACCTAAAGGCCAAATTAAAGTCAACTTTCTACCCCACTTCTCTCTTTTTTGTATTTCATTTTCTCCAAAATTGTTTCAACTTTACACAACTTTACAATCCTCAAAATTTGCAAAAAGATCTTCATTGTTTCTCTCTCTACAAGCTTCAAATTTTCTTTTTCTAGAGAGATATTTTTATTATATTGTGAGGATCAAATATTGTGAGCTCAAATTTGTACATTTACTCATTTTAAAGATTTTTATTGTGTGTTCTAAAGTTTCAAGAATATTGTAACAGTTGGATTGTACCCCGTGGAAATGATGATGTTTGCTCTTGAACTTGAAAAATGAACAAGGTAGCGGTTCGACTCTCATCTTGAAAAGAGCCAAATGAGATTTTTAATCAAAATTTCAAGAGGTGCTTGGAAAATTAGATGTAGGTCGAGTTTGACCGAACCATATAAAAATTACGGTGTCTTTTTCTCTAACTCTTTCCTAATTATTTTTGCATTTAATTTTAGTTGCATGCTCTTGTTGGTAAAGATTGATTAAATATATTATTTTATACTTTTTATACTTTTTATAAATCTTGTTATTTAGCATCAATTAGAGTTTTTATTAATTTAATTTAAAAATTATCTAATTAGTTTAAATTGAACACTTTTTTCAAAAAGTTTAATTAGATCCTATTCACCATCTCTAGGGTTGTCATACCAATCCAACAGTCGAAACTAATCCAAAGCTACAAACAGAGAAGTTTCAAGTGTTGGGGACAATTATAAAACACCTTAAAAAGAGTTTGAAAGGATCTAGCTAGAGTTCTATTAGATGAATTTCACAAAAAAGTACCACATGCTTGCTAGAATAAAATCAACAAGTTTATGTTTTATGAATCCAGAAGAAGTACATCCTTAGATCCAAAGAAAGAGTACAGACATAGTAATAAAAAAATAAACAAAAGAAATAATAATTATAGCTTCCCGATTAGAGTTGGTAATGGGGTCGAACCGGGGGACTTCTTATCCTCGTCCCCGCCGGAGGGTATTTCCCCTATCCCCAACCCCATCCTCGCCAATTGAAGGCGGGACGGGGACGGGGATTCCCCGCGGGGACCGTGGATTCCCCATCCCAATCGGGGAAAGGACCCGTGGGAATTTTTACCAACCCTATTCCCGATCACTAAAATGATACTGAAAACCAAAGTTGAAAAAGAACCCAAGTCGCTTCCCAATCCCTTCTGATAATCAATACAAAAAGAACATAATAACATACCAGTTCTTTAGAAGCATCATAAACAACTTCAGCAGGCTGATAAGACCCAAGACTTGCTAAATAACCTCCTTTAAAGTTAAATTATTTTTGCATACTATCCCAAAATTAGGAAACAACATGAATATGGATACAAGAAAGTACATAATTCCTAAGTCATAGCCCAAAACACTGAAAAGATGTCGTAAGGGATATCCACGAACTTGAGAGAGATCAATGGTGAGGGGAAAAATACCCCACACTATCCAAAATCTCCATGTATCTCACTTTTAAAGCCCAAAAAACATATCGATAAAAAAAATATCTCAAAAAAAAAAAAATTCACCAATCGAGAACTCAGAGAACTCTGTTAAGAGAGCTCACTAATAGTTGGTTTGTGTATATTTTATTTGACTGTTGCAATTGATTCATCTCTTTTCCTTTTTCTGTTAATTAGTTGTTGGGTTGTTTATTTCTTTTTCATAGTGAGTCCTCTATATAAACTCACTATGATTGATCACTTTAATCACTTGAATAAATGATGCATTTTGTGATCAAATCTCTGTTGTTAATATTCTGTCTTGGTTAGAATTCCTTTATGATATTAGAGCTAAAATTCTAATCGACTGGAATTTTTTCCCCCTTTTCCATAGGTCTCTTCAGCAATGGATACTCCCACTAGTGATCAAATTTTGTTTGAGACAATTTCTTCTCCAACTCCATTCAAAGTTAAAATCCTGGAAGCAAGATTACAACTCTGAAATTGGATGAGTGTAATTTCTTATCTTGGAAACTTCAGATCACAACGACTCTGAAATGATACAGGCTTGAACGATTCATCGACCAAGAAACCAGTGCTCCACCAAAGTTTATATCAACTGAATCACCATCTTCTTCTATAAGAATACTAAATCCAGAGTATGATTTCTGGGTAAGGCAAGATAATCTTATTGTTTCTTGGCTTCTTGGAACTATGTCGAAGGAAATTTTGTCTGAAGTGTTGGATTATTCTACATCTCAAGAAGTCTGGAATATCTCATTGCAAGATTTGCTTCACGTAATATGGCTCAGGTTCTTGATTTAAAAGGAAAATTGGAAGCAATGAACGAAGGGAGCATGAAATTGGAGGAGAATTTTTAGAAAATCAAAGCCTAGTTGATTCGTTAAAGGCAGCTGGTCGAAGAATATCCCATGAAGATCATGTTATGCATATCCTAGCCGGATTGGGACTTGAATATGACTCTACAGTATCCGTAATCACAGACAAGGATAAATATATTTCTTTACGAAGAGTCTACTCTCAATTACTTGCTCAAGAAAACTGGATTGAAGGATAAAGCTTGGCCAATGCAGATGGCTTTACTTCTTCAGTCAATCTGACCACGCAAAATCAATCAAAATAATCTTCCTCTTCTTAGTTTCAATCCAATAACAATGTTGATGGTAACAAATGAGGTAAGAATTCAAATGGGAAGCAAAACAAACGATTTTGGAACAATAATAGTAAACCTCAATGTCAAATATGGGGTAGGTTTGGACACACTGCTCTAAAGTGCTATCTTCTTCTTGAGAAATGGTTTCATGGACCAAATTCAAGCCATCATACACAGAATTCTTCTTCGAATCATCGAGAATAGAATATAGGGTCTTCTTGTGTGAATACTCAATCAATACAAAATGATCTCAACAGGGAAAATTAGTGGTTTCCAGATTTCAGAGCTACTAATCATGTCACAAATGTGCATCAAATCTGACTTTTGGAATTGAATATCTTGGGGACAATAAGGTGGTTGTAGGCAATGGTGCAGGTTTGGATGTTTCTCATATTGAAACCTCTTTTATGTAATCTTCTTTTCCTAATGCCTTTTTTAGTACTGTTTTCCAGCTTAAAAATCTCCATGTGCCAAAAATAACCAAAAACCTTTGTCAATCAGTTTGCTAAAGACAATCATATCTATTTTAAATTTTACTCTAATGTTTGTTTTGTGAAGGACCTCAATGGCCAAACTCTTTTCAAAGGCAATCTTATTGATGGACTCTATTGTTTTGCATTGGAAAAAGCTAAGTCCCAAAGGATTTTCTCCAAGCATAAGTCAACATCAGCTACTCCTCAAGCTCTTCACACATCATTCATAAAATGTAACAGAAATCAGTCCTCTGTTCTTTCTTTACTTGATATATAGCATAATAGATTAGGCCATCCAAGTTTAACTATTGTCAAGCATGTTCTTTAATCTTGTAATATTTCTTATTCCAATAAAAATACCTTCTCTGTTTGTCATGATTGTGCAACAGCTAAAATCCATAATCTTCTATTTATCAATTCTCAAACTACTTACTTAAAACCCTTACAATTAATTGTAACGGATGTGTGGGGACCATCCTATCAAACCTCTAGGAATGACTTCAAGTATTATATTAGCTTTGTTGATGCCTTATCAAGATTTACATGGATTTACTTTCTTAGAACTAAAAATGAGGTTTTCAATGCTTTCTTATCTTTTAAACAAATTGTGGAAAATTTTTTAGGTCATTCAATACTTCGTCTTCAAACTGATGGAGGAGGTGAATTTCGTTCATTCATCCTTTATCTAAAATCTCAAGGTATTCAACACCGAATAACTTGTTTTCACACCTCCCAACAAAATGGTATGGTAGAAAGAAAACATAGACACATTGTAGAAACTGGTTTAGCCTTGTTATCTCATTTATCTCTAAATCTTGACTTTTGGGATGATGCTTTTTCCACTGCAGTGTATTTAATAAATAGACTTCCTACAATAGTCCATCAACAAATATCTCCTTTAGAGAAGATTTTTGGTACTAAACCTGACTATTCTTTTCTAAAAACGTTTGACTGCCTATGTTATCCATCCTGGAGGTCTTATAATAAATATAAACTCGATCCTCGATCCACTCCATGACTTTTCTTAGGATATAGCTTTGTTCACAAGGGATATAAATGCTTATCCCAATCAGGAAGAGTGTATAATTCGAGGCATGTGTCTCTTTGATGAGTAAAAGTTTCCTATTTCAGCTTTTCTTCACAATCGAACATCAGTGTCCTTTCTACCAGCTTTTGCCTTAAAATCTCCTATTCTACAACATCATCAGTCATCAAATAGCTAGCCAAATGCGTTAGCTTTGTGTCTTGCCATCAATGACTTGACCAATCGTCCTTTAATAAACTCTGATTGCCCATTGTCTAATGACCACTCTATTACCCAATGTTTAAATGAAATGCATAGTAGTCCCACATATGTACCTTCAAATTCTCCCATTTCTTCTTCCCTTGATAATGACCAATATTTGCCAGAGGTTTCTTCTATACCTCCTACTCAAAGTTCATCTCCAAATTGCAAGCAACCCATCTTGATTGTCCTAAATGAAAATGAAGGACCATTCACTCATGCACCTCTGTTGAGCTCTTCCTTAGTTGTTAATCAACATCCAATGGTCACTCAGGGCAAGAATGAGATTTTTAAACCCAAATATTTGTTATAGAATATGTTGAAGAAGAGCCTCCAAATGTTAAAGAGGCATTAAAATGCCCTTATTGGGTTCAAGCTATGGTTGAAGAATATAGAGCTTTGATTGCTATGACATATGGTCTTTGGAGTCTCAACCCTCTGATAAAAAGGTAATTGGATGCAAATGAGTTTTCAAAATCAAGAGAAATTTCGATGGTTCTATTGCTCGGTATAAAACATGGTTAGTTGCTCAAGAATATAATCAAGTTGCTGATTTTGATTATACAGAAACTTTTAGTTCAATTATAAAACCTATCACTATTCGGGTGTTGTTTACTTTGGCATTACACTATGGATGGAATCTAAGACAAGTACATATTAACAATGCGTTTCTTCATGGTATATTAGAAGATGAAGTATACATGACTCAACCACCAGGAATGATTGATAAATCAGCCCCTACAAAGGTATGTAAACTAAAGAAAGCACTCTATGGTTTAAAGCAGACATCTCGTGCTTGGTTTAATCAATAACACTCTATGGTTTAAAGCAGACATCTCGTGCTTGGTTTAATCAATAACATCCTTTCTTCATCAGTAAGGGTTTCAAAATTCTAAAGCTGATTCTTCTCAGTTGATTTACCACAAAAATGTGGTATTCTATTATATTCTCATATATGTTGATGATATTGTCATTACAGGGAGCTCATCTTTTATGATTGATAGATTAATTTTTGAATTAAAAAACAAGTTTTCTCTTAAAGATCTGGGATTATTGAATTACTTTTTGGGTGTTGAGGTGTCATATCCTGAGTCTGGTGGTTTGTTTTTGTCACAAAAGAAATATATATCTGATCTATTATATAAAGCAAAAATGCAAGATGCAAAAGCTATTGCTACTCCAATGGTTAGTGGGTCTATTTTATTAGCATTTCATGGTAAAATATTTGATGTGTAAGGCTGTATAGAAGTATAGTTAGAGCTTTACAGTATGTAACCTTAATAAGACCATAAATTTCTTACAGTGTGAACAAAGTTTGTCAGTTTATGACTCTCTAAATCGTTTTCATTGACAAGTTATCAAGCGTATTCTAAGGTACTTAACAGGAACAATTGATCAGAGGCTATTGTTTAAGAAGCCAAAAGACTTGACTATTCAAGGTTTTGCTAATGCTGATTGGGCCTTAGATCCGGATGATAGAAAATCAACATTTGGAGTTTGTGTATATTTTGGAGGAAACTTGATTCGATGGCCTTCAAAGAAACAAACAATCATTTCCAGATCGAGTACCGAGGTTGAATACAAAAGTTTGGCTCTTGCTTCATCAGAATTGGTATGGTTACATTCTTTATTCACAGACTTACACATTAGATTATCACAACCTCCAACTTTATGGTGTGATAATTTGAGTTCTGTCCACTTAAGTGCAAATCCAGTTCTTCATTCTCGTACAAAACATGTTGAAATAAACATTTATTTTGTTCGTGATTTTATGCAACAGAAGAATATTAGAGTTCAACATCTTCCAGCTAGTGCTCAAATTGCAGATGTCTTCACCAAGCCATTATTTCCTACATCCTGAGGGACAAGCTCAATGTGTGTTCTTCTCAACACTAGACTTGGAGGGGGGGGTTACAACTGATTCATCTCTTTTCCTTTTTCTGTTAATTAGTTGTTGGTTGTTTATTTCTTTTTCATAGTGAGTCCTCTATATAAACTCACTATGATTGGTCACTTTAATCACTTGAATAAATGATGCATTTTGTGATCAAATCCCTATTGTTAGTATTTTGTCTTAGTTAAAATTCTTTTAAATTCTAACCTTGGGCTCGATACTTGGCAGCCTTGAGACGAAAGTCTTTGGCTAGGATCTTTGCAGCATGACTACTGCGAAGTCCGACAAAAAATTGGAAAGAGAGAGATGGAAGAAGAAAGATTGAAAAAAATAAAATCAAAGAAAAATGGAATAAGAATATACCGATGACAGAAGACAAAGGAATGGCAAATGAGAGAGACGCAAGGAGGAGAGACGACCATTGAGAGACATGTTGGTAAAGTTTTCTAAAATTGAAAGTGAATGGGGAAGGAGGGAGGGAAATTGTGAAAATGGGAAAGAAATGAGAGCAAAATTGTGAAATTGGAGAAGAAAGGAGAGGGAAATTGGGAAAATGCAAAAGGAGGGGGAGAAAATTTGTGAAAATGGGGAAGGGGGAGAGGAAAATAGTGAAAATGCCCTGTTTAGAAAAATAAAAAGGATCTACTTTTGGTGGCACGATAAGATGTTGCTAGAAGTTATTAATATTTTAATGACGATGTTGACACATCACAAATCTTTTAATGATGTTACTTTAAATGTCGTCGTTAATAATAGTATCTTGTGACACATTTTTTAACGTGTTGATATAAATTAGCTTTTAGTAGCAAAAATTGGTTGCGTTGCTAAAAATTATCACTGAAAATGATTTTTCTTGTAGTGAAAGTGATCTTCATCACCATGCAAATCAAAAGAGAAGCCTCATTGGTAAAGGTTCATAACACCAATTTGAATTCTACTTTGTTCTGGTTCTTAAACTTTTAGGAAAGTTCATTTTAGTCCATGAACTTTAAAAGGATGTCTATTTTAATACCTACTATTAGTAGATTGTTAATGAATTAACAGAAAAATGACATTGTCTTGTTTAGTTAGATGACTGCCACTTATGTAGCTTAGGTGGATTGCCAAATAAGTTCATTAATTAGAAAAAAATCTAGGGTTTCATTTAACAGAAGGATAGAACAAAAAGTAAATCAAATGTCATACACCTTTGAATGAAGTAAAAAACCATGCACCTTTGAGATCTATATTATTTTCTTTCCTTGTGCCCAATTGAGAACCCAAGAAAAGTTTGATTTCAGGTTGTTTACATCTTTTTTACTTCGAATCGATTGGTTTAAACGACGATTGAGGGCTAAAGCGTGAAGAAATTGAGGTACTGAGTAAAAAAAGAACTAATTTATATTGGTTGAATCTCAGTGGTAAAGAACAATTTTCATTGTAGAACTTAGAAAATTGAAGAAAAAAACAGTACAATTGGTCAATAATTAACAAAAATTTATGCATAAGGAATGAGAAGGAAGAGAGAATGAAGATGATTTTTGCCAAGACTTGCACCAGCTGATTGAGCAAAATTGAAGGAAGTTGTACCACAATAATAATACACATGTTTTAATGGAGATGTTTCCTTCGACAGTAGATTGGAAGTGGCAAAAACACATATTTGAAGTGAAGAAAGATTCAAATTTTATTGTTGTAGAATTTTTAAGGAAGAAAAAAGAGGTCTGAAATTGATTTCCCGTCAATGGCTGTATGATCATCTGTTGAACTTGGCGATTGAGAAGAATACCCACCCAAAATGAAACCCTCAGATTTCTATTCAATATTCACTAGCTTATTTGGCAGCTCACTTAAAGCCACATAGATGATATAAGTGTCGAGTCATGTGACTAAGTAAACAATGTCATTATTCCGTTAGTTCACTAACAACATACTAATGGTAGGGACTAAAATAGACACTTTTTTTAAGTTCAAGAACCAAAATGAACGTTTTGATAGTTTAAGGACCAAAACAGAACAAAATTCAAAGTTTAGTGATCAAAATAGGATTTAAACCTAATATTTAATTTCTCGATTAACATATTTAAAAAGAGAGACAAGATATCTCTTGGTCCGATCTAATACAATTTAATTCTATATGATACCACTACTTACATATCTTTACATGAATGATTTGGATCAAAATATTTGTAACTACTACAAAGTGGGTCATATAAAATAATATTTTTCCTTCTTAAGTCTTTTCTATACGTCGTCATAGCTTAATGAAAAGTAAGTTGATCTTCATCCTAAAAAGCTTACTATATTCGATACTTTGAACTAACTTAAGCATAGAAGATTTGCGGGAACCACTGTAATGTACTAATCTAATTGTTTTGCATGTCATCTCATCTCGAAAATTATAAATTCATAGTCGATGGCACGTAAAGATCATGTGAGTTTTTATTGGGCAGATTTCGTCATCAACAACCACATTTTAGAATAAGAACTAATATGAACAAATTTGATACATATACCAAAATCATATTTTAACCAAAAAAATTAAATAGAATAGTAAACTTACATGACTATTGTTTAATAATTGAATAACCTACGTGTCTCCTAGATAATAATTATTGGATGTAAATTCGACGCACATTTGCAGTTTTTCTCGCATACAAATTAGAGTTGAAAACTATCATGTGTATGAGTTGTCGAATAATTTCTTCACATCAATCGATCAACTTATTTATATGAAAATGAAGCAATTAATTAAAAAGAAAAATGGTGAAATTAGGTAAAGAGGGAAATTTGTATGAATGACACGAATTTCCCCAACCAAAAAGGCAAAAACATATGACCAATCGCAAAACGACAACACACTTTAAGCAAAACCCAACAACTAGAAAAAAAAACAGGAAAAGCAAAACTACTTGTCGTAAGCCCCAACAAACGAACGGTCGGGTCGGGTCGGGTCGGATCCTCGATCTTCAACTGGCTGACACCACACGCCGGCTTTTACTTACTTTTACACTTTGGAGAGAGAAAGCAAAGGGAATTTGGAAGTGGAAATTCGTGTTCGTTCGATGGAATCCGCGAAGTGAGGATCAAAAACAAACATAGCAAAGAGAATTTCGCTGAGATCGCACTCAGATTGAATCAATCGGAGTTTGAAATTGAGGGGGTTCGTGGTCAATGCTCTTGGACTCCCAACTTCATATTTCTTCAATGGAAGGTCAGATTTCTCTCTCTAATTCCGAAATTCTCTCTCTACTTTGCCGGATTTTTATTCCGTTAGTCGTGGCCGTGAGTGAGGAGTATTGGGTTTTTAGTGTTTCTCTCTGTTTTTTTTTCCCTTTTCTCCCTCCCTTTATCTTTTTGTTACTTGTTAGGAAATTTTTCTGTGGGGTTGAAGAACTGGGTGTCTTGGATTTTCCAGAGAATTGAGATGAAAATTGTGGGTTTCCTTTGTTGTGGATGCTTTACCGTTTCTGGGTTAAGTTCTTTTTGGTGTCAATTTTCAATTTTGAAGTCTCATTGAGGTTGTGATTCATAATTGTGGTGTATTTGGCATGGTGATTGGTCTAGTGTTACTGATTGTGGTTCGGATAATTTGAAGTGAAATTAAGTGTCGATAATTTTATCTGTTGGTCCCTTTTTATATGGAAATGAAAACTTTTCTTCCCCGTTGCAAACAGCCTCTTGAAATTGAAACAAACTGCGTTTTAAAGCTTTCATAATCACAATTCGCATATTAGTTACTTAAGATGGGTAGTAATGGTTGAGGCCGGTGATTAAGAAGCATGTCTACGGATATGAGACATAGATACAACATGACATGGATATGGTAGCTCGCCATTTTTCTAAAGATTTAGGGATCCGGACATGGACACTGCAAGAACATGTTTTTTAAAATATGTTTCATTTTTGTACAGAAAAATTCAAAGCCGATAGGTTATGAATGTATATGTTAGAAGATGAGTTTGATGCATTTCGATCTAAAAATTTATTCAAAGTCAAGTGTTTGATACGTATTTAGCAAATGTTGGACCTTTATTGACTTAATATATCTAATGTCTAACATATTTATTGTGCTAATAAGTATTCAATATGTGTTGGAGTGTCCAAGTGTTCGATATAGATACACTAATCAAACTGAAGTATTCAGACTTCTTAAGAAACCAGCGTGTCAAAGTGGAATTTTGAGCGATTGTTGGTGTCTGAGTAACCATTTGCACATCTAGTCAATTGTGTGGGATGTATTTATTTACTAGCATTTTCATCTCTGCTTCTGGGATGCTGATGGAAATTATGCTTGGGGTGTGACTGTGCGAACTATGAGTGACATATAACTCATGAAATATGGTGTACTGAGAATAAATGTAAGGGAGTTGGAATAAAAGTTAGTTACTGGGTAGTTAGCTGTTATTCAGCCTTACTTGTAATCAATTTTCCTATAAATAAAACACCTCTCTCCTTCATTTGAGAGAGAATTGATATTGATTCAAAATTAGAGTTTTGGTTTACACCAAAAGTGGTATCAGAGCAGCAACATCCTCGGACGAATGGCGGGAGGAAGACACATGCATCTGAGAGGAGGAGATGATGCTCCGGCGCTAGTTCAAGAGGTGGAAGATACCCCCACCCTCTCTCCAAGATCCACCACGCAACGCTTGTTGTTCGTGGAAAGCACCTCGGAGGGAATGCAAGAAACGTTGAACAATCTTCAAGGATCTGTGGCAATGATCATGAGAAGAATGAATGTAGGGTTGGCATCGGCTCAAGTTGAAGAGGAAGCTCCAGTTTTCAATCAAATTTGGGGAAGGAGAGGAAAAAGAGGCGTTGGACCAAGGAATTTCTAGTTTCATCAAGAAAACTTTCAAGAACAGGGTCCAAGAATCTATAGACCACTCCAAGAAGAACCAAGAAGACGTCCAATGGTGCAAGAAAGGCATCAAGAATTCCAAGATTGGAGTTCTTTAAGCGATGATGATTTAGAAGAAGAATATTTTGATGCAAGAAGAGGTCGAGAAGGCAGAGGTAAATGCTCGGGAAGATTTTTATGACTTTAAGATGAAGATAGAGTTACCTTTTTACAATGGTAAGCATGATATAAAGGCATTTCTTTATTGGATCAAGAACATGGAGAACTTCGACTATATGAACACTCCGGAGCACAAGAAGGTACGGTTAGTAGCTTTTAAATTGAAGGGGGTGCATCTGCTTGGTGGGATCAATTGGAGGAAAATCGTCAATGACAAGACAAGAGACCTATTCGAACGTGGGAGAAGATGAAGAAGTTGATGAAGGAGAGGTTTCTTCCTCCAAATTATGAGCAAACCTTATACAATCAATACCAAAATTATAGACAAGGCTCTCGGTCAGTGGCTGATTTTGTGGAAGAATTCCACCGTTTGGGGGCAAGAACCAATTTGGCTGAAAATGAACAACACTTGATGGCAAGATTCATTTGAGGATTGCGTATGGACATCAAAGAAAAGGTGAAACTTTTCAATATGTTGGCTGATGTAATTGCTTTTGCCGAGACTGTGGAGGAACGTAATGAAATGTGATCCAAGAAATTTTCAAGAAAGAACCCGTGGGAGGCATCTTCAAGCAAGAAAGTAACTTCCTCATCCAAAATCACTAATCAACCATCTTCCATGTCCTCGGCCAAAGAAAAAGAAAAGGATGGCTCAGAGGGAGTGACAGAGAAGTCTATAGAAACAACAACCAAGAAGAAAATCCGAAACCCATATAATCGACCCTCTTTGGGTAAGTGCTTTCGATGTGGCCAAGCTGGTCACTTATCCAACGAGTGCCCAGAAAGAAATACGGTAGCTTACATGGAAGAAGGAGATGAAGAAACCCTAACTGAACATAGTGAAGAAGAAGAAGAAGAAACCGAGCTCATTGAATCGGATGATGGTGTGTTCTCCAAAGGATGTTAATCACTCCCAAAGGAGACTCAAACCCTCGAAGACACTGCCTCTTCAAAACACGATGCACAATTAATGGCAAAGTGTGCAATGTCATTATTGATAGTGGAAGTAGCGAAAATTTTGTTTCCAAGAAGTTAGTGGCAGCCTTGAATCTTAAGGTGGAAGCTCATCCAAACTCCTATAAGATTGGTTGGGTGAAAAAAGTGATGAAGCACAAATAAGTGAAATCTGTACTATCCCTCTTTCAATTGGCAGTAGTTATAAAGATCAAATAGTATGTGACGTCCTCGAAATGGATGTTTGTCACATACTCTTGGGAAGACCATGGCAATATGATATTTGAGCCTTGCATAAGGGGAGAGAAAATACTTATGAATTTCTTTGGATGGGCAAGAAAGTAGTTCTACGTCCATTGATTAAGAAGAATAATGAGGGAGTTAAACAAAAGAAAGAGCAGCTACCTTTTTACCCTAACCAGTGGTAGAAGCTTGATGAAGGAAAGAGAGGCTGATGTCTTAGGACTTGTAGTTGCTGAAAAGTCCAAAGACACTCAAAATGGTGAAGTCTCTCTAGAAATACAGAATTTTTTTGATGAATTTCCTCAATTGAAAGATGAACCCGAGGGACTACCACCCTTGAGGAACATCCAACACCATATTGATATAATTCAAGGATGAACATTACCACACCTTCCTCATTATCGAATGAGCCCAAAGGAATACGAAATTTTACATCAACATATTGAAGAGCTCCCAAAGAAAGGTCATATCAAACCAAGTTTGAGCCCATGTGCAGTACCCACTCTTCTTACTCCAAAGAAAGATGAAAGTTGGAGAATGTGTGTAGACAGTCAAGCAATCAACCGAATCATAGTGAAATACCGTTGTCAAATTTCAAGAATAAGTGATCTACTTGATCAATTTGGAGGGGCAGTGATTTTTTCAAAAGTTGATTTGAAGAGTGACTATCAAGTATCATCAAATAAGAATATGGCTAGGCGATGAGTGGAAGACCGCATTCAAGACCAATGAAGGACTTTTTGAATGGCTTGTTATGCCATTCGGTCTTTCAAATGCTCCTAGCACATTCATGAGATGCATGAACCAAGTATTACACCCTTTTCTTAATAAATTCATTGTCATATACTTTGACGATATCTTGGTTTATAGCAAGAACATTGAGGAGCATTTACAACATCTTCATAAATTGTTTCAAGTCTTGACAACAGAAAAATTATATATCAATCACAAGAAGTGTCTCTTTCTTGTGAAAGAAATTTCTTTCCTTGGCTTCCTAACAGCCCATGGTCAAATCAAAGTCGATCGAAAGAAAATTGAAGCTGTCACTCAATGGCCTACCCCCCAGTTTTGTGAAATATTTTCAAGCATTCCTTGGCTTGGTTTCCTTTTAAAGGAAATTTATCAAAAACTTCAGCTCTATGACAACACCTTGACTGATTGTCTAAAGAAAGGGAGCTTCACTTGGGGCTCAAAACAACAAAACAGCTTCGAAAACATCAAGAACAAACTAAGCAGCAGCCCTATTTTGAAACTACCAGACTTCTCCTTACCTTTTGAAGTGGCAGTATTTTAGTGAAAAACTCAGTCCTCCAAGGCAGAAATGGAGTACATATGAGCAGGAATTATATGCTCTTGTTCGTGCTCTCAAACAATGGGAGCATTATCTATCCAAGGATTTTCTCCTAATCACAGACCATTTTTCACTCAAATACTTACAATCTCAAAAGAATGTTAGCCGTGTACATGCGCGGTGGATTTCATTTATACAAAGATTTGAATTCGTGATCAAACATCAATCTGGCAAGGAGAATAAGGTTGCTAATGCACTTAGTAGAAAAGGGCTGATTCTAACTACATTAGTTACAGAAGTAACTGCATTTTCTCACCTAACAGAATTATATGAAAATGATTGAGACTTTGCCGATATTTGGTACAAGTGTACTAATTTCTTGAATGCTGAAGACTTCCATATTATGGATGGTTTCTTATTCAAAGGAGAGCAATTGTGCATTCCTTATACATTCCTTCGAGAAGCCCTCCTAAAAGAAGCTCACTCCAGAGGTTTAGCAGGGCACTTTGGCCAAGACAAAACGTTTGAATTAGTATCCAATTGATTCTCTTGGCCACAACTTTGAAAAGATGTCAATAATTTTGTCAGAAGGTGCTTTATTTTTCAAATTGCCAAAGGAACTTCTATAAATTCCAGATTATATACTCCATTACCGATCTCCACAACCATTTGGGAAGACCTCTCTGTTGATTCTGTTCTTGGTCTACCCAAAACACAAAGGGGATATGATGCAGTCATGGTGGTTGTGGATCGTTTCAGCAAAATGGCCCATTTTCTAGCATGCAAAAAAACGAGTAATGCAGTCTATATTGCTAACCTCTTCTTCAGAGAGGTAGTTCGACTTCATGGAGTACCTAAATCAATCGTCTCAGATAGAGATGTGAAATTCTTAAGTTATTTTTGGTGTACTTTATGGAAGAAGTTTGACACTAGTATGAAATTCAGCACCACTTCACATTCACAAACTGACGGCCAGACTGAAGTAACCAATAGAATATTGGGAAATCTCATACGATGTTTAAGTGGTTCACGACCAAAACAATGGGCTTTGTCCCTTGCTCAAGCAGAGTTTGCTTTCAATAACATAAATAATAGATCAACAGGAAGATGCCCCTTCGAAGTAGTATATACTCAACCTCCTAGACTCACATTTGATCTTGTCAATTTACCTTAAAACCCTACTTTGTCCCTGATGAATTCCATTTAGCTTCTTAATAAGCCTTGAGGTCGAGTCTGAATTTTAGGGGGGTGGAATATGATGTATTGAGAATAAATGTAAGGGAGTTGGAATAAAAGTTAGTTAGTGAATAGTTAGTTACTGGTTAGTTAACCATTATTCAGCCTTACTTGTAATCAATTTTCCTATAAAAACACCTCTCCATCATTTGAGAGAGAATTGATATTGATTCAAAATTAGAGTTTTGGTTTACACCAAAATACAATTTTGGATTCCATTATTTATAAGTGACCATTTGAATCTCCAAAAAAATAATGTCATGGAGCTTTTATATGGAGAAGTAACTGTAAATAAATAAGTAGATTTCTAGTGTGGTTTTTACAACAGGAGGAGGAGTTGTATGTAATTCTATTTCATAGGACGACTTTGTTAATTATGTCTTGATATTTTACTTTTTACTACCTTAATGGAAGATGAATTTTTACATGGGGTAGTCATAAGGTATTTGTGTATAGATTTTTAATTGAAGCTATTTAATGAAAGCCTATTAGTTTCAATCATCTTTCTTATCCATGCTGAAGTTTCATCTTTTTGGCAAGTATTTGAAAATTGTGTTTCTGTTAGCATCAACAACTTATATGTTAACCAAATAGTAAGAAATTGATGCTGATTATTATTTTATTATTTTTAAATCTACTTTTCTACTACCTAGGGTTTATTTTTATATGTATAAAATCCTAATTTTGATCATTTGGAGAGTGATTCCGAGAATTCCAAGTCACATTTAGGGAGTGAGGAGAAGTTTATGTACTGAGGTGGGCGCTTTTTAGAGTGGCACCATTGTATCAGTTAAAGCTACCATCACACATAAAGTACTGAAATTTATAAAAAGGTCTTCTGACCAGCTTCAGGCTAATTGATCAACATCTTCTGACAGGTGTATCGCCGGACCAGGAATCAGTGGGTTCTGGGACAAAAAGGTCTAGTGTATCATCTGGAAGCAAGTCTAGAAACCGAAAAGAGTTTCTTAACAGATTCTTTGACAGTGAGATTTTCACGACTAAACTTGAGGATTGGTTTGAAGAAGTATCAGAGAGTTCTAGAACCAAAAAGTCTGTTTTTGATGTGCCATTTGAGTTGATTGATTTACAGAAGTTTGACTATGCCCTAGAAGGGATTTCATTTCAGCAGTTGATTCGAATGCCCAGTCCTATTTATGCTTCTGCATCTGATGGCGTGGAAGCAACTGCTTATCTTGCTGTTGAGGATTTTCTTCATGCAAGTGTGAAAGGTTTGTGGGAGGCATTTTGGAGTCAAGATCAGCCCATGCCTTTTAATGTTGGTTGTTTATACAGGGATAATTTAAAATTTTACCAGGCTGAGAAGGCAATTGCTACTGGGAAGATTGAAGGTCTTTCAGCCACTGGCATACTGCTGAAGAATCCTCGACATCCGCATGGGAGGTGGGACCAAATTCTTACACTTGCTGTACTGAGTCCTGATATTGGAAATCTGGCTGCGGATCGTGAGAGCTATCCTTCGCTATCTGTTTTAGGCGAGGCCCTTTTTTATGCTATCCGCATGCTATTGTCAAGAAGCTTGAGCAAATCAAACTATTTACCGAGTTTGAACTCTGTCTTTGTTCTTCTTGTCGATTCACGGTATGGAGGAGTTGTTAAAGTTGAAGGAGATTTAAGTAGGTTGGAGTTTGATCTGAATAATGTGTATGAATGTGCTGCTGAATGGATAAAAGGATATGCTACAATATCAGTTTCTCCAATCGATAGGATCTGGAACGAGCTTGGCAATGCAAACTGGGGAGATATTGGGGCATTGCAAATACTTTTTGCAACCTTCCATTGTATTATGCAATTTGCAGGAGTTCCCAAGCACTCGATTGAAGATCTAGCTGCTGATCATAGTTCTCGTTTGCAAACCAGAAGAGTGGAGAGGCAGTTGGGAGATGTCAGAGTGAATGGAAATGGCTTGTTTAGGTTCCAGCAGCAAAGTGTTTCCCCTGAAATTGTTGAAGTTCAGGAGGATTCCATCAAAGTGAAGTCTGAAGAGATAGTAAAGTTGGACGTAGGGTCTGTTCTCTGGTTGGAGGATTCCAATTGGCAAAAAGGCTATCAGATTAATGAACTCCTGACTTCTGGCGAGCTTCAATTTTATATTGCTTCTCCTGTCGAAGAACCTGGAAAGAGTCAGTTTCTTTATGTTGGATCTCGAGTTTCTCAGCTAGAAGCATGGGAAGATATGAACTTGTGGTATCAAGTGCAGAGGCAGACCAGGGTGTTAACTGTAATGAAACAGAAAGGTCTATCTAGCAAGTACCTACCTCAGTTGAGTGCATCTGGGAGGATCATTCATCCCGGTCAGTGTCGTAGACCCAGCTCGGGTGGCAACTGTGATCACCCTTGGTGTGGCACACCCATTCTTGTTACCAGCCCAGTTGGTGAAACTGTAGCTGACATGGTAAATGGTGGTAGATTTAATTCTGAAGAAGCATTAAAGTGCTGCCATGACTGCTTGTCTGCACTCTCAACTGCTGCTTCAGCTGGAATTCGACATGGTGATATCAGGCCAGAGAATGTGATTTGTGTGAGATCTGGTGTGAGACGGCCTTATTTCGTTCTTATTGGGTGGGGACATGCGATTCTCGAAGACAGGGACCGTCCTGCTTTGAATCTTCACTTCTCGTCAACTTTTGCACTACAGGAAGGGAAACTCTGCTCTGCCTCTGATGCAGAGAGCCTAGTTTATATGATCTATTATGCCACTGGTGGTGCTTTTCCCGAACTGGACTCTGTTGAGGGGGCGCTATTGTGGAGGGAGACCTCTTGGTCTAGAAGGTCAATTCAGCAGAAGCTCGGTGACATGTCAACGGTATTGAAAGCATTTGCCGACTATGTCGATAGTCTATGTGGAACACCATATCCAATGGACTACAACATCTGGTTAAGAAGGTTGAAGAGAAATATTCACGATGAAGACCCGGGGAAGGAAATCGATACGTCAGGCTAGGTCTCTTTTGTTAGCTATGTTGTATAAAATTGCTACTCTATCCCCTGACATCCTCTTTTTCCAACTGTGAGTATGCATTTTTGGTTGGAGAAGACTGGATGCTGCAGGTAAGTTGATGGCTCAATTACATTCACAAGGTTCAAAATTTTGGACTCAATGCTGGCTACTATGAAGGAATGTTCCCATCAGCTAGTCATCTTTGGTTTGTTTTCGAGCTCAGGCACTCTTCAAATATCTTCTTTCGAGTGTGTTGAATTGACCAAAAAATATATTGATAAAGATACACCTAACAAGATTGCACTGCTCTTAACCTCCACTACCGTTGGTTGATGTGGGGACAAGTGCAGTGATGACGATAATCGACGCTGATTTATAACTGTGTGACCAAGGTAGATGCAATGATGTCTCTGGGTAGTTGCTTAGGTAAAAATAGAATTTAGTATTGAATTTGGTGTGAAGGGTACATTTGTATATGTGTGTCTTTGGCTGTTACTTGGGGTTTGTGATTATGTTGATTAATGTGTATTTGTTTGGTCGTTTGGGTTAGTGTTCCCTTAAATAGTAAGAATCCAGGAAAAGAAAAAGTTGGAGGTTTATGTTGTTGAAGAGTACAAAATTCAAAAGAAACTTGTAGTTTGTATGGATAAAGCTTATTGGACTCCTCATTCTACTCTGTGTGTGTATGTATATTTTTGGTTCAATTAATAAAATCTGCCAAATAATTGCAGCCTGATACTGCTGAAACCTTTCCTTCACAAGGGAAAACAACCTTTCTGCTATGAAGTTGATGGATGCCAAACATTTCTTGAATTTTGAAGTAAACATGGAATTGGAATGAAAAATATTAAATTATAAAAATACCCTTGAGTTTCGCCATATATTGCAATATTATCCTTGAACTTTTATTCCTTGAACTTTCACAAACAAGCAGAAATTGAGATATTAAACAACGTAGCAGGTGATATAGAACAAAATTTCAAATCATCACATTATTATTTTTACATTAACGGTAGTTTTTTGAAAGTTTTAATAAAAAATTTTAATCAAAGAGAGAAGTTCTATTTGTAATACTTAGCCAAATGATGATTTTTCAATTTGATAGGAAAATGTGTAGCTGAATTTATGTAGCTGAAGTAATTAAAAATTTTGCATCTCAAATATAAGTTCAACTTGAAAATTTTTAAACCTAGATTGGCTACATAAACCTAAATCCATGAGCAAATCAGCCGGTACAAATCAAATTGCTGCATTTGCAAATCATCCACGACTCTTGATAATATTAAAATTTTCAAAGGATCAGCTGGTTAGGAGAGAGAAATCTCAATTTGATTAAGAAAAGTACAACAATGCAGTATGAAAATCACATTAAGTTTATCACTTCCTGAATCCTTGAAAAATTCTTACAGGATGCTCAAATCAGACACTCTGAAACTAAATAAAGCAATTGCAGCACAGTAAGAACACCTATAAATTTCCAACTTCCTTAATCAGCATCCATTTCTTCCAGGGCAGCTTTAGCAGCTGCCTTTGCTTCCTCTAGGAGATTCTCTGGGACCTGCAAGTGGTCAAAGCATCTGGTTAAACTACCCCTAGCATCAAACCAATTCCCTATAACGAACTCAAAAGCATTTCGAGGAAATGTGTGCATTGAGATCGTTCATACTACTATTGCATCGCTATGAACGAGTATATTCGTTTGCATTTAAATTATGTGAAAACCACTAAATAAAATAATGAAACGAACAGCGATGTGACTCAATATAAATAAATATTGCAACTAATAATATCCTAATTCTTTTTTCAAAGGAATTATGCATCCCTGAAAAATTGAGGAGCCCTAAATTTCTCACATAACTTACAGAAGGCCACATTATCCCAAGTAAAACTAAGTTTTGAGGCAATCGGTTCAGAATTTGGATATAGCTCTCCACAATCAAATTTATTTACGTTTACCACCAACATTCATTCCGCTACCCCATAATTGGTGTTGAAATTAAGAACAAAAGAAAAGATCAACAAATTGTTTCCAGGAAATTAATTGACTTAAGGAAACATAACAAGTATCACAACAAATCGTGTAACAGAATTTCGAAAAAGAAAAATGCAATTTCATTCTATATAACATTCATAATAGTACCTTCTGATGTTGGCGGTTTGATTCATCACAGATCCAACTCATTTCCAATTCGAAGTCCTTGTCCTTTGCCTCATCATGTACTCCGTAAATACTGCTTGCCAAAAAAGGCAACACAAAGTTTAGATTTTAATCAAGTAGTTGTGCCAACAAACTACAAGATCAACTATTAAGTTACTCACATTTTGGCTACTTCAATAACCCCCTGCCGACAAGTCAATTCAGAAAGCTTCAATTTTTCAATTTCCCTGTCATTGCATTGCTGGTGCATCAGGAGTATTACTTAAATTTTCATAAATAAGAGAGAACATACAATGTCGGTTGAGATGTTAAATTTATGTACATATTCAAAGGTGGTGAGCATTTATAAGTAATGGAGTATTTCAACTTTCCCGTCGTTAAGAAAACTGATTTAACTATAAGCGCTTTAGTAAAAAGTACATCATGACAAGTCACCAAGTGTTTGGTTCTACATTATTCAAGTTCTTTTTTAAATGCTTTACGATTTAGCCTGAGCACTTGGGCTAAAGCACTTCACACATTATTTAAAGCTCAAGGCGCAACAAAGAGCAATAGTCTTCTAGGGCTTAAGCGCAAGGCACAAAGAAAAAGAATGGGCTTTTTTGGTGAGAGGACTATATATAAAGTACTAAATAAAGAAGAGAATGCATAGTTGAAATGGGAATATAGAAGGAAAAAACCCTAAAACGCAATGAGTTGTCCATTTAGGCTTAGCAAATTTTATTTATTTAGTTAATAAAGAAAGAAAACCCCTAATTATTATTATTTAAAAATAAATAATGACAAAGCCCCAAGGCCTAGGGCTTTGGGCCCTAGGGCTTCATAGAAGGCGCACACCTAATATGTGTCTTGTGTTGTGAGCCTAGCCATTTTAAGGTGAGACACCAGACCTATGTCTATATGTGTACCTAGAAGCACTTTTTAAAACAGACTTCACAAGTACTTGCTTTGTGCATTTGAATTTTTCCAATAACACTTCTTTAATAAGAACATGAGAATATTAAAAACACTAGTCAATTACTTCCAAACATGATCTTGAGTGGAGTGTGGTTTGGACATCAGGACATGACTGCCAAACATGGTCTAAGTCTTCTTAATATACCCCTACAGCCTGACATAGTCTAAGACTTCTTCCACAGCCTTCTTTGTTTGACACAGATTAGTCATATGATGAATAAAAAATAAAAGTAGAAAATGCTCCATCAATGCTGAGACAAAGATGTAAATGTCAAAATTAAGAGTTAAGTTCGTAGAACAAAAATTGCATGAGAGATCTTCTTCAGCATATTAACTAGTATCGACCATTTTCACTCCAATTTCTTGCATCACTGTGGTCAGAGAGGCTATATACAACAAGAGCATCATCTTGAAGTTAAATATTGGTTACATTATCACCTTACTTAAGAATATCCTCCATAACTTCTCAATAAATAACAATGTAGCAAAAACGTTCTAAAACTAAAATCCCTCATACAAATCTATTTTTCCAATATTATTGTTATTACTTATTTTATACAAGAATCAACTTTTTCAGTGATTCACATATCAAGCATAAAAAGCTAGATATGGATCTCCCCTACTCCAACATAAGCATATATATGTATATATACATATATTATGAAAACAACTTTCATTGAGAAAAAAGTGAAACACAAACAAGAAAAAAAAACCAAGCTGACAAAAAGAAGGGAGCCCATCTAAATGAAGGGACTCCAACTAGACAAGATGGTGCTTATAGAATAATTAAAATCCAACATAAACATATTTAGGTAACTATCTGCTGCTTATGCCATCCATCGTAAGTCTTATTATTGGCTATTGCTTATATAGCGATTTATACTGATTGTAATATTCATGCATCCATGTTTTTGAAAACTCAATCTCATCAAATTAAATTAAAGTAATTCACAAAGATGGAGTGGTCTCTAATCAACCCCCACAAGAAGTATCATGATAAGTAAATCTTTAATCTTACGTTTTTGCAGCTTGCCTGCCCTTCCCAATTGCTGCACCATAGTATCTCTAGAAAAATGCCCAAAAAAAAAAAAAAAACAGTTCATAGAGCAGCTATTGATGTAGATAAGTAGTTTGCAAGAGTTGTGAACAAAATAGCATTCAAGTTAAAACTCAATATCACGTCTGCAACATATCAATATATAAACTCACGTAGGAAACACCCGATGGTTCAACCATGTACAATTGTGGTCCATCTCTATCATAACCTCCGAGAATTACACCACAACCAAATGGTCTGCAACATTAATTTTAATTCTATTTAAGGAGAAAGAAAGAAGCAATTTCAAATTACTATAGGTTTTACTGAAATCATAACAAACCTGAGCCACCAGTAAAGTGTACAGAGATGCACATAACTAGCAACCCGATCAGCCAGTTCCTTAACAGGGATTGGTTCACCATAAACACTGCATAAAGAGTCCATAAAATACCAAGATAAGCATTCAATAGGATAATGCAAAATCGACAATAAATCTCAAACAACCTCAGATAAAGACATTAAATAAGCTGATAACTCCTTTCTCATGTTTAGCAATGCTATCATCATCACTTTTTCCCCGTGAGATTAGTCGAGGTGCGTTTAAGCTGGCCCAGACACTCACGGATATATAAAAAAAAAATCATATTGGTGTTAAAACATTAAAAATACTAAAACTGCTCTTCCTTTATATCTGGCTGGTAGAACACTTATAAACTCTAAGCATCTATTTCAATACATTTATCAAGACAGACTCAGGAATCATATTTGAACATAAGAGCAAATTGAATTACTCAAAGCCTGATCTCCAAACATTCATCTGCAACATGTATTCAGTATTCTTACAGATTAACAAATTTCATTACTAATAAAGTGGGAGCTGTGCATTAGGACTAGGGGACTGTCAAAAATAGAAGAGTCTCAAGGTGCAACCTTTCGTAGTTGGTCGCTTCAGACTTAGCTCGAGCAACTATCTGTCTTCCATCTGCTGCTAATCCAGCCACAGCCTGCCATGGAATAGCAAAATACATCAATGAAAAAAAATTAAAAATGTTAACAGTTCCTTTCTTGCTGTACGTTAAACGAAAAGCACTTGAATACGAGAAAATCCAAAAGGAAATTAACTTTATTATTCCATATTTCATATCCAAGTCTCTGCCCAGTCAAGGCACATTTCCTTAATCAGTCAGTCTACGACCATTATAAAACCAAAGCTCAAAACATCAAAACCCTTATTACACGATACTTGAATCCAAAGCAGTGATCGATAAAAGATAAGGGAAGTACCATGCCAGAATGACGATGAACAGCGTGAATTCTTCTATTAGAGCCAGGAAGCATCATCTTAGAGGTAATAAGCTTTTCCACGCCCTGTATAAAAAACACCCACATCAGATTCGTATGTAAAAAACACTCTACCGCAAACCTAAAGCACTCCTACAGTCCCACCCACAAACAATAGAAGAAACACACTCAAAAGGCGAAAAAGAAATTACCATAACGACTCCGTCTTTGCATTTGATTCCAATAACAGTCCTGCAAAAGGAATTTGAAAAACAGTTCAGACAAAGGGAAATCGAAAATCCCTACCCCAAGTAAGACTAGAGAGTAATTAGGATGAAAGGAAGAGGAGAATAGGAATACCCGCTGTTGTCGACGGCCTTAGCGGCGTACTCGATCTGAAACACACGGCCATCGGGGGAGAATGTGGTGACGGAAAGATCGTAACCGGTGCCAATACTACTCATTGTCGGTGGTTGTTTGCCCTAACGGAGAGAGAGTTTGGATTGAAAATTTGTGGAACACGAAATGAAAGAAGAGAGCAGCTTATGATGATGATGAAGAAGAAGAAGAAGAAGCTCTGTACTTCTCTACTCTTCAATTTCTTTCTTCTCAAGAAAATCTTTTGCCTTCGCCTTTTCTTTTCTGCGAGCAAATTACCATTTTAGTCCTTTTGTTTTGGTTTTAATGTTTTAAATAAATAACAATTATAAAATTAAAAATATATAATAAGATTAAATTAGATGTTTGAGTCACTGAGGACGGTAGACTATAATAACTCACCTAGCATTCCGTGGTGTGTTAAGATAACGAGGGTAAGGGCTATTTTAACACCCATTTTGTTATGGTAACACTATCTACATTTGAGTGGTTAAAATAATCAACTTTTGCCCTTCCTTTCCAATGACTTCACCTAACAACGACCACCTCCAACAATTACTCCGATGCCCAACTCTTAGGAATGTCTAACCCGACAATCACCTCCAACGACCACCTGTATGACTAACTCCGACAAGTTCATAGTATTTTTTTATTAACCTAATTGGAATGCAATTCTTGATTAACCTAATTGGACTATTAGGTATTGCATAATAGGTTGTGGGATTGTGTAAATTTAATAATATTTTTTACTCCGATGATAGAACTACACCTAATGACTATATTTTCCAAGAATCTTTTCATAGAGAATTTACAAGTATATTTTGTGCTCAATTTTTAGGTTCAGTGAGGTTTGACCCCAGACTGGCCCCTTTCCAAGGAATTCTTTATTTGATTTAATTGGCACCGTTGTCGGGGAACCAAGGCAACTAATTAAGTTATTTTTTTTAATTCTTTTAATAAAAAAAGAGAGAGATTGTGTGTGATTATTCTTCCTTTGGTGTATGACTCGCTCCTCTGGGAGTTTTGAGCCTTTTTTTCTTTTGCAAAGGTCACTCGAGAGGAAAGGTGAATCCGAAAGGAGAGGAGAAGAGAAAGATTGCTTGAAGAAAATCATCAAGGTTTGGAATATCCAATAGAAGAAGAGGAAGAAGCTACTATGGGTGAAAATCGAGAGAAAACTCTTAGGGAGTTGATCGAGCCGGACATGGCCCAACAATCTCTATGCATCGTTTTTCTAGAGACCACCGTGCCCTTTAAGCCCAAGCCCGATTTGATCCACTTGTTACTTATCTTCAAGGAAATTCTAGGAGAGAACCGACATAAGCACATAAAATATTTTCACATGGCATGTGATGGTATAAGACCTCATAAGGTGACTAAGGAACAACTAAACCTTAAGGCTTTTCCTTTTTCATTGAAGGATGCGACTAAGGATTGGTTGCATTTCTTGCCTCTTAGGTCTATTACGACTTGGAACGACCTCAAAAATAAATTTCTTGAAAAAAAAATTCCCAACTTCTAGGGTTAATACAATTAGGAAAGAAATTTATGGAATAAAACAAAACTTTGGGGAGACCTTGTCGAAGTATCGGGAGAGATAGAAACAACTGTGTGCTAGGTTTCTTCATCACCAAATTTCTAACCAATTAATAATCCAAAATTTTTATAGTGATTTGCTTTCTAATGACAAAAGTATTATTGATTCGGCTGCGGGAGAAGCTCTTGTTAACAAGATGCCGATGGAGGCTCAACAGTTGATTTCCTACATGGTGGGAAACGATTAAAACTTTGGATTTAGGGCTAATGAGTTTGACTTATCTACAACAAAAGAGGTAAATGAGTTGAGATCTCAATTATCCAATCTAATTACTATTGTTACATCGATGACACAAGGTGGAGTCCCCTAGGTAAAGACATGCGGAGCTTGTAATGTGATGGGGCATTCATCTGATGCTTGTCTCTAAGCTCAAGTCTACACCGTTGGTGGCTTTCAAAGGAAATACGACCCTCACATTCAAACTTACAACCAAGGATGGAGGGACCATCTCAATTTCAAGTGGGGATCTCGAGGGCAATTTGACAATAGGAACCAATCTTCATCTTCCTCATCCTCTGGTATGTCACTAAAAGATGTAACTAAAACTCTTGTTGACCACTCTCTTAAATTTCAACAGGATATTCATCAATACAATTCGACTTTCACAACCAAGTCTTTGCAATAAGAAACAAAATCTCTTCAACAATAAATAAGAACAGGCTTCTCCAATTTGGTAATACAAATCACCAATTGGCAACGGTGGTAAGTAGATTGGAGAGCAAAGCATCAGACAAGTTGCTGGCACAACCGGTCCATGCCAATGTAAGTGAAGAAGTTTGACTCAAATACCTCAAATTTTCAATTTGTTTATAACTTTTTTGTAACAGTCAGCTGGTATATCATTATAAATACAATTGATTTCAAATTCAAAAAGAGAGAGTTATCATCTTTTCTTAGTTTTCTTGCAAACTAAAATATGTAAGCAATCTTCAGTTAGTAAAAGATTTCAGATCTTCCTATGGACGTAAGCAACCTTGGCAAACCACGTAAATCATTGTGTCTCTTTCTTCTTCCTTATCTTTCTTGTTTCAATCGAGTAATACTTCACTGCAAATCGTACGCCAATCGTTTGCATTACAAATCGCATTGAGTATCAAGTTATCGAGTTAATCGTGTGTCGAACTATTGCTATCGAGTAGGTCCGAGTACACCATTTTCACCTTCGAGTTGCACCGAGCATCATTCAAGAATCGTCAAGTACGATCGAGTATTAACTCTGTTCTCATCGAGTTGCATCGAGAAATTAATAGAGATCAGTCAGACGAAGAAGGTAATTCTGATCGAGGATCGAGTATCAAGGTGTCGAGCATCGAGTTTTGAGTGTCGAGGATTTGGCAGAATTGATTTGAGTCATTTCTTCATCTCTTCAACGGTGATCTAGAGTATTTGGGACTTGTAAAGGGTCTTCAGCCCAACAATTATTGGTATCAGAGCACTTAAAGTTCATTAAGGTCATCTTTCTTGGAGCTTCAAGATTATTAAGAAATCAAGACTCGATACTAGTTCGATTCAGAAATGGTCATTGCAAGGTATGAGATCGAGAAATTTGATGGGAAAGGCGATTTTGGCCTATGGAAGGCCAAAATCAAAGCCATTCTTGGATAACAGAGAGAATACAAGGCCCTTTTGGACCGATCAACACTGTCAACCACCATATCAGCACAAGAAAGAGAAGACATAGAGCTCACAACATATGGGACTCTAGTTCTAAATCTTAATGACAGTATTCTGAGGCAAGTAATTGATCAAGACATAACCTATAAGATGTGAGTCAAGCTAGAAGGTCTGTTTGCTACAAAGGATATCCCTAACAAGATGTATCTGAGGGAGAAGTTCTTCACGTTCAAGATGGATTCTGCCAAGCCTCTTTCAGAAAATTTGGATGAATTCAAGAGCATAGTCTCAGAGTTTAAGAGCCTTGGTGAGAAAATTGGCGACGAAAATAAGGCTTTTGTGCTATTAAACTCTCTATCCGAAGCCTATAAAGAGGTGAAGAATGCTCTGAAGTATGGTAAAGAATCAATCACAACTGATGCCATCATCTCAACATTAAGAACGAGAGAGCTAGAGCTTCAGCCAATCAAGAAGGAGCAACCTAATGTAGAGGGGTTGCCAAGGGGAAGAACAAGCAGAACCAGTCTAAGGAGAACAAAAACCAGTCAGGTGAAGAGCACAAGCTAAAGTCCAAGTTGAGATGTAATTACTGTAAGAAAAAAGGTCACCTAATGAGAGATTGCTACAGTCTGAAAAGGAAAAACCAAGAAAAAGAGAAGGATCAAAAGGGGAAACAACCAGAAGTATCTGTGGTTAAAGGTTCCTACTTTTACTCTGATGCCTTAACCTCCACCAGAAATCAAACCAACCAAATCAGTCCTCTTAGGAAGCATGATTGGGTGCTAGACTCCGGATGCACTTATCACATGACACCTTTTAGATCTTGATTTAATACTTACAAGGAAATAGATGGAGAATTAGTGTACATAGGCAATAATGAAGCCTGTAAGATAAAAGGGGTTGGTTTAGTGTCCTTGAAGCTAAAGGACAGATCAATCAAGCTTCTAAAAAATGTTAGACATGTATCTTTACTCAAGAGAAACTTGATATCTCTGAGCATGTTGGACTCCATTAGGTATGAATGTAGAGGAAAGATGGAGTTCTTGAAGTGATCAAAGATTCCAAAGTTGTGTTTGAAGGCAATCTAAAACAGAGATATCCATGAGTAGTGAAAGTGGATCTTTTTCCAAATTCCGTTCAGAATGAACACAACAATTACATCTAATTAGAAACGAACAGATTCTACATAAATAGGAATTACAGCATGCTACAAGAAAATAAAAGGGATAGAGTATGTGTACCTTTAAAGAACAACTCTTCAAGTATCCCTCGATCAATCTCCAATGTGTCCAACAATGCACTCGAACGCAATGACCGGAACAGCCAACAGCACGAACACGAACACAACGACCGTCTGAATGCACCTCGAATCCAATCGAGTCCAACTCGATCCACGAACGGATTTAGAACACCACCACAAGTGTTACCTTGGTATTCTCCATGTGAGAATCCAAGAGTAGTGGGCTCTTTATGATCTTGGCTTGAGGAAGATAGAAGGTATACGATCGTGTAGACGATCGAGTAAGTGGGAGATATGAACACTATCTATTGTATTGACGATGTACTCGATCGTTTAGAAGATGAAGCATATTATAAGACTTTGCTACTCGATCGTGTAACAACGATCAACGAGTAACTATCGTATAGTCAACTCTTAACGATCGTGTATGCTCTCAACGGCTATCGTTTAGTAAAAACTCTTTTTACTTAATAGCATTTTTCATGAAATTCTTCCAAGTGAATCAACTCCTAATTTTGGAAAACATTTTTTCTTTTATCTCACGGTTACCATAAAAATTCCAATAACCTCCCACTCAAATCGGTTATTAGAGAAAAAGAATTAATTATCATATAATTAATATATTATAAATAAATATGATAACCAGCTTATTATATTATATTTATAACCTATAGTTTTAATATTTCATCATATGAAATATATAAACCATAGTTCTTTTTCTATTTTATGATACTTAATATAAATCATATTTATAGTAATTCCTCCAATTAATGTATCTAATACATCACACCAATTATATCACATATAATTGAATTTCCTCTTGTTAATTTAAACACTTCAAACTAACCCAAAATCTAATTCTCAACTTGAACCCATTGAGCTACCAAGGGGACCTCATGGACCTGTTGCTTGAAGCTCCAACGATAAATGATTAACTAACTAAACTCTTTAGTCACGAGATCCACCATTCGTTAACTATTGGTCACTCCATTAAAGACTGACAGTTGCACTCTTCGCACTATAAATATATTTTTGTGTCTATATAACCAATCAACAGTGTGATAACCCTTCACAAATCGCTCGTAAGTACAGCTGGGCCAATTTACCGTTTTGCCCCTGTAGTTACATCTAACTCATTAAGGACCACTGCTTCCTCTAATGAATAATAAGTTATAGTCCTACTATGACTGAGTCCTCTCTTCCAAAGAGAGAGTGTGACCACTATGTTTAAGACCTAGAATCAGCCCTTAAGGGAGCAATTTATCTACTTACCTCTGCTTCGGGGAAAGAGTGAATTTTGTCTTGTGTAGTTGAGTTTCCAGCTCCCCAATCAGACAAATCCCCAAAAAGGTAGGCTTGTTGAGTTGGCAATCTGGCCACTCTCACCCCATACTAATCAAAGGGCTGCCCTCATAGGTAGAAGTTCCCAACTCACTCAGAATTATGGTCATGTTACCTATGGTCATTTTAGTGAAATGTAAATCTCAATTATCAACGACGTTATATAAAGAGACTAATCATCTTGTGGTTTGATCTTATACAAACTCTTTATATAGGACATCCCCGCTCACATGTCTCCACATGAATGGTCAGGATCAGACCATTTGTAGCACTTTACGACACTTAAATATCTACAAAGCGAGTTGTATCCGTAGTGTCACCAGGATAAGGTATCCCTTCTTTATCCTTATACAATAGACCATTTAGGTTATTACTTAAGGCATGATCCACTTGTATGTCTCACATACATGCTTAAATTACATGAAATAATCACAAATCTTAGTTTATTAGATATGAGTAAATGCAAAATAAAATAACACTTATTTTATTAATAACAATATGTATACAAAATATTTACAAACTACAAGACCACTGGGAGAATTAGGACACCAATCCCAACAGTGTTGACTGGTGAGAAGGTCAATGACCTTTACATTGTGAAAGGAATAGAGATGATGACAAGTGCCTACACAGCTTCAACATCAAACATGACAGAGGCTTACTTGTGGCATAAAAGACCTCCCACATTAGTGAGAAGGGGATGCAAGCTCTGTCCAAGCAATGAATCCTTCCCATTGGTATTAGTGAGCACCTTTCCTTTTGTGAGCATTGCATTTTAGGTAAAGCAACTAGGCAAAGCTTTACAAAATATCAGCACACCACCAAAGAAGTATTGGACTATGTCCATTCTGACATATGGGGACCATCTTCTACACCAAGCCTTAGTAGCTCAAGGTATTTTCTAACCTTTATTGATGATTTTTTTAGGAAAAGCTGGATATACTTTCTTAAAACTAAGGACCAAATATTTGGGAAGTTTAAAGAATGGAAAGCCATGATAAAAAATCAAACATCTAAAAAGTTAAAATACTTTAGAACCAATAATGGGCTTGAATTCTGCAATGAATACTTTGATAAAATTTGTAGTGAGAATGGTATAATTAGGCATAGGATAGTGAGGTATACACCTCAACAAAGTAAGGTTGTTGAGAGGTAATAGAACCATAATGGAAAGGGTTAGGTGTTTGCTCTCTAATGCTATCTTAGGGGAAAGTTTTTGGGTAGAAACTGCATCTTATACTGTGTATACCTTAAATAGGTGCCCTCACACATCTTTAGATTTGCTTACACCTGAGGAAAAATGGACTAAACATCCCCCTAACCTAAATAACCTCAAGGTCTTTGGTTGTGTAGGGTTTGTACACCAAAATAAGGGAAAGTTAAAGGCCAGAGCAGTCAAGTGTATGTTTGTAGGCTTTATAGAGGGTGTCAAGGGCTCCAAAATGTGGCATCCTATTGAAAGGAAGTTCCTAGTGAGTAGAGACATCACCTTTAGGGAATATGAGATGTTTATGCAAAAGGAAAAAAAGGTAGAGGATGAAGGAGAGTCATCCAATACCGGTTTTGAGGTGAAGTTACCATCTGAGCAGCCAAATGAGTCTAGCCAGCTTAGTAACATAGGAGAAATAGAGGAAAATATAGAGGAACATGAGGAGACAACATGTGAACAACCTAATGTAAGTCAATATGTCTTAGCTAGTGATAGACAAAGAAGAACTATCACACCTCCATTTAGATATACTGAAATGAATTATATGAATCTGGTTTTAAATGTTGTAGTAGCTCCTACTAGCCAAGAACCAACTTTATCTTTGAGGAAGCAAAAAGTTGTGCTAATGCAAGGGATTGGATTGAGGCAATGAATGAGGAGATGCATTTACTAATAGTGAATGACCCTTGGTCCTTGGTTCCTCTACCAAAAGGGTATAAACTTGTGGCTTCTAAATGGATTTTTAAACTTAAAGAAGGAACATCCTGTGATCAAAAGCCTAGGTTTAAAGCTAGATTAGCTACTAAGGGGTTCACTCAAAGGGAAGATATAGACTATGATGAGATTTTCTCTCCTGTTGTAAAACAAACTTCAATAATATTTCTTCTATCCTTAGTTGCTCAAAATAATATAGAATTGTATCAACTAGATGTCAAAATTGCTTTTCTTCATGGACATCTAGAGGAGACAATCTATATGACGCAACCTAAAGGATTTGACGTTAAAGGAAAAGAAAATCTCTTCTGCTTACTAAATAAGTTTATATATAGGTTAAAATAGTCACCTAGATGCTGGTATAAGAGATTCAATGATTATATTTCTAGCATTGGGTTCAAAAGAAGCTCATTTGATATATGTGCTTATGTAAACACAGGTTCTTACAAGGACAAAGTTTACCTACTCATATATGTAGATGACACGTTGCTGGCAGATAGGTCTAAAGAAAATCTAACCCATGTTAAAAACCTCTTAAAAAGAGAGTTTGATATGAAGGACTTAGGAGAAGTAAGCAAGTCTTAGGAATAGAGATCCATAGGAACAAAGAGGAGTCTATTCCAAGTATCAGTCAGTCCAACTATTATGAGGAAATCCTTAAAATGTTTAACATGATTGATGCCAAACCTGTGAGTTTACCCATTGCCCAGCACTTTAAGCTTTCCTCAGCTAACTCTCCTAAGGATTATGACCAAGAACACCAGAAACAGATGGTTGTCATACCCTATAGTCAAGTTGTCGAAAGCCTTATGTATTTAATGATTTATACTAAACCTGGGCTCTCATATTCAGCAAGCTTAGTTAGTAGATATATGTCTAATCCTGGTAAGAGACACTGAGAAGCTACTAAATGGATCCTAAGGTATCTAGTTTGGTCTAAAAACTTTTGAACCAAAACTAGAGCTTTATGGATATGTTGATGCTAACTATGCTGGTGATTTGGACAAAAGAAGGTCCTTAACAGGCTATCTTTTCCTGTTTGGTCCTAATTTAATCAGCTGGAAGGCATCTCTTCAGCCTATAGTAGCCCTATCTACAATTGAAGCTGAATGTATTGCTCTAATTGAAGCAATCTAAAAGGCTTTGTGGCTTAAGGGACCATTGAAAAACTTTGGAATAGATCAAACAGTAGTGAAACTCTACTGTGATAACCAAAGTGCTATCCATTTGTCTTAAAATCCACAATTCCATACTAGAACAAAGCACATTGATATTTCAATATCACTTCATTAGAGATAAAATTGAGACAGGGGAGATAGAAATCTTAAAAGTCCATACTTCTGATAATGCATGTGATATGCTAACTAAACCTATTATAAAGCTTAAATTGTTTAAATGTTTAGAATAGGTTAGTTTTGAGCTTCCAGATACAAGGTAGACAAACCAGTCAGAATCAGGAAGATCATGAAAATTACAGGCATTGGAGTCAAGGTGGAAAATTTGAAGAAGTTTGACTCAAATACCTCAGATTTTCAGTTTGTTTATAACTTTTTTTTTAACAGTCAGCTGGTATATCATTATAAATACCACTGATTTCGAATTCAAAAAGAGAGAGTTATCATCTTTTCTTAGTTTTCTTGTAAACTAAAATCTGTAAGCAATCTTCAGTTAGTAAAAGATTTCAGATCTTCCTATGGACGTGGGCAACCTTGGTGAACCATGTAAATGACTGTGTCTCTTTCTTCTTCCTTATCTTTCTTGTTTCAATCAAGTAATACTTCACTGCAAATCACGAGCCAATCGTTTGCATTACAAATCGCATCAAGTATCAAGCTATCGAGTCAATCGTGTGTCGAACTATTGCTATCGAGTAGGTTCGAGTACACCATTTTCACCTTCGAGTTGCACCGAGCATCATTTAAGAACCGTTGAGTACGATCGAGTATTAACTCTATTGTCATCGAGTTGCATCGAGGAATTAACAAAGACCGGTTAGACGAAGAAGGGAATTCTGATCAAGGATTAAGTAGCAAGGTGTCGAGCGTCGCGTTTCGAGTATCAAGGATTTGACATAATTGATTTGAATCATTTATTCATCTCTTCAATGGTGATCTTAAGTATTTGGGACTTGTAAAGGGTCTTTAGCCTAACAGTAAGTGCCATTACTTTAAAGAGTGGGAAAGAGATCCCCACCACACCCTCCACATTGGTCAATCCTCCCATTCGACCTTTTGAGAAAACATAAGAAAAGTAAAGGAACAAGAAAAAGGTTAGGCTAAGGAAACAAATGAATCACCCACTTTTTCGAGGTAACTAACTATACTCCCCCTATTGTTGAGCCCTATATTCCTAAAGCACATTTTTCTAGTGGTTAGCTAGACCTAAGGAAGAGAATAAAAATGGGGAACTCATGCAAATGTTTCAGAAAGTCCTGATAAACATTCCTCTACTTAATGCAATTTAGATATGCTAAATTTTTAAAAGATTTGTGCACAAAGAAGAGGAAAGGTAAGTAAAAAGAAGGGTGGCAGTGCATAAATATGTTTCAAAAGAACACACCAAAAAAGTGTAAGGATCCAAGTATGTTTACCTTGCCATGCATTATAGGGGATAAGATTACCTCTCATGCTATGTTAGACTTAGGTGTCTCCATAAATGTGATGCCTTATCATATCTACGAAGACCTTAAGCTAAATGATTTGCAAAGAATGAATGTATGCATACAATTAGTAAATAGATCTTATATCCAACCCCTAGGTATTGTTGAAGATGTTTTGCATAGAGTTAATGACTTGATTTTCCCTGTTGACTTTTACATTCTTAAAATGAATGAAATAAGTATGATATCGTATTCTACTATTTTGCTAGGTAGACCCTTTATGCGACCAAAATAAATGTTGATAAAGGCTCTCTATTTGCTTTATCTCTATTTGTAAAGGTTCTCTATCTATAGAATTCGATGGTGAAATCGTTTCATTCAACATTTATGATGCCATGAAATTTTCAGAAGAGTATTTGGCTTTTTATTCAATTGATACTTTTGATGTTGATGGTGAATTGTTTTCTATTATTGATGATAAGTGTGATGGTTTGGTGAACCCTTCTCTTGACTTTGATAAAGATGACTCTTCAAATGGCTCTTTACTTTCTTCTCATGATTTTTGTGAAAATAATAAATCTTTTAATGATGTTTTGATTGATCCTCAAGTACAAAGGATTGAGCTTTAGGCTCTCCCTTCTCATCTCAAGTACGTGTACCTAGGAGAAGAAAACACCTTTCTTGTAATCATTTCTAGAGAGTTAACACCTTCTCAGGAAAGCACCTTGGTGGAAATTTTGAAGTTGTACAAAAAGGCGATCGGTTGGACCTTAGAGGACATTAAAGGGATAAGTTTGTCCCTTTGCATGCATAAGACATATCTCAAAGATGGAGCAGAGGCTACGGTGCAACCACAAAGGAGACTCAATCCCACTATGAAAGAGTTAGCTCTCAAGGAAATTATAAAACTTAATGAGGTCGATATCATTTACCCCGTTCCCGATAGCCGATGGGTGAGTCCAATACATGTTGTGCTAAAGAAGATAGATATAACACATAATGACAAAGGAGAAATGATACTGACGTGAGTTGAAAATGGTTGGAGGTTGTGTATCGATTTTAGGAAGCTCAGTGAGTAACAAAGAAGAACCACTTTCCAATCCCCTTCCTAGATTAAATCGTAGAACGACTTGCCAGAAAGCCATTCTTTTGTTTTCTAGATGATTTCTCAGGTTTCTATCAAATTCCAATTGCCCAAGAAGACCAAGAAAAGATGACCTTATTGGCTTTCACTTGCACCTACTGGACGTATACTTTCAGAAGGATGTCATTCGGGCTATGCAATGCCCCAGGTACGTTCCAACGATGCATGATGGGTATTTTTTCTGAATATATTGATAAATGAATAGAGGTTTTTATGGACGATTTTACTGTTTATGGGGATTCATTTGAGGATTGGTTGCACAACTTTAACCTTATAATGAAACGATGCATTAAAATCAATTTGGTAATAAAATATGAAAAAAGTGTCATTTTATGGCTTCTCATGGCATAGTCCTAGGACATCTTGTATCCTTTAGAGGCATAGAAGTGGATAAAACTAAAATTGATGTTATTTCTAACATTTCCTATCCCACAAACATTAGGGAAATACGCTCTTTTCTTGGCAGTGCAAGGTTTTATAGGCGTTTTATCAAAGACTTCTCGAAGATAGCACTTTTATTATCCTCTCTACTTCAAAAAGCTTTTGGCACTCTCAAGGAGAAGTTGACCTCTACCCCAATTCTTCAACCGCCACAATGGGACCTAGCATTTGAGATCATGTGTGATGCTAGTAATCTAGCAGTTGGAGTAGTTTTGAGGCAAAGAATGGACAAAACAAACCATGTCATTTGTTGGAAACGACAAGACCCTCAAAACGAAGAACAATAAACGTCAAAGCACGACAGTCAAGCAAAGAACAAAACCTGCAAAACAGAAACTTGTTATAGGCTGAGTCGCGGAGCTCATTCTCTTTAAGACGTTTTGTGGCTCTATCCAAGTGTGCAAGCAGGTCTGGAATATTGTCACGTCGTCCCTAGGATACAACAACTAAAGAAACCCGATCGAAAATGTACCATTACCGACCGGAACACACACCCTTTCTAATTCACTTCTCAGAAAATGGAAAAAAGAAGAGTAGGAGAGGAAAGGAGAACATTAGAATGGAAGTGAAAAAATTATGTGAATGAACTGGTGAAGGCCACGCCTTTTATAGGCCTTCGCGTGGAACACACACCCTTTCCCTGCGAGTCTTTCACGTTCTGAGGTGGACAGCCTCAGAATGTGAAAGACTCGTAGGGAAGACTTGGACTTGCGCTGATGACTCCCTACAAGGGAGGACTTTTCTTTTTTCAATTTTAAAATAAAAAAAATAATATTTTTATTAAAAATAATAATCATATGCACATTCATCGCCATGCCCGATCGGATGGACAGCAGCGACGGCGCGCGTGTGGACATCCACTAAACCCACATTGGTCTATCTCCTCACTCCCTCCAAAAAATGAGTACCCCTTAGGGCCTAAACACAAAGCTCAAGGTTGGAGTACATAAGGGAGGCTTCCAAAGCAAAGTTTTCCAATGTAGGATTCTCCAACCAAAGGTTGGTTCCTTCTTAATTTTTAAAACTAAAATTTTCACCCAATAATCCTCCACTTGAAAATTTAAACAAAAGAGAAAGAAAGTTTTTCATCGAGCAGTTTTAGTCTATACAACACTGTGCATAAGCAAAGGTGTCTTATGACTTGAACCTTAGTGTAGATGATTCAGAATATACTAAAGTAACCCTTGGTTTTGAACTCTATCTCTAACAGTATCTCACACAGAGTTTCATTAGGGTAAGGTACAAAAACCCGTGCTTTAAGGACTAACACGTGTATCCCGATTTAGTGAACGCTCTAGAGAGTTTACCTAAAACTCCATAGGAAGCGGCCCTCACTTCCACATTCACATAGGTGAGTCTATCAAGAGTACTTCTATAGCTAGGTACCCTACTTGTCATCAAGTATAGATCTCATTAAGAATTGAGTTCAAATTTTCTTACGCTTCAGGATATCATGCTCAGACCATAAGTCATAGGAATGGAACTCTGAGTTTTGGTTTAGCATGATTCACTATATATCACTTGTGATCAGTTATTACTCATTGAACCTGTTTCTTGGGATCTCTAGTTTATAGGTTGGGTTTTCCTCACTATGATTCATCTTTCTATAGGCATGAGTCCCATCCTTTCTGAGGTTATGAAAACCTTCTCTTCAGCCAGTCTTTTTGTCAAAGGATCTGTCAAATTTTCATCAGTCCGTATATGATCCACTCTAACTGCACCAGTAGTGAGAAACTCTCTAATGGCATTGTGCTTACGACGTATTTGTTGTCTCTTTTAGTTATAGTAACGGTTATGAACTTTTGCGATTGTTGCAGTACTATCACAATGGATCCATATGGTTGATACCGGCTTTTCCCATAAGGGAATCTCTATAGCAGGCTTCTAAGCCAGCTTGTTTCTTCAGTAGTTGTCGCTAGTGCTATCACTTCTGACTCCATCACAGATTGGGTTAAAATAGTCTGTTTCTTGGAGTTCCAAGAGACAGCTCTGCCTACTATATTAAAGATATAGCCACTTCCAGGACAGTGGGAAACTTTTGATAATGTAATCCTAGGTTTTGGGTTTTCTTTAAGTACCTCATTACCCTTTCTATAGCATTCCAATGCTCTTTATTAGTTCTTCTTGTAAACCTGCAAAGTAATCCTACAGCATAAGCTATGTCAGGCTTAGTGCAGTCAGCAGCGTAGCTAAGACTACCTATGATGCTTGTATACTCAGATTAATTAACATTGTCACCATTGTTCTTGAACAACTTGACATTAGGGTCATAAGAAGTACAAGCTAATTTACAATCAAAGTAATTATATTTCTTTAGAATTTTTTCTATATAGTGAGATTGATCTAAAGAAATTCCCTTTTCAGTCCTATTCACTTTTATGCCTAAGATTACACTAGCTTCTCCTAAGTCTTTCATGTCGAAGTTTGCACTCAATGTTGACTTCATATCATTTATGACATGCAAGTTCGACCCAAAGATCAATAAATCATCTATATATAGACACAAGATTGTGCAAAGATTATTTTCAAACTTATAGTAGATGCATTTGTCACTTTCATTAACCTTGAAACCTTTAGATAGGATAAGTGATAACTTGTAGAAATACAAGTTATTTATGCTGCTTTATTTAGATATCGCGGCCAAAAGAAAGGAAAGTTGCGTCAATTGTAGAGAAATTAGCTAAGAAATGCAAGAATTATAAATTGTCATCAATACACCCACTGACACCATTGCGATGGTAGAAAGGAATATTTCAAGTCTGTTTTCAGGAAATCAAGTCACCGTATGCGTTCATGGCTCAAGATAAGAAGAACAACACATCTACGTCGCATTACGCCAATCATTCAGAAATGAATAGACGATCAATGCAATGACGGCGCATGCGACAATCGATCAAGAGCTAAGCGATTAACGCAACTTCAACCACATGTGGTAATAAAAAATAACACCGCATGCAGGCAAACGATTGAAGATGCAAAAGAGCGACGCAATTGTGGAGGATCCTGACACGTGTACAGTTGACCGTTGTGCATTTCTGACGGGATTGATCGCGTAACAGAAGGAATATTCACTCCACTATTTCCGAAATTGCCATAACAATAAAGTGGGCTCCACACTGCAGAGAGTCAAAGCTGAGCCTATAAATAGCCTCTAAAATTCTATTGGAAAATATACTTGATACGGGCCTATTTTGATATTTGTATATTGAGCGAGAGACTGGTCTGAAGAGCCTGATCGGAGAAGATCCAGGAAGATTTAAGAGACAAGGCCGAGAGGTGAGTCTCAGGGCAAATCCTTTCAATCCTCGCCGTGAAAGCTTTGTACCAAGGTCACTTCTACCAGACGAGCAAACTTGAGAGGGAAGTTCTTCTCTTCATCCACTCCATCCGCCGGTAAGCAAATCCACCATCCAGATCTGTGTCAAGACGTTGGCACTCTTCTGTATTTTGTTTCTATCTCTTTATCATCAATTGTATTCATCTTCTTAATCTCTATCATTCACACCATGTATCAGATGCTAAATATTAGTATTGAATGTCATGATCATTTTCATCTCCATCTTTCTGTCTATTTTCGTTCCTCCATTAATCGCTATCTCCATGATGTTTTCTTAATCCCTTGGTAAATAGCATGAATCTAACAAATAAATTAATCTGGGTTAAGGAAATAAATATGTTTAGCTAAAGCATGCTAGAGACATCTTCACCTATGAAAGCGGAAGTGAAGATGCCATTCCTCCTGTCGAGAGAAGGTTGGAAGAATGCATTAACTAAAGCGAGAAGTACTTTTAGAGATGGAAGCAACATTGCGTTCATTATGTTCATCCCCGTTTCACCACAGAGATGTGGGAATGCAGCCGATCACCGAGAGGTGTATGCCAAAGGAAAGCGGAACCGTAGTTATATCTTTAACGCAATTAATGAACTTTCGATGTTTATATTAATTACCCTTTCTATTTCTGTTTCATACATAAAGACTTGCCACTGTATAACACGACCTTTTGTATAATCTTCACAGTCAATCTCAAACTCAGTATCATGTATCAGTATCCTGTATCTTATATCATAATAGCTTAAGTTTACTTTTATCGCATTTTATTTTATTATTGCAACTTTACTTTACCACAATATTTTACTTTAACGCAATTTTGATACCTATACACACACACTTTTTATTAATTGAAAAACCCCCGGTCGCATATATCACGAACGTAACGCATTAACTATGAAATCCCCTTGTTCGACCTCGGATCACTCTGAGAAACTTGTGGTGGAATTATACTTGGTTTCAATGTAAAGAAACTTGTGACAACGCATAGCATACTACCAACATTTCATTAATAATGCATACATCTAGATGTAGTATCACATAAAGTTTGAATAAGCATGACACATCATCCACATTCCATTTCCATCATTCATCACTGTCCATGTGCTTATTTAACACCATCAATCTATGCTTGTCAATAAGGTCATCAAATTTTTCATGCAATTGCTTAGGAACTTGTTTTAGTCCATAGAGAGATTTGTCTAATTTACACACCTTATTTTCTTGATCATGAAACCCGCAGGTTATTCCATGTAAATCTTTTCTTCAAGTTTACTGTTTAGGAAAGCGGTCTTTACATCCATCTGATGTACTACGAGGTTATAAAGGGCAACGAGAGAAAACGGACACAGATTGAGGTAATTCTAGCGACAGGGGAGAAGGTGTCAAAGAAATCTATGTTTTCTCTTTGTCTAAAGCCCATTGCTACTAACCTAGCTTTAAATGTATCAACAATTCCATCAGGTCCAAATTTCCCTCTTAAGATCCATTTGCAACCTATTGCCTTACAGCCTGGGGTGTAGATCTAGCATTTTTGCTTCTTCTAGGTTCTGGGTCAGTTTCCTCTCTATGGTTTGGATTTCTAACTAAGGTTAAACCATTTGATCCCGAGCTTCCACTATTCCTTGGTTTAAAAGGAAATCTATCTTCAAAAAAGTTGGCATCATTTGATTCAATGATCACCTGGTTCACTAGATCATAAAACCTATAGGCTTGACTATTTAAGGCGTAGCCTATAAAGATGCACTCGTAAGCTCTACTAGCCAACTTTCTCCTTTTTGGTTCTAGAGTCCTTACAAAGGCTAGACAACCCCATGTTCTAAAGTAGGACAAGTTTGGTTTCTTATTCTTGAGAATTTTGTAAGGTGAAATTTTGTTTTTAGACTTTGGGATTATACTTAGGACATAACACACAGTAAGGAGGATTTCACCCCACCAATAAGACGCGACTTCTGAACTAAGTAAAATAGCAACTACTAGCTCAGCTAAAGTTCTATTTTTCCTTTTGGCTTTTTCGTTCATTTCAGGAGAATAAGGTGCGGTACTTTCATGTATTATTCCATGTGACTTAAAGAACTTATTAAAACTGTCCGAGTCATACTTGGTTCCTCTATCACTACAAAGTCTTTTAACCTTTCTATTGAACTGATTCTCTATTTCAGAAACAAAAAGTTTTGAAGGCATTAAAAGCATCACTTTTGTTTTTCAGCAAGTATACAAAAGTAAAATCAGAGCAGTCGTCAATAAAAGTAATGAAATATCTTTTACTGTTCTTAGTCAAGATGCCATCAAAGTCACATAAATTAGAATGAATTAAATCTAGAGGCTCAGAATTCCTAAGTACAGATTGTAGAGTTTTAGTAATTTTAGCCTGACTACAATACTTGGATTTATCAAAATCATTCGTGGATAACTTAGGTATCATTTCCAACCTAATCATGTACCTAATTAAATTCTTATTCACATGATAGAGTCTAACATGCCAAATATTCATAGAATACAACATATACACAGAAGATTTCATTTTATTAAGGTATAAATTTAATTTGAACATTCGCTCAGTTGCATATCCTTTCCCTACAAATACATTATTTTTGGTAAGGGTATATAGGTCTACCCCTATAGTTTGAGTAAACCCGACTTTGTTGTGGAGATAGCCCAAGACTAAATTATTTCTTATCCTTGGAGTGTGCAGAACGTCCTTTAACGTGAGGGTCTTCCTAGAGGAAAATTCAGTTCCACCTCGCCGGTTCCAACAACTTTCATGGAGTGGTGATCCCCTAATAGAATATTCTTATCCTTAGTTTCAGTATAAGTTTTAAATAGACTAAGATTGTGACAGACATGAAGTGTAGCACCAGTGTCTATCCACCCCCCTTCACAACCATCGATCACATTTACTTATGTGATCATGACAACTAATGGTTCTTCTGTCAGGTTCGCCTGACCAGTAGGACGACGCTTGTTCTTACAGTTCCTAGCCATCTGCACAAGTTTATTACAATTAAAGTAGAGGAACTGTACTGTTTCTGTTGAAGGGGGCTTTTGTTTTTTCTGTTGGTTTTGGTTGCTAGAGTCACGGTTTTGACCTTTCCTCTTCGTCACCTTAGATTTTTTGTCAGGTTTAACCACGGCAGAGGCGGGTTTCCCAGGTATTGGGTTCACCTCCTCTCTCTGGCCCTACTTCTGAGCTTCCTCCTCAATTCTTAGCCAGGTGATAAGACTCTCCAAGGAGAACTCCTTGGTCTTATGCCTCAAAGTCTTCTTAAAGTCCTTTCACAAAAAGGACAGTTTATCAATAATAACAGCAACTTGAAATTGTTCGTCTAGAAGCATACCTTCAGTAATTATCTCGTGGGCTATCTTCTAGAGTTCATAGGACTGGGCCTCTACGAATTTGTCGTCTATCACCTAGAATTTGAGATAACGGCTAACAATATATTTCTTTGACCCAGCCTTCTCGGTGTCGTACTTCATTTGCAGGGCATCCCAAACCTCCTTCACAGTCTTCATTGTACTGTAGCAATCATACAGATATCAGTCAAACCATTTAAAATAAAGTTCTTACAAATAAAGCCTTTCTTCTCTTAGTCAACAACTTCTTTCATCTGTTGTTCAATTGGTTCTTGTAAAGGGACAATCGGCTTATCTCTGGTACAAGTTTCGGCAACTTTCTTTACAGCGAGAAAGAACAACATCTTTTGCTTTCACAGTTTGAAGTCGCTCCTTCGAACCGAAATGGACGATTGAGGTCAGATATCATAACGTCGTTGTTGCTAGTGAGGGCCTTAGTGATGTGCCAGTAAACATCTTAAAATTGTTGGAAACGGCAAGATCCTCAGAACAACGAATAGTAAATGGTCAAGCAAAGACAAAACCTGCAAAACAGAAACTTGTTATAGGCTGAGTTNTTCTTTAAGACATTTTGCGGCTCTACCCAAGTGTGCAAGTAGGTCTGGCATATTGCCACGTCGTCCCCTAGATAAAACAACCAAAGAAACCCGATCGAAAATGCACCGTTACCGACCGGAACACACGCCCTTTCTAACTCATTCCTCGAAAAATAGAAAAAGGAACAATATGAGAGGAAAGGAGAACATTTGAATGGAAGTGAAGAAATTGTGTGAATGAACTGCTGAAGGCCACACCTTTTATAGGCCTTCAGCATGGAACGGTAGAGTGAGAAAGAGGCGGAGAGCCTCAAAACGTGCAAGACTTTCGTGGATGACTCGCTGCAAGGGAGGACTTTTCTTTTTCTAGTTTTGAAATAATAAATAATAAATAAGAATAATATTTTTATTAAAAATAATAATCACTCGCCTTGCCTCGCCCGACTGGACGGATGACAGTGCGCGTGTGGGATGTCCACCGAACCCACATTTATTATACTACTGTTTTAGGGTTTCTTAAAGATAACATTTTTTTTTTTTTGTAGATTTGGGATCCCTCGAGCTATAATAAACAACCAAGGAACCCACTTTTGCAACCGGACCATTAAAGCACTTTTAAGAAAGTATGGGGTTCATCACTATATGGCTATGTCATACCACCCTCAAACGAATGGTCAAGCCGAGATATCCAATCGAGAGGTAAAAAAATATTTTAGAGAAAACAGTTAACCCCAAGAGGAAGGATTGAAGCATTCGCCTTAATGATTCTCTATGACCCTATCGAACTGCATTCAAAACACCGATAGGAACTACCCGGTACCGACTCGTTTTTAGCAAGGCATGCCATTTTCCTAGGGAGATTGAACACAAAGCATACTGGGTAGTAAAGTAATGTAACATGAGCTTGGCTCAAGTCGGCAAAGAACGATTACTTGAATTTCAATAGTTAGAAGAATTGAGATTAAAAGCCTACGAGAAATAAAGAATCTACAAGGAGAAGACTAAGCTCATTCATGACAAAGGTCTCGTAAGTAAAGTCTTTCAGGTTGGTAAAAAAGTCCCACTCTTCAATTCTTGACTACAACTGATGCCCGGTAAAATCTAAATAGCTTTGTCCTTTTAAAATTACTAATTTGTTTCCCTGTGGTGCAGTTGAGATTAAAAGTTTAGAAATAGGAAAGAAGTTTAAGGTGAATGGGCATAGGCTCAAACTTTACCATGAAGGGCAAGTCAATCAAGCTCATTTGAGCTTTGTTTTGACTGAACCCTCTTACACTTAGCCCATGATCACCCAACGTCGAGCAACTGACGATACAAATTGTCCTTCCTAAAGGGAGCCAGACGTCAAATTTTTCTGTCTCTTTCTTTTGATTTTTCTTATTTCCTATTTTTCATTCTTTTTTAGTGTTTTCAAATAATAAAGAATTGAAATATTTTTGAAAATTTTCTTATTCTTTCCAAGAAATAATCATTCAAAAAAGCTCAATATTTTGCTTCAAAGCTCAAACACCCACCAAAAATTAGGGGAGTTTTCTATTCCCTTTTTTTTTTTTTTTTTTTTTTTGACCATGTGCTTTCCTTTATTTTACAACATTGAGGTCAATGTTAGCTTTCAAAGTTGAGGGTGAGTGTGATGCATGTTCTCTTTGTGTTTGGCTTAATATCTATATGATAAATGAAAAGTTTATGACGCACTCTTTTTAAGTGTTAAGAACAAAAAATTTGACACCATCTTCGAAAAAAATTTCTTATCAATCTCATGAAAAAATTGAATGCCTTGTTTCAAGTTCATTTTAGAATCATAGACTTCTAGAAAAGTTTTATCTTTCTCGATTTTCTTTGTGACTTTGAAAGGCTCACCTTTAACCTTTAGAGTAACTAACTTGTTTTAGAACAAATACTAAACAAACTGGAAAAAAAGGGCCTAGCGTGACAAAAAGGTGTATAAAACAAAATAGTTGCTAAAAAAAAGAGTTGTTTAAAGCATAAAAAAAGGCATTACTAGCTAGCTAAAAAAAATGTGTGTGTGTTTGCATGGATAGAGGTGAAAAGAGCTACCTCTATCATGTCTAGTTAGGGTCCCACAAGAAAATAGTGGATAGGTTCCCAGTGGCTGAGTGTGAAAGCTAGCCCTCTAGGTAAAAAAAGATGCCTTCTACATTTTGTGTGTGAGTTTTTAGGCAACATTTCCTTAGTATTGCCTCTCTGTTTTGCAAGATGGTATGTCATAGGTCAATAACTGAGCGAGAGTAGTGAGAAGAAGAAATGAGAGTTAAATAAACCCTTTCCGGTGTCTTAGACTCTAAATAACGAGAGCATTTCATTATTTCTTTCATGATTTTACTAGAAAAAGTGTTTTTAAAAATAAGTTTCAATTGATTGCTTGCAAATCTTTGACTATCTAAGTGATTGATTGGATTACTTTCTTAAACTATTGAAACTCAAGATTAGAATCACACAATTGGGTAAATCAAATGATTGAATTGAAACAATTGAGTAAACCAAATGATTGAATGAATCAAATGATGGACCAAAATGGACCAAACGATTAACAGTTAAGTTGGGGATGTTTGATAGCTCTAAAAAAGAGTTAGTTTTACATCCCTAATTTTATACATTTAGTATGACTCTTTGCATAAAATGGTTGTTTTATAGGTAAGTTAATCCTGGAGACCAAATGAGTCACTTAGAAGAAAAATGCCTCAAATTGGTGTCAAAATGGAGCTTAGAAGCATCATAATTGAAGAAGTTACTAAAATTACCAAAATGTCATTCAATATGAAGCATCTGGCAAAGCAAGTAGCATTACAACCCTGGCCCAATGCTCCAACGCAACGCTTGAAAGCAGTAGCATCAAAATAAGGCAGCGTTGCAATGCTACCCTATGGCGTCATAACACTACGAAAGTTCATGAAAATTCAAGTTTTTGCACACATGCCTCACTGCAAGTTAGCATCAAAGCAACGCTGCAACACTCACCCCAACGCTCGAGGTCCGGATCGGCGAGCGTTGCAATGCTCATAGTAAAGTCACGATGTTGCAACCTAGATATAAAAACAAAATTTCAATTTTGTACGAATGAGAGACCATTTTTTTAGAGAATTTCAGAGCATTTTGAAGAAACTCTGCCCAAATTTCACCATTCTTTCTGCTATTTTTGTATTATTTGATTCTATTCTTGTAATTTCTTTGGATTGATTGAAGAAATCAACATCATACAAGACTAGGTAAGCCTTAACTCTTGAGAAATAGTCAATTAGATTTAGTTCTTGAAAATTTTGTAATATTTCTTACAAATTTCATAATTCTTTGTTGATTCTTGTATGAATTTTTAATAGAAATTAATTGTGATGAATTGATGACTTAGAACTTTTAATTTCTTGCTTGCAAATTCTACTTGGCTACTTTGCATAATTGTAGATTAAGTTGTAAAAATTATATTTTCTTGTAATGAAAAAAGACTTTTTCTGAATTCTTGCATGAGTAATCTAATTTAGAATCTTCCAATAAATCAATCTTTAAGTCTAGGCTTTCCAACTTAAAGAATGTCACAACAAAGAACCATAGAATTTAATGCAAATTTGGATTAAAAAAACATGATAATTGTTGTCAATGAAGTGTTTTTGACTAATTTAGGGTTAATTGGAGTGCAATTCTTGATTAACTAATTGGTCTATTAGAAATTTCTCAATAGATTGTGTGATTGTGTAAATTTCATAATATTTTTGATAGAACTACACCTAATGACTATATTTTCCAACTCAAAATAATAAGAACATCCCCCCCCCCCCCAAGGAATTCGTTAATTTGATTTAAATGCTTGTGATTGTTTAAAAATATGAGCACAATATTACCATTAGATCCACTTTTGAAGCTCAAACATAATTTGATCAGAGTGGAAAAAAAAATGTGAGTAGTTACGTTCTCAATATGTATGATTGTAACAATTTTTCTAATTTCTTTTGGTGTGTCGTAGTTTTAGTAGAAAAAATTTTAATTTCTAATATTGACACATATAATTTAAGTAATTGATAATTGTTATTGCTATACACACGATGATAATTAGTGTAAAATTGAAGGCAAAATTATCAGGTGTAAATCCATCTATCTCATACCATGAAATTTATAAGTTCGAGTGGTGTTATGTGAATTGGAAAAATAGGGGGTTTTACTTTATTTTGTGTTTTTTTAAAAAACTAACCAAAGTAATTATCCAAGAATCATGGTAGTTATTCCAGGTAGACAAGTGAGTTGGTATTTATTCCTTACCATATGTATCTGGTTGATTTAATTCCATTAATAGAAATATATTTGGTGATAATTGCTTTTGCATTGAGTCTAATTGATGCTTAACAGGTTTCTCTTGGTTTTAGACCTTTCATGTAAATTCTTATGTTCATTATTTGATGTTTTTTCTAATTTTCAATTATTTTTCGTAGGGGGTCATCTAAACGCAAAATCGAACCGACCGAAAACTCAGTGAAACCCGAAAATGCGGCTTGAGAAATTTTGAAACCGAATATAAATGCGGTTCGGTTCGGTTTCACTTTCGAAACACACGAAATTTAAAATCGAACTCACAAACTGTTAACTAAAATATATATATCTTATTTTAATTATATATTTAAAAAAAGATTAACCGAACCGCTTTTAATTTAAAGAAGCAAAACCGAACCAACTCGAACTTAGTTATTCTTTATAAATAAAAAAACGACATCTCAAACATGGAGTTTTTCTAAAAAATAGCACACACGAAACGAATGTTGAAATCCACGATTAATAGTTATTTGAAACTAATAACTCATTTATTAAAGCATACTTACCCAATAATAACTAATAATAATTATACGCACAAGAGATAAAAATGAAATAACAAACCGCTTTTAATTTAAAGAACAAAATCGAATTTAAAATCGAACCGTTTTTAAATTAAAAAAGAATATAACATGGATTTTTTAAAAGTTCCAAAACCGAATTTGAAACCGAATCGACCCGCATATATGTGGTTTGGTTTGGTTTGAACCAATAAATCGGTTCGGTTCGGTTTCACATTTTTAAAAAATCGGTTTGATTCGGTTTGACCACCAAACCGAATCAAACCGTTTCCACCCCTAATTTTTCGATTTATTCATTCAGTAGTAGTAGAAGGTTTTTCCCGACAGATGTTTCTAATACTTGCATATTTAAATGTCATACCATTTAGATAACCAATGAGTTTGACGATTGAGTACTAGATAGAGAATGACCCAATTAGAAACGGGGTGTTCTCATCTCGAGAAAAGAAATTAGATAGAAAGCCTCAACTGAATGACATAAAACTAGAGATATCCTACAATTTGGCAATACCACCTTAGCAGAAACAACTGAAAGCAAAGCTCAAATGCAACACAACTTCTTAGTTGGCAGAATGAAAGAGAATCCTTTAACATTATAATTGCAATCAAAATTTTGGAGACAAAATCTAAACAAACCCCATCTTGAGTTTGAGTTGGGCATATCATCAAACAACTTTAACCATAAACTTCAATCTTTCTCATCGCTTTATATGACTAAAAGGAGTATGTGACTACTCGTAGCAAAATGGATCGTAGTCCCAATTTAATTTTACAAAAACATACAACTTAACAAAGGACAAAAACATGGAATATGCATTCTAATTAAACATGTGATTTTACAGAAAATTAAGAGGAAGAAAAGATTTGAAGATCACTTATCCTTGAAGACTGAATTTCTTCACGCTCCTCTCCAAAGCACGAACACAACGAACTTCTTCTCTCGGTCTCACGAACAACCAAAATCCAAAGAATCGGACACAACCACATAGAGACCTAAGTATTCTCGAAGGATAGATGATCAATAAGAGTTATGTGGGCTTCGTTTTTAACTTTGGCAAAGAAAAGGGAGACAATGTGTTTTTAAAAAAAAAAAATAAAAAGAATTTGTGACTAGAAATTTTCTGTTTTGTGTTCTCTGTGTGTATATGAAAATTGCAGGAGGAAAAAGGATCATATCCACTTTTACCTTGCCTCCACTACCCATTAAAACTAATGAGAGAATAATGAGGGAGTTCATTTAAACTATATTTAAACATATATTAAACTATATGGTCTATCTATATAAAATATACCTATAGTTTATATTGTATCAATATAATATAATTTATAGTTTATATATCTTATAATTTAACTTATAGGTATTCAATGTGGTAAACCATTATCATTATTAATTTAACTTATAAATGTTTAATATGAATCTATATTCTGTGTAAATTTAGCTTTTATAGTTTTGAGTATGAATCACATTCATTCACGTCTTCATTAAAATATAAAATTTACAATATTTAGATTGTACCTATAGTGCACATATTTATTTAGTCAATTTATTAATCTTCTGTGTTAATTACCTATAATAATTAATTTCCTACATAGATTTGAACATTCTTAATTCACAAATTAACTTTACTTTCTCAATTAATACAGTTGAGCGTATCGACTGAAATTTATAATGGCACCTTACTAAATGAATATACCTGATAAGTAATATGGTTAATTTATATTGGTAAACTCTATATAAATTAAAAGGTGACAAACCAACTTCATTAAACTTTCGAATCTCATCCACTAAAGACTGTAGACCTGATGTCATTCTTCGACAACTACAAGATAATTATTTTCTACTGTTCATTGGATATAAGCGAAGATATCCCAGTAGATTTACCACTTCATCAAAATTGCTTGGGTAAGTAATAGTTAGTCAAAATTTAACTCGGATGTTTGACCTCTTTAAGTTACATGGTAAATTTTAAGTACCAACAACAAATCTACTCTAAGTTAATACGGGATCTCACAGCTTATAGTCCAACTATAGTACATCAAGAAGCACAATTTCGTCTATGGCACCAAAAGTGGAGATAGGAGTGTGGTGCCCACACATTGTCAGTCCATGTTGTGATTCAAAATCAACTCTTAAGGTACACGGAAACAACTTTGCGTCATTACTGTTACTATTGGAAGAATTGATTGATTTTTCACAATTTACTTTTTTTTTTTTTTTTTTTGTACTTGATAGAGCAGGAGTGGGAAAAAAAATTGAAATGCAAATAAACGCATTCTATTATCATTTATATTTGAGTTTTAAAAAATCATAGCATCGAAACAAATTTCAGGAAAAGTGTTTCAGAGAAGCTACACTTTGATGAATCTCTTACAACACAACCAACTTCATCCTCCACCGATTATGGGGACTGCATCAAATCTTGCAGGAATACCAATAGGACCTTTTCTATATTCTATCTAACTCGATTGAGAGGTGAATCTCTATGAATTGTCAGAAGTGAATCGAGTCGTCAGTTCAAGAGAAGGGTTTGAGCTGGGGAGAGCTTTTTTTTTTTTAAGAATTTTAATCGAGTTATGAGTTTGCATTATCAGATAATCTCGATGAAATGAAACATTTTGTATGTTAAGTTCAGCAAAATTGTAGTTAATCACCATATCCTAATTTTAATTAAAAAATTTCATTTTGCAAAAACAATAAATATAATTGACATTCTTTCATAAATATGTGCACGTTTTAATTAAATTCAAGTATGAATTGTCGCAGATTTTGAAAAATGATTTATTTAATAATTAATAAAAAATTAATTAATTAATTTAAATAATAATAATTTAATATCAAATATTAAATCTATTAAACACCTAATTAATACATGAATCCTATTCATGTAATTAAATATTTAAATATATTAATTTCTCCAATTTCATTTAATTTCAACTAAATTAAACGTTTTAATTGTATCGAATACAGTTAATGAAAACCCTATTGAATTTGACCACTTCAAATTCAAAACCCTAATTTCGAATTTGAACATTTCAAATCCACTCAATTCACTAATCTAAGATAATTTTTACGAGCTAGTAGAGGGACAGATCATGAGCTCCAACGATTTGAGATTAATTGGTTAAACTCTTTAGACCAAATTAATCAATATTCGTTAACTACCGAGACACACCCTATAGCTTGATAATTGCACTCTCCTCACTGTAGATATATTTCTGTCCATTTTAATCATAATCGGTAAGTCAATCCACAGGTTGTTCTTGTTTACAGCTAGGTCAAAATTACCGTTTTACCCCTGTAAATACATCTTACTCCTTAAGCTCCTACTGATCCTCTATTGAACAATTTAGTTTATAGTCCAACTAATAAATCATAACCCTCTCGATCATGAGATGGCGGGGCCCCCTTATTCAAGACTAGAAATCAACGCTTAAGAGAACAACCTATCTGCTAACCCTAAGTCGGGTAAGAGTGAATTTCATCTTGCAGAATTATGTTCCCAGTTATCTATCCGATCTTATCCCAAAATGGGAGGCTTATTGAACAATGTTGTTGGACTACTCTCACCTATGCAGACTGAAGGATAATCCCGAATAAACAGGAGATCATAGTTAGCTCAGGATAAAGATCAAGTTACTCCCTAGGTCATTAAATTTTGAAATAGTCAACTTTAATAGTAAACGGTCGTTATAAAGAAAAGTGACTATTTTGAGGTCTGGTCTTATGCAAACTCATTGCATAGGATGCCTCCACTCACATGTCTACACATGAATGATTTTGGAATTACATCATTTGAATTAGTATACAAAATGGGTTGCATCCAATAGTGTCACCATGATGAGGTACCCAATATCATCCATATACTTATAGACCATTTTGGCTTTATACTAAAACTTGATCCACTTTTATGTTGCCACATAAGTTAAAGTATTCATATCATAGTCATGGATTCGTTTATTGGATTTTTATAACAGAATGTAAAATCAATAACAATTTATTGAATAAAATACTCAATAATACTTTGATTGTTAAATAGAATATGTTAACAATATTTACGAATTGCGAGTTTTAGGATATTCCCAACATAGTTGTGTTCCCAGTTTCCCAATCAGACGAATCCTCAAAATGGTAGACATATTGAATCGACGAAACTTGCCACTCTCACCCATGCAGATCAAAGGACCGTCTTCATAGGAAAGAGTTCACAACTCACTCAAGGTTTAGGTTAAGTCATATACATCTTGGTGAAATGTAAGTATCTTCTAGCAACGATGTTATATAGAGAGACTATTCATTTCGTGATCTAATTTTATATAAACTCTTTGTATAGAATGCCCCCTCCCCCTTCCCACCGCTCACATGTCCACATGAATGATTAGGATCATATCACTTGTAGCACTTTACAACAATTATGACAACTAGCCGTATTCGTAGTGTCATCAGGATAAGGTACCCAACATTATCCATCTACTATAGACCGTTTAGACTATCACTTAAACGTGATCTACCTGTATGTCTCTGTATACATGTTTAAGCTATAGCAGATAACCTTAGATCTTGGTTTATTGACTTTTTGGGTTAATGCGACTAAATGCCGAATAAAATATCTTATTTTATTAGATAAATAAAAAGTTTGTACAATACAATTACAAACTACAAGACCACGAAATTTAGTGCATCAACTCCAACAATATCACTATAGCAGTAGCAAAAAATTCAAAGAACACAGCAAGCACAAGTAGACCAAACATGAAAGTAAAAAAACAAACAAAAGCAAAGAGTGTTTAGAATCTATCATAGCAAAACTTGAGATCAATGGAAAATCATTTAAAAAATATGGCCTTTCAAGTAAAGTCATAAATACCCTTATCTGTTTAAGTAGTGTGTTGCCCATATGGGATATGAGATTTCTATGGCTTGCGCAACGCTTCTGGTATCGGTGGTTTAAAGACTTTATTTCGTAATTTAACTGTGAAATTGTAGATTTATCCTTCTTTTACTTTTGGGTGAATTGGAACCTTACAGGTTATCTCTTTACTATTTTCAAGCATAAAATTGGAATATTTATAAATTTTCAATTTTTATACTATGAATAAGGGTTAATTAGATTTTTGGGGTGAAATTAGAATTTAATTAGGGAAAAGGGGGTGTTTTCAACTTATTTAGGTAAAAGGGGACTTTTTTTGTCCTTATCTGAATGCGTCCCTGGAAGAGACACATTTTGGATTATTTTATTATTTTTTTCGTGCATTAAAAAAAAAGTTAAGTCAGAATGCATCGGTTGAACAGACACATTCAGTGGAGTGAGTTGTCAACTCACTCTGAAAGCTGTTCTAAAAGGAGCCAGAAAGCTACCCATCACTGCACTAGTCCAAGCAACATTCTATCGAACTATTACTTATTTCGCTGCTCATCGTGTGGAAATAGAGACTACTCTTGAATTTGGAGAGTGTTTCACAGGGTAAATTATTCACATCTTAGTTACCCACGTTTTTATACTAACTGTAGAGATATTCTAAGTAATTTTTGTATTTTTCGTAGGTATGCAGTAAAGAAAATAATTCGTTTGGAACAATGTGCAACTAAACATTCCGTCAACATATTTAACCATCAAACAGGGTTGTGTGATGTCACCACCTCAATCAACCCAATAACACTAAAGGGTGGAACCACACACCGAATAAAATTAAGTGAAAGAACATGCACATGCAATAAGTGACAGAGTTTTGGAATCCCCTGTTCTCACGCTATGGGTGCGTGTAAGACCATTGGGGTAGACTACTTTTACTACATTGAAGGCTATTAAAAAATTTCCACTTATCTGGCATATTATTCACCCCAATTCGAGCCCATCCCCAATAAAAAATGTCGGCCTGATACTAACTTCCCCACTATTTATCCAAACGAATCACGAGTTAGGAAAGTTGGCAGACTGTGTACTTCTTGCATGCAAAACGAGATAGATTGGAAGGAACGTTACAAGACACGGTGCACAATTGACAGACAAGAAGGGCATAATAGACGGAATTGTCCCAATCGAGCTCGTGATGCGACTTAATTATTTATTTTTAATTGTCCTTATTGATTGTAACTTCTTTTGCTTATTTATTCTTTTTAATTGTCATTGTATTTATTAATTATATTTATACAATGAATGGTGTATTCTTTATTAATTGTCATTGTATTTATTAATTATATTTATACAATGAATGGTGTATTCTTTATTAATTGTCATTGTATTTATTGATTGTAATCACATTGATTTTTAGTAAATATTTAAGTTAAATTTAATATTATTTTTATGGGATCAAATGGATGAGGATGTTACCACAGGGCTACACAACGACTCAGTTTTGTACTTACAACGCAGCCATAGATCCGAGGTTGTTTGGGAAGACGAGCATATCGATGCTATGCATTGTCAGCGAAAAGAGGCTATTATTTGAAGGCAAGGGAACCCAGACCCTCATATATTGAATTATCTACGAGCTACAGGATTCTACGGAGTCTCTTGTATCAAATTTATACAACTAGATTGACATCTGATAACGACATTAGTGGAACGATGGCAACAGGAGGCACACACTTTCCATATGTTGCATGGAAAGTATACAATTACACTTCAAGATGTAGTTATCCAATTTGGACTCCTGATTAGTGGAAGACTATTGATCGGGTCACTAAATTATGAATGGGAATAACTTCGTGCCCTTCTTTTATGCTTAACCACGAATGAAGCCGTTCTTAAGGGAGGTCGTCTTAGCCTGCCATGGTTAGCTGATAAATTAACAACTTCACTCATCTACCAGATAATGCAGATGAAGAGGACCTGCAACGATATGCTCGAGCATATATTCTCACGTTGTTTGAAGGATTGGTATTTCCTGAAAAATCCAACAGTAGAGTGCACCTGATGTATCTTCCTCTCTTGGTAGATTTTGATGTTGCCGGGACTTACAGTTGGGGGGGCTGGATGTCTTGCATGGTTATATAGGCAACTATGCAAGGGTGCAGTTATAGATGGCAAAGACAATGCAAGACCACTTCTATTTCTACAGATTTGGGCATGTGATTGGTTTTCTCTTTTAGCGCCTCAACGACTCCATCGATATGAGAACAACTTAGGTGACAGACCAATTGTAGTACGGTAAGCATATTTACCTCATTATTGTTGTGTTCATTATGAAATACTAATAGCTAAAATTCAACTTGTGATTGTTGTAGATGGAATGACAAATATTCCGTAATTAGAGTACCAACGCATGTTCTAGTACAGTATAGGTACATACTAGATACACATATGCCTAAACAGGTAATATTTTATTCATTTATATATCATATATTAATAATGTTTCAATCTTCTAGTTCATTCATATTTTGACACATATGCCTGCAGATTATTTGGGAGCCATATAATCATCTCATCCAACTATTGCCACCATATGGTTCGATGGTAATGAGATATGGACATCCAGATGTCCACTCATATGCTTTTTTGTTGTGGTGTGACATCACCCAGATCGTGTGATGCATCAATTTGGAATGTTGCAACAAATTCCTCGACCTTGCAACACAGACGCCCGACTCCATTCACACGATCTAAGGGACAGACATGAGCGAGACTGGATTGCATATTTGGCTCCTCAAATTTCAATATGGGAAAATCGTCAAAGTTTGGTTGTTAATGGACCTCCTATTAACAACAGTGTAGATACCGAGTCTGGATATATTGAATGATATTCCACTATGAGCAGGCGATACATAACTAAAGTAGGAGCATGAGTTTATTGTTTACTAAGATTGTTTGATTTTATTTCTTCATTGTACACCAAAATAAATTTAAAGTCATTAACTTGTTATTCAATTCTTTTTCAGGCCAAGCTTCCAAATTTGACATTATCTGCTAAAAGAGTCTTGCGTAGACTCACCTCTATATATCGAGTGCGATATTTCGATGGTGATGTTCCAATGGAAGAACAAGGTGATCTAGTAAAACATCAGGATGTTCCTATTCGACCTAATGTTCGAAATGAATATCCAACAATGCCATTCGATCATTTTACACATACTTCCATGATGTTCTCTCCCTCAATATTTGAATTTTTTCCAACAACTCTCAATACACTAAGTGTGGAAGAAGGACAAACTTCACATGTCCATCTAGATGTCCATGACCAGTATGTGACATATCGACACCGTGGTGAGGGTATACACATTACAAAGGAAAGCCAACCATCAAGTGTAAGAGGGCATGACGATCATGGACACTATGTGACTCAACATGATCGATCTAGGCGTAATAGAGGATCTTCTTCTCATCGTGAATAAAGAAAATTGTAGATATAATTACATTTATAAATGAAATTCAATCACGAAAATGCACTTGCAGTCTACAACATATCTTAAAGAACCTTGAATATTATTTACAATAGTCGAAAGTTAATATCTATATTTCTGCATAAGTTTTTAACAACTTTAAACAAAAACAATAATTTGAAATTAAAAATTAATATTGAGTATATCAAATCAATCATAGAAGTTTCTTAATGTAAAAGTAACATTATTGTTTATACCGTTAAAATACAAGTAATATTACTATTAAAATAAAAAACGAGATTAGTGAGATAGTTGATTTTAGGTAACAATGATTTAGAATTAAACAAATGAAATATTATTAACTGTAGAAAAAAATAAGTAATGAAAGAGTTAGTTTTCGAATTATTAAAAGAATGTAAAAAAATAAAAGCAAAAATATTTTTATCTTTTTATTATTATTTATGAATGCGTCTCTTGAAGAGACGCATTCTTAATTTTAATTTTTATTTTTTTAAGAATGCGTCTCTTCAAGAGACACATTCAACCGTGAGAAAAAAAAAATCCAGAATGCATGTCTTCAAGAAACACATTCGAATAAGGACAAAAAAAATATTCCTTTTACCTAAATAAATTGAAAACACCTCATTTTCCCTAATTAAATTTTAATTTCACTCCAAAAATCTAATTAACCCCTATGAATAGCTATATCCCCAATAACTCAAAATTTTTATATTATAGAACTTGTTGGTGAATAAAATTTTGAAATAACATGTTCAATGCATTTATTTCATTTACTAATTCTTTTAAAAAAAAAAAAGAAAATAAGATTTTTTTAAAAAAACATTATAAATATATAAATTTATTTTATTATATAATATGCAATATAATTGTAAAGTATAATACCAAAATTAGTTGTTATTATCAAATAAGTTTAAATTTGAAAAGTAGAAATATCTAAAATTAGATTTAGTTCCTATATAAATATTTAGAGTCTATTTGGTAGATAACTTGGAAACCAGAGATGTTTTTAGGTATGTGTTTGATAGGAGAATCAGAAATTAGATTCTAATTTAAATAATTGTTTACAATGTATTTGATACTATATTTATAGATCATAAAATTAGTTGTAGTTTCCCTATAATATTTAGTCGATAATAAATTATTATTAATTTAGTTACAAGTATGAGTTATGTTAAAAAAATTATATAATTTTTAGGAAAAAATACCTTTTTAGTCTTTGAGTTTTGAAGAATATGTGCATGTAGTCTTAATGTTTCAAAAATGGCTATTTTTAGTCTTTGGGTTTTCAAGAATATGTGTAAAAGGTTCATCTACTAATAAATTTAATGGACTAAATGATGAAGTGGCGAGATGACTTCGAAAAATAAATATTTGGAAAACATACATTTTTGGTTTCTGAGTAAGGGACCTTTGTTTAAGGACAGTTCTGTCTAGGCTAGGGTATTTAAGTTGATGAAAATGGAATACCCCTACTTGAAAATTGATCTAAAAGGTGAATTAGATAGATTTGTTACAAACATACAATGATTGATTAACATTTTTTAAAACGTTTAGTGAACAATTATCAATATTGTTTAACTATCCAAAGTAAATGTTACTTTTAGACAAATTAAATTAATACTTAGTACAAATAATTAATCATATTTTTCTAAGTTAATTAACCCTAGGTAAAACACTCAATGGGAGGAAATGGGGTATATGATATTTAAATTTGCTTATCACGTTTCTCCCTAAAAGTTCACATCGTAAAATCTATACTTGACCTTGTGACACCTTTGCTTGTATCTCCTATGGGTGGTGTTTGTATAGGTCAATAACAAGGTGAATGAAGAGAGTGTTTATAGTAAGTGGAAGCGAGACGTGTGTCAACACATCCCACGGTCTCTCTCATTAATTTGTAGTGAATTTTCATGCTCGACCTCGAGATACCTTTGTTTGTGTCCCCCTAAAGGACGACATTTTCATGACCTTTTACTCAAATTCCAGAAATGGATAGGATTGTTTTAGTTTTAACCCCAATCGATTTTTTCCTATGATTAGTTCATTGGGGCAGAACTCTAGAATTTAAAATGAGGGGTTATACTTACAAGAAAAATTTTAAACTAATTAATAATTTTCTACACCAGACAATGGTGACTAATAATTACAGGAACAAAAGTTGTTCTGGTGTAATTATTGGTTGAGATAGTCCCAATTCAGTGAAGAGGTAATTGATCACCCTACGGTGGCTTTCACTCTGCCCCACTGAAGTACCATTGCAAAATAGATGTCATATAGGGTGCATTAAAATTATTTTTCTAAGTTGATTGGTTTTTCAAACTAGCACGAAAAAAAACAACCGTTGGTAGTAAAATCATCAGGAGATGTAATATCTCCAAACGTCGTAGAACAATTGTCGAGAGTTATGGTGCAATATGACCTAACTCCCGACGGGTTAATTAACCCACTGGGAGTTATGCATAACTCCAAACGACTCTTCCTCATTGTCGGGGTTATGTGCATATCTCCTGACGAATAATTTTAAGCATCGGGAGATAGTACCAACTCCCGACGGTTACATAATACCCATCAAGAGTTAATATAAATAAGAGAGAAAATCGAATTTGTTTCTTCGTCTTTACATACAAAAAAAAAAAAAAAAAAAATAGGAGGTGTGAAATCCCATAGTATTTGATGAGTCAAGAATTTTCTGGAATTCCGAATCAAAGAAGAAGCAGATCTAAATATGGTGCAGAAAAATCAAAGCAAGGAAAATGGATAGCAATCAATAGATATGAAGGGGAGGGCAGGGTATAGAATGGAACTAGATGGATGCTTGCATTAGCGGTTAAGGTGCCAGGGGAGAAAGTTGTAGCCACAATCTAGAACATGCATGATGCGACCGATTTTTTCGTGTGTGAGCTAGGTAGAAGGAAAAGAGGCTCCTAGCTAAAGGTAACTTATCTCGCCTCCTTAGTTAGATATCTGATTTCAAATATGAAATCAATTGCCTCCCGAAATCTCCTCGCCTCCTGAAATCAAATCTACCAATTCCCTCCATTCGAATGCACTCCTTTCAGATCGGTGATCAGCGTTAGCACATCGAACATCGTTGAACGCCGTCAAACTGAGTCTGTCTCACTAAAATCATGATGATTTTCACTCATTCCTTCAAAACCACGGTGATTTTTAGTTTCACCGCTCCAACTCCCTCTCTTTGTTGCTCCCTCCTGATAGAACATACAAGCATGAAATGAAAGAAATTAGAATCAATAAGCACTCTAGTTACACTTAATTTTGAGTTTAAAACCATGCATGAAGATAGATTTCAAAAGAGAGTTTCAAGAATATAATACCTTTGATGAATTTCTTCAAAATCTTGCTCCTCACTACGAATTGGATCTTTAAATTCACAGTAAACCACCACAAAAATCTTCTATACTATCATCTTACTCGGATTATGTGGTGGAAACACTGAATTTAGGTCAATAGGGTTGAGAAAGTAGTGGGTTTCGGAAACAAAAACCATAACTTCAGGTTTCAAACTTGCGTGAATGATTTCCACTTCAAAAATTTGAAGCATTTAACCATGAAAAACATATAACTAGTTGAGCTTCAATTCTATGACACCTCAAATAACATATCCCAAATGGGCTAGGTGTTTAATTAGGAATAAACAACTTCAATTGAAGATGAAAATTGGAAAATACCACTCAGAATGGAATTTCCAATTTTTGTTTTTCAATTTTCTAAATTTTAATTAAAATTAAATTCAAATATAAAAACCAAATAGTTTAAAATTGGAAAAATGATTTATTTAAATAATCAATTAAATTTTTTTAATTAATTAATTAATTATGATTTAATATCAAATATTAAATTAATCAAACACTTAATTTATACATGAATCCTATTCATGTAATTCAATACTTAAATCAATATTTAAATATTTTAATCTCTCCAATTTTGTTCAATTTTGACAAAATTAAATGTTATGATTATATCGAATATAATTAATCAAATCCTAAATTGAATTTGAACACTTCAAATTCAAAATTAGGAGTTTTGAATTTGAACATTTCAAATCCTCTCAATTCACTAATTGAAGACATAACTTTACGAGCTAATAGAGAGACCTTATGAACCTACAAATATGAGCTCTAACGATTTGAGATTAATTGGCTAAACTCTTTAGATCGGATTAATCAATATTCGTTAATTATCGAGCTATACCACTATAGCTCGATAGTTGAACTCTTCTCACTATAGATAAATTTCTATCCATTTAAACCATAATCAGTAAGTCGATCCTTCACAGGTTGTTCATATTTATAGCTAGGTCAAAATTACTATTTTACCCTTGTAATATTTCTGTCCAATTGATTTAACCTTGATCAGTAAGTGGATCCTTCACAGATTGTTCATATTTACAGCTAGGTTTAAAAATATTATTTTGCCCCTATAAATACATCTTGCTCCTTAAGTCTCCATTGACCTCTATTGAACAATTGGTTTATAGTCCAACTAATAAACCATATCTCTATATGTCATGAGAGGGTGGGGCCCCTTTGTTCAAGTCTAGGAATTAGTACTTAAGGGAACAACCTATCTGTTAACCCAAAGAGGGTAGGAGTAAATTCCTTCTTGCAGAACTATGTCCAAAGCTATCTATCCGGTTTTATCTCCAAAATGGAAGGCTTATTAAGCAGTGATGTTGAACCATTCTCATCTATGTAGATCAAAGGATAATCTTGAATAAACAAGAATTTATAGTTAGCTCAGGATTAAGATTGAGTTACCTTAGGTCATCAATTTGAAATAGTAAGTTTTAATAGTAAACGTTTGTTATAAAGAAAAGTGACTATTTCGTGGTCTAGTCTTATGCAAACGTCTTTTGCATAGGATGCCCCTATGCACATGTCTCCATATGAACGATTTCGGGATCACATAATTTGTATCAATATACAAAGTGCGCCGCATCCATAGTGTCCTCAAGATAAGATACTCAATCTCATCCATATACTTATAGATCTTTCTAGCTATTTACTAAAACTTGATCATCTTTTATGGTCATGGATTTGTTTATTAGATTTTATAACAAAATGCAATTTTAATAACATTTTTATTGAATAAAGTTTCAGTAACACTTTTATTGCAAAAATAGAATATATTAAAAAATATGAATTGCGAGTTTTAGGACATTCCCAATAATCTATTGACTGAAATTAAACATTGGTTGGCGACCCAATTCCAAATGAAATATTTGGGATAGGCGCAGTTTGTTTTGGGCATTCAGATTTTTAAGGATCGTAAGAACAAAACGTTGGCCTGAGCATTGGCCTTGTCTTAGGCATCATAGATTGACAAGATACTTGTCAAGTTTTTGATGCAAAACTCCAAGAGAGGCTTATTACCTTTCAAGCATGGAGTTGCTCTGTCTAAGGAACAGTGTCCTAAGACACCTTAAGATATTGAGAAGATGATGCCCTAAAGTCTCGTGTCCTGTAGTTTGTAAACAGTTTGTACGAACGCTTGTGATGTATAATATATGATATTTACTTCACTTCTTGATTTTGCTTATTTGGATGTTTTATTTGCTTTACCACAAACCAATAAACTAAAATCATTGGTTGTCTTTATGTAATTTAAGCATGTATGTGGTGACATACAAGTGGATCATGTTTTAAGTGATAACCAAAATTGTCTGTAGTATATGAATATAGGAGGAAAACCTTATCCTGGTAACACTACGGATGCGGCCCGCTTTGTGGAATGGTTACAAGTGTTATGACTTGTCATAAATGGTCTGATCCTGATCATTCGTGTGGGGGACATGCGAGCGGGGGCGTCCTATACAAAGAGTTTGTATAAGATCTGACCACGAAGTGTTAACGTCTCGTTATATAACAACGTTCATGACAGAGACTTCACTTCACTAGGATGACCATAGGTAACATGACCTCAATCCTGAGTGAGTTGGGAACTCCTACCATTGAGGGCAGTTCTTTAATTTGCATGGGTGTGAGTGACTAGGCCGCTGACTCAAACCTACCACTTTGAGGATTCGTCTGATTTGGGAGCTAGGAACTCAGCTACATAAGATGAAATTCACTCATTCCCCGAAATACAGGTAAGTAGATAGATAGCTCCCTTAAGGGTTGATCCCAAGGCTTGAACGATGTGGCACCACACACCTTCTCATGGCCCGAGAGGTGTTCACACATAGTTGGACTATATTGTATTGTTCATTAGAGGGATCAGTGGTACTTAAGAAGTGAGATGTAACTATAGGGGCAAAATGGTAAATTGGTCTAGCTGTACTTACGAGCATCTGTGAAGGGTTATCGTACTCATGATTGGTTATATCCAATGGACACAAAAATATATATGTGGTAAGAAGAGTTCAACTGTCGGTCTTTAGTGGAATGCCTGGCAGTTAACGGATGGTGGATCTTGTGGCTAAAGAGTTTAGTAAGCTATCCACGTACTGTTGGAACTTCGAGCCATAGGTCCATAAGGTCCCCTTGGTAGCTTGGATACAAGTTAAGAATAAGTTTTTGGGTCAGTTTAAAATGTTCAAATTGACAAGAGAGTGTTCAATTATATATGAAATAATTGAACTGGTTAATTATATATGATATGATTGACTAAATGTATGAGATACATTATTTTGGAGGAAATTGGATATAAATATGATTTATATCAAGTAGAGGAGAAAACATTATGGTTCATATATGATATCAAACTATAGGTTATGAATATAATATATATGATTATATTTATTAATTTATGAATTGGATGGTTATGAGATAACTGGCCGACATTTTCTCTGAATTAGTGCGTTAGTAGGAAGTTCAATTCAGTTCTAATAACTAAAGAATAAAATGAAAATAGTTTTCGTTTTTTGCAAGAGATACGCACAATTGCTCACGGTGTGTTAAGCATTTGATCGCATAGTGTTTGAGAGCCTATACGATAGCCTACTGTTCACTAAACGATCGCACACCTATGCCTGTATTTTCCTAAACGATTGTGTATCATTTCATAGATGATCGTTAGCACCTGAGCATAACTAAACGATCATATAGAAAATCGCCCATCTTTTACTACCCAACCATGTACCGCGCACTAAACGATCAAGCATCTGACTATACGATAGTCTTTCCATTCTCCCACTTGTTTGATCTTAGTACATGATAGCCTTTCCTCCTCACCTCTACCAATTCCATCAAAGCTCACCCTTTTGATTCTCACTCCGAGAATGCTGAGGGCTCCGAGTGATGGTGTCGTCGCCATTGCCTGTTGTTCGTGCAAAGCTATTCGTGTAGACAATCGGGGTGTTGCTAGACGATTACTTGCTGGATTAACCAAATCGAGAGGTCGTTCGTGGAGAGAGTGAGTTATTAAGTGAAGAAAAGTCTTCAACTAGTATGTTCTCTCAGACTTTTGTTTATTTATCCTTTAGCATGCCAAGCATGCCAGTAATTTAGTGTTATGAATGCATATTTGTATGTTTAAATGTATATGTGGAAATTCTGTCACAATGAATTGGAAAGATCTGTTTCCGCTCATTGGTACTTTTGTATAAGAGTTCCTTCAATGTACTAGACCTAACATATGTTATGTAGTGGGGATGGTCTGTAGATATCAGTCGAATCTAGGATTAGATCACTAGACTACCGTTAAAATTATCCTTAAGTATCTTGGGAGAACGAGGGACTACATGCTTGTGTATGAGTCTAGGGATTTGATCCTTATAGGATGACTCAATTTTTAGATTGATAGGGATTCCAGGAAATCCACTTCAAGATAAGTGTTTACTCTTAACGAATGGGCTGTAGTCTTGAGAAGCACCAAACAAAGATGCATTGCCAACTCCACAATGGAGGCTAGAGTATATAGTAGCTTGTGAAGCTGCCAATGAGGTTGTCTAGCTTAGAAAGTTTTTGCGCGCTTCCCGCTCTGGAGTCTGCTTTGGCGTCCTTTCTTAACTTTGAAACCTCTTCTGGCAGCTTGTGAAGCTGCCAATGAGGTTGTCTAGCTTAGAAAGTTTTTGACTGATCTAAAAGTAGTTCCATACATGTAAAAGCTCATCACCCTTTATTGTGATTGTGTTGTGGCTAACTCCAAGGGAGCCTAGGAGTCACAAGTGTGGAAAACACATCGAGCAAAAGTATCATCTGATACGAAAGACTATCTATCGAGGGGACATGATTGTCACGCATATAGTTTTGGCACACAACGTTGTTGATCCATTTACGAAGGCTCTCACAGCTACGGTGTTTGGTGATAACCTGCAGAGTATAGGTCTACGGAACATGCCACATTTAGTCTACGGCAAGTAGGAGAATTTGTACTAGGCGCGTATTGTATGACCTAGTTTCTTGTTTTTGTGTATTTTTATATTACTTTTCCTTTTATGATGTATACCCCACTAGCTTAAGGACAAGTGGGAGACTGTTGAGGTTGATGCCCTAAATCTTAATGGGTCCTGTAATTTGTAATTGTAATGTACAAATAGTTTATTGGTAAAAAAATCACCCTCTTGAACCAAATATATCTTTCACATAAAGAAGCAAATACAATCTTCAATTCACCCTGCACTTTAATCACAAACAAGCTTCAATTCACCCTGCACTTTAATCACAAACAAGCTTCAATTCATCCTGCACTTTAATCACAAACAAGCAACATTAGCCTACACCTACCTTAAGTAGGTGATGGAAAAAATTTAAATTTCACGCCTGACAAGGACTTTGTAAACATATCAGCAATATTATTTTCAGATGCAATCTTTTCAAGTTTCACTGCCTTCTTATTTACTTCATCTCTCAGGAAATGAAACTTCACATCAACATGTTTGGTTTAATCATGGTATAAAATATTTTTAAAAGTGCAAGAGCACTCTGACTATCACAATGAATAGTAGGTGCTGCTATCTCTCCCAACATGTCATATATTAACCCCTTCAACCAAATTTCTACTTTTACATATTCACATAAAGCAATATATTCTGACTCTGTAGTAGATAAAGCCACCACAGATTGGATAGAGATGATCTCCAACTAATTGTATTATCAAACACTTTAAACATAAAACCAACTGTAGATCTTCTTTTATCTAAATCTGAAGCAAAGTCAACATCAACAAAACCTTCTAAACATGGAACATCATAATCACCAGTTGTGTAAATTAAACCATAGTTCTTAGTACCTTTTACATACCTGATTACCCACCCATTTTACAGCTTCCAAATGGATTTTACCTAGACAACTCATAAAATGGTTAATAACACTCATTGCATAAGACAAGTCAGGTTGAGTACGTCATTCCATACATCAAACATCCAACTGCATTAGAGTAAGGTACCATTGCCATAACTGAAAGTTATGTACCTATTTTTAGAGATTGAAGCTTTGACAATTTAAAATGAAAGGCTAACGAACGAGTCATTGGCTTTGCAACATCAAGATTAAACCTCTTAATCACACTGTCAAGATAATCCTACTATGTAATTATGAGTTTGTTAGCCACTCTATCCTTAACAATTTCCATACCTAGAATTTTTCTAGTTGGACTTATGTCTTTCATATCAAATTCTTTGCATAACTCAACCTTCAATTCAACAATTTCAGAATATACATGAGAAACCAAAAGCATATCATCCCGATATAATAACAGAAAAGAAACACATATACACTTTTGAAACATGTTTAACATAAACATTCATAATTATTTCTACTAAATCCACATTTAACAATAAAAGTGTCAAACATTTTATACCATTGTCTTGGAGATTGTTTAAGTCCATAAAGTGACTTTTTCAATCTACAAACCAAATTTCTTTTCCTTTTTCAATGAAACAAAGTGGTTAAGAACATAGATTTCTTTTTCCAATTCTCCATGCAAAAATGCAGTTATCACATCTATTTGCTCTAACTCAAGATTGAAATGAGCAACTAAAGACAACAAAACACGAATTGAAGAATGTCTTACAACAAGAGAATAAACCTCATTATAATCAACTCTATATTCTTGAGTAAAATCCTTGCAACCAACCTAGCTTTAAATCTAAGTTTACTTCACCCACTAATATTAGGTTTTACTTTATACAGTCATTTGCAATCAAACAAGTTTATGATCTGATGGTTTTTTTTTTGTTAGTACCCAAGTCTCATTTTTATCAATAAGGCTATTTCTTCATTTAAAGAAACTAACCATTTATCACTGTCTTTAGACTGCATGGCTTCATCAAAATTAGAAGGTTCATGATTTAACGAGATTTCATCACAATTTTAAGGCTTGAGCCAGTTCATTCTCATGTTCTATTGCACAACTTACTTCATCATATCTCACTATGGTTCTAACAACCCTTCTCTATCTATCTCTGGCTAACTGGTAGTCAGACAAACTAGATTCCGATTAATCGCTTTCAGTACTCATAGACTCAGGTTGTTCAAAAGATAGTTCATCAGGGCAATTGATCATCAATCCCTGTAGCGTCATGATTGGAAATAGATTGCTCTCCTAAAGATCCAACAGTGTGTGTGTTTTCCAACTCAATCTCAAAATAGTTGGAAAACATACTGTCGACAGATTTCTCTTAAAAATTCACACTACCTGACAACTCCCAAGGCATATCCAATTATCAAAATTTACATCTCTGGCTTATAAATACATCGTCCCTCACCTAATTCCTAGAAGCCATAATCTCTAACCTTTTACATCAAACGAATAACCAAGGAAGATACATTTCCTTGCATGTGGCTCTAGCTTGTCTTATTTAATATGTGCATATGCTGCATAACCAAACACCTTCAAATGACTGAGATTTGGAGGCTTTCCTGATCAAATTCTTGTGGAGTTCTCAATATCAAAGCAATGAAGGACTCCTATTTATGAGATATGTTTGTTGTAGAAACAGCTTCGTCTCAAAACATTTTAGGAAGCTTTGCATTTACAACATACATCTCACCTCTCAAGTAGAGTCCTATTGAAATGTTCTGCAAGACCGTTCAATTGTGATGTGTAAGGAAACTGTGTGATGACACCTTAATGCCATACTATTTACATAAATTTATGAAACTGACATTCACATACTCCAGACCGTTATCTTGTTCTCTAAAACCTTAATTTGTTCTCAAAAACCTTAATTCTTCTTCTAATTTGATTTCAATTAGGATTTTTCCAATATAAAAGGTTTCAAACGCATCACTCTTGTTCTTCAAAGTAAACACCTACAACATCCTTGAGAAATCATCCACAATACTCATAAAGTATTTTTGCTCCTCTAATGGTAGTAAACCTTTGCAGGTTCCCCGAGTCACGAATGAACATGATCTAGTATCCTTCCAGATAGACTCTGTGCAAAAGTAATTCTGAAGGCTTGAATTTTCCAAACAAACCTTTTTGTGTTAATCACTCAAACACTCTTCGAGAGAACATGGGCTAATCTCTTGTGCCCAAATGACAGTTTCTTTCACCTGTCCTAAAACAACATTTTCACAATAGAGCTTTCAAACTGAGGTTCCATTCAAATTACATAGCCGTTTCTCTAAGTGTACCTTCATTGTCTAAAAGGCAAACCTTTTATAAAATCTTAAGTATACCCCCTTCAACTTGCCATTAAATTCCTTCTTTATCAAGTTGTCGCAAGAGAATCAAATTTCTCTTTAAAATCAGGAAACATATCGAACATCAGAAGGAACTTGTCCATTCCTCAAAGAGTTTTAACTGATGGATTTTGAAAAATATTGATTATATGCCCCAACAAAACTTTCTCCCAACTTCAAGTTTCTCACAACATCCATAATCAAGTATCCACTCATCCGTAACTACAATTCTCCAGACCCAGTTAATACTCGCTTAAATCATACCACTCATGGCACATTTCTTCATTTTTCTCATCCTTACCTTTTTTTCTTAATTTATTGAAGCAATTATTTCATCAAATGCCCGGC